>NC_135336.1:22457681-22764751 GCF_023851605.1 Tamandua tetradactyla
CCTATAAATGACAGACTACATATTCAAAATGTCTCAAAGACTGGAAAGCTGGGTTTAAAGCAGCAAGATGAAATTTAACAGGGGTAGATGGAAAGTCACATTTAGATTGCAGAAATTAATTACCCAGGTTCAGGAGAGGCCAGGGGCTGGGGAGATCTGACTTGGCAGCTAATCCTGAGAAAAAGATCTGAGGGTGCACGGATTTTTACAGGGGCCGATCGAGCTCCTCAACACACCAACATCTTAAATGACACTGAGGGAAGCTCGGGGTCCGGATTGTGTTCTCCCTCATCATTCTGTGTGCATTTCTGGCATAGACATAAAATTTGCCATTTTAACCACTTTTAAGTGTATAGTTCAGTAGCGTTAATTACATTCACAATATTGTGCTCCTATCACCATGATCTACTTCCGTATTTTTTCATCATCCCAAACAAAAATTGTGTACCCACAAGGCAATAAGTCCCCATTCCTGATTTCCCTCAGCCCCTGGTAACCTCCAACCTACTTTCTGTCTCTGTGCATTTGCCTAGTCTACATTTTTCACATAAGTAAAATCATAAAATATATATCTTTCTGTTTCTGACTTATTGCACTCAACATGATGTCCTCAGGGTTCATCCATGTTACAGCACACATCAGAATGTCATTCCTTTTTTGCCAGTGAATAATATTCTATTGTATGGATATACCGCATTTTGTTTATCCACTCATCTGCTGATGTGTTGCTCCCACCTTTTGGCTATTATGAATAAATGCTGCTATGAACATTGGTGCACAAGTGTTTGTTTAAGTCCCTGTTTTCAAGTCACTCGGGTGTATAACTAGGAGTGGAATTGCTGGGTCATATGGTAATTGTATGTTTGATTTTTTGAAGAGCGTCGATATGGATTTCAAAGGGGACACTCACCAACTAAAGTGCGATCAGTGGAGGGCAACTGGCATCAGGAGAGGGTCGGGGTACTCAGCCACCCAAGGCCTGGAGCTCGTCTGTTTAGAGAAGGAGAAAACCCTGGGGTGGGGAGGGAGCTGGTGGGTCACAATGACCACCTGTAGAAGAACAGGACTTCCTGTAGGAGAGGACACAGCTCGTCAGCCTGGGAGAGCCAGAAGACCCCTGTGAGAAGTATAGAAACTGGATTTTTTTAGAAAGAACTTCTTCCCAGCCAGATGGGTTCTAGCAAAACAGACTTCTGTTTCAGCTTTGGCTGGCAGTCATGCCTTTGGGGATGCTGTGGGGGGACTCCTGCCCCAGAGACAGATGGTTGACCCAGCAGAATGTTCGACCCGGCTGTGTCCTGCTATCTCTGTGGTTCTGTGGCTGGGTGTCCACCTCTTTTCTTGACTGCTCTAGAGCAGTGGCTCTTAAAGTGAGGTCCCTGACTAGGAGGATTAATTAGCAGCACCTAATTAGTAGAGTGCATCCCAGACCTATTAAATCAGCAACTCCCATGGTGGGCCCAACATCAATGTTTTTCTAACAAGCCCTCTGGGCCATTCACATGCACACTGAAGTTTGAGACTTGGCTGTAGAGCGCACTGGCCATTCTTTTTTCGTTGAATGCTTGGGCCCTGATTTGGAACTCATAATAGGCAGCCCTTGACGGGAGAAACCTTGTAGGACTTTGGAATGAGTATAGACCTGTGGATGAGACAGACTTCAAGTTCAAACCCAGCTTTGTCTGATTTTTGGTTGTGGGTTTTATGTAAGTCCCTCTCTTTCTCTGGACCTCTTTTTTTTTTTTTAAATGCTAGATGAAGGAAGACCAATGAGTTAGCACAGCTCACACAGGTGTGCACTGTTAGAGTGGACAGAGAGGTATCTTTTCAATGGCATCAAGTTGCTTCTCCCAAATAATACCATCTTCCTAATGAGCTCACTTTGAGCCAAAGAGAAGCTTGAGTCTAGTTCCTCTGCAACCCCTCACAGTACCCACTAACTTGGGACTCCAAGTTAGAGATTGGTTAACTCTTGGGCTGCCCGTTTCACCCCTCCCTGGACAGTGCAGAGCCACAGCAGCTTTCCTTCCCACACCTTTGTCCTCCACCCTCTGTCCATGTGACTGGGAATGGGTTCACCCCTCCAGTGGACCTGGGCTTGGCCAAACTTGATCTTTGGGAGTCTGGGAGTCTAGACTCCCTGCCCCTCTGTGTGCAGTTATATTTGCTAAAGCCATCAGTTAAAGGTCTTGGGACAAAATGTCTCAGAGTAGCCTCTTTTAAATGGGTAAGAAGCCTGAGCTACTGGTAAAATGCAAATGGGTCCCTGTTAGAGCTTCAGGATGCTAAAGTTGCCTCTGCAACTCCTGTGGTCAGCTGGTGGACTCTTGCATTCCTCAGAGACAGAGCTCATCCCCCCAGTGGGTGGTCCATCTGAATAAATGCTGTTGGACAACCTTGTCCAATAGAAAGTTCTTATATTTCTCTCAAGCCTGTTTCTCTCTCTTTCCCATGGGGCTGTCCCAAGCAAACCCAGTCAGTCTTCCTGACATAACTTTTCAAACATGTGAAGCCAATCTTCTTCCCACCTCTTCCCCACTCATCATTATTCATCCTTGGATTTGTCTCTTCATCTCTGGTCACAGAACTTTGAAAACCTTCCATTTGTCTTAAATTGAAGTTGCCAGGACCAAATCCGGCCTCCAGGTGAGGCCTGCTCAGCACATCCCCATCAGTCCACCTTTTATTAACCCATCCTCTATTCTGACTTGGCTATTTTTGGTAGCCACAAGGCACTGCAACCCCCTGACCCTCAGGTCGTTATTATATATAACAATAATACAAGTTGTTATTAATCCCAATCTTTCCAATTTTGTCTCTGTACTGTAGCTTTTCGGTCTTGTGTTAGGACTTTACATTTTTCCGTATTTCATTTCAGCTCTTGTGTGTTCAGTCCATTGCTCCAGCTGATCGAGATATTTTGGATTGTGTGTCTGCCATTCAGTGTATCTGCTGTCTCTCTCAGTTTCAAATGCTTCCTGCATATGGATTCAAGGACTTGATAAAATGTTGAATGGGGTGGTATGGGACCCGAGCCCTGTGGTATGGTCCTGGAAATTTCCTTCCACGGGGCCTCAAACCATTAGTAAGTACCACTGGGGTACAATTGTGCAACCAGCTATATATCCCACAATCCTGCACCTTCTAGCTTTCTTTCTCTGGCTTATACACAAGAATTTCATGAAGAGCTTGTCAGATGTCTTCTTCAAACATGGGCAGACCCCATTTCCCTCGTCTACCAGCCTGGTGACCCTATCAACATAAGAGATGAGCTTTGCCTGACAGGACTTCATTCCCTAGCACACGCTGTCTTCTTAAGATTGCAGCTGCCTTTTCTGAGCACCCAGCAACCATCATTTATACTCTCAGGAAGTTTTCCCAGGCAGCTCATCAAATTTACCTCTCTGTGGTTTGCAAAGACCAGCTTAGACCCCTTTCTGGAAGTGAGGACTGTGGCCTGTCTGAGGCCTCCTAGACCCCCAACTGCTTGCCAGGAACCTTTCAGGATTCCTCCAAAATCCACAGCTGTTTCTGGGCCTCATTTGCATGTTCCCCCAGTTCCCCGGGATGTGCATCTGGGCCAAGTGGCTTGAACTCACTCAGAGCAGCTGGAGCTGTTGCAGTCTTTTCAGCAGCCTCAAACTTGGACCTCCTCTGCCTGAGGCTCCTCTCACTCTCTCCTTTCCACAGAATCACAGGCCCTGATGGAGAAGGCAGCGGGTCTTCTCTGGAGACAGTGCTGTAGGTTCTGCCAGAAAAGTCCCCCAAACCTGCGGGGGCCATCGTAGGCCCCTATCAGCATCCTTCCCCTACTCCGGCTCCTCCCTCTCTTTTCCCCAATTTTTCTCATTCCTAAAGTCTTTCTCTTGTTTTTATTCTCGCTGTGATTCCCGTGTGTGTGTGTGTGTGTGTGTGTGTGTGTGTGTGTGTTTGCGTGCATGCATGAAGGTGGGGTCAGCTCATAAAGGAAGGTGAGATGTGTGCTTCATGGTGCTGGACTGACATGGGTGGGCGAAAGCAGGCGTGGGCCGGACTGGAGGCACAGGAGGGGGCGCTAGATGCTGAAGGCCGGGGGTGGGGGGGTGCTCCACTGAGGAGTCCAGCTTGGAAGACAGCCTGGAGTGGTTAGAAAAGCCTAGAGCCACACAGACCTGGGTTTCAGTTCTGGCTCTGCCACTTATTCATAGGGTGACTGGGCAACTTCTCCTCTCTGAAGCTCAGTTTCTTCGTCTGTAAAATAACCGTAATAACTCCCCAGCCCATGCACTTCCCAAACCAACAAACAAGCAGAACAAACAGAAAACCAACCAAACAGAAATTCAAGAAATGGTGCTGCAATAAGGGAATACTCACGTGGAAAATGAATGAAACGTGACCCCCACCATATAGCATACACACACAAAAAATAGCCATAATACCTACGTCAGATGGTTGTTGCTGGAATTGAATTGAATGCTTACCTTTTTTAAAACAGATCACATGGGAAAGTGCTGGGGCCTTTTGCAGGGTAGATGGGTGAGCTGGAGCCTGCTGTGATGGGAGAGGGAGGCACGTGTGAAGGATGGGGTGGAGGCTGGCTCGCAGACAAGTGGGGTGAGCACCAGGACTGCCCATATACCCTTGGAGTAGAGAAGAAGGGAGCACATCTCAGAGAGAAGGGTAAGATGTGTTGTGAGGATTTCTTAGAGTTTCCTGAGACCTTACTTTGTGCCAAGTCATTAAAGCCTTAAGTAGAGGTGTGATCTTTCTCAGCCCCATTTTACAGATGGGGTGACTGAGACATGGAGGTGTAAGTAGTAAACCAGTCCCTTGCCAGAGCCCAGCTTCCAACCTGTGTAGGCCATCTGCCTCCCAACTTTCTCTTCCATCCACTGACATGCTTTTCCCTTCCACCTTTGCCTTCATCCCTCATACTCCTGTCCCTGGCTCCATGTGCGGGATCTTGCATTGAAATCTGTTCTCACACCATCTCCTTCCTTCTCTAAGGCCATCTCTCAGGGCCACCTTCCCTCCGAAGCCCCAACTCACCTCCATCTCAGCTCTCCCAACTCCCTCCAGCCGTCAGTACAGGGAAGAATTTTATTTAGACTATAGAGGAAAAAAAGATTTCTGAGCATGAATTCCAAAAGGTATTAAATAGCTGATTGAAGAGGAAACTCTGGCCTGACTTAGCTTGAAATCTTTAGATGGGGGCTGAAAGCGGAGAAGGAAGAGGGAGTGGGGATGGTGGGTGTGAGCCCCCCTCTTGGCTCCTCTGAGTCCCGGGCCCCAGAGACTAGTGGCCCTGGATGCATGACACGAGACAGCAAGGCGGTCCTTTCGGCAAGATGGCTGCCACTCCTCATTGACCCGTGGCTTTAATTACACTCCACAGCCTGGCCCTGCTGGGAGAGAGAGGACTGCTCCGAGATTGTCACACTGGGCTAAATGTCTGAAGTGCTTTCCACTTCAGAAACTCCTCTCCTTGAGAGGGCAGGACCAGGGAAGAGGGCTGTGGGTAGGTCTGGGACCTAGAGGGAGCGGGGATGGGGGGCGGGGGCGTGCCTGTGGCTTTCCCTTGCCCTGATCATCCATGTAGGGAAATCTCCCTCCATTGTGAGTTAAACCGTCTGCTGGCATTTGAGCTGTCGCCTCATCCATCCGTGGGCGCGTTAGAGGGGAAGTGGAGCTGAGGGGAGAGCAGGGGAGGGGGGCACAGGTGGCCCTGGGGATGGATGAATGCGCGTAACCCCAGGAATAATTCTACTGGGGCTCTGCCTCAAATTCTCAAATAATAACTATCATATGTGAAGACCTACTGTGTGCCAGACTCGTTGAAATCCTTATAAAGGCCTCCGAGGAAGGGATTAGCCCCCAGTTTTCACACGGGGAAAAGACTTCCTCGCATGTGACAGATTTCGAAACTTGCTTTGACATCACACAACTCTGCAGAGGTAGAAGCAGAATCCGAACCCAGGACAGAGTGAACCCAGAGTGCGTGCTCTTTCCACCTGAGAGGGACCTCTCCCAGTGGCTGGATGCCCGGAGGTAGATGGGCTGTGTATGTAGAAGGTGATGCATTTGGTGATGGAAGGAAGGCTGGAAACTAGGTATGCACACTCTTTCTGTGAGAATGCTGCCCTGACATGCTGTCGTTGCAGCGAGTTCCAGGGAAGGTTTCTTGAGGTCTGGCTGTGGTGGGGAGATTTACAGGAAAGCACCCTACCTTTTTCTTCAGCAGGAATTGCGTTCTCAGCCAGCGCAGCCGTGGTCTCAGCCTTCTCTCTCCCCTCCTCTCAACCTCAGCTGCCTGGCGCTGGTTTCCACGTGGTCCCTCCTTATGGCATTCCTGAGGCAGTGGCCTCCGAGCCTTCCTGAGCCCTCTAGTGACTGCTCCAAGCCCTACACCTCTGTCAGGAACCCGTGGCCTAAAACTCTTTTTGAACTCCAGGATGAGAGCGTTCACCTTGAGTTACAGGCTGTGTGGGCGCATGTGTGTCAGGGCTGCGGGTTCATTGCACGGTGGCCTGAGGCAGAGTCCACCCCACCCTCCCTATCCCCAGTGGAGGTCCCACCTCTCAGCTGGGTCTGGATTCAAGATCTCCCGGGTTCTTGGGCAGAATTATATAAGATTCCATCTCATGTCTTCCCAAATGCCCGGTGTCATCTGGGTAAATCAAGGCTCAGGTTGAGCCCTGGATGCCCCACTCTCCCCTATGCTGAACCTGCACAAACTGACCTTCCTTGTCTGGGGGACAAAGAGGCTGGACTGGGTAACCACGAATTGGTCATTGCAGGTGCCAGGCACCCTGCTCTCTAAACACATGCTCACTAATGCCCAGGAGACCCTTGCAGGAGCTGTTCCCTCATCTTATGAATGGGGAAACTGAAGCTCTGGAGGTTAAGTAACTGACCCCAGATCATACTTTCTATGTCGCTGGCTGCCTCCATTTCCTACCAGCTGTGATGGGGGTGTCACCCAGCCTGGGGTGGAGGTGAGAGGGCAGCTTGAGGGAGGAGGGAACTCAGCAACTCCAGGCAAGGGGCTTTCTAAGCATCTCCCCATCCCTGTCTTCTGTGTCTTTAGAAATGGCCTTTGGGCCAGTCCACTGGAGGATGGGTTCCGGGGATGGATCGTCTGCGAAAATGATGCCTCTCCCATCATGTCCAGGGAATCCTCTGTCTTCAGTGACAGAGCCCCATGGCTGCATGGCCCAGAGGTTCAGCCAACTCTCATATTTGTTTTAGAGGTTTTATGGTGGTGATGTTGGTGAGGGGATTTGGAGAGGCTCACGTCTCAAAAGAAGGCAGGAATGGAACTGTAGTCACTGCATGCGTCAGATCATTTTATTTCTGTTCAGGAGAACTGCTTAGTATTCTGACACAACTTGGTGTGCTTCAGGAGTGAGGGTAGGTCACTGGGGAGGAGGCTGGGACTTGGATTGCTGGTGGCAATTGTGCATTGATGATTCATACTTTGGGGCACCAAATAAATGGGTTATTTCTCCTGTTCCAGCTTATTCTGATGTGTTCCTGTGTGAGGGTCAAAATTCTGCCTGGTTCTCGTTTCAAAATCTTGCAAAGTATTTGCCTTGGGTGTGAAAATGTTTGCTGTGAACTGGAGAACTGTGGGGCTTGGAAGAACCCGGCTAGCACCTAGGGCAGGCAGAAGGAGATGGGGTGAGGAAGTCATGGTGGGTCTCGAGTTTTGGCCATACTGGACTGTGAATTTGGCTTCGTGGCTGAGTCGGGTCTCCTTACCGCGTGCCGATGGACATTCATGGAAGATGGTTTCCTGCTGGTGTGGGGAGGTCAGCACTTCTCGGGGACTGAGACAAGCAGTGAGCTTCTAGAGTCCTCACTTTCTGGTGAGAATTTTGCATTTCGAAGTCGGCCGTGAGAAACTTGGAATCTTGGTCTCCATCAGATGGGGGAAGTTGGGATGTGAGGAAATCGCGTCTCTGTGTCAGGCACCCTGCGGTCCCCAGCACCCTGCATGTGGGTTCCCAGTCCAGTAGCTAGAGCAAGGAAGCTGGCATGGGTGCCCGGCCCGGGACCAGGGCCAGCCTGTGGCCTCCACATAAACCTCTTGTTCTTCAGACTCAATCTCCTGGCCTTCCCTGTCAGCTTCTCCAACTTCACCTCCAACAAAAATTCAATTTTATTTAATTTATTTGGCAAAATTGCCTTGAGCAACTACCATATTCCAGGACTGTACTAGATGCTGGAGAGACAGAGATGAACAACGCTCAACTCTTTCCTTCAAGGAATTAATAGTTCCTAGGAGAGGCAAGAAGGAGTTAGCCCCACTGCCATCTGCTGAGGTCCCTGCCTGCCAGGCCAGTGGAGATAAATCCCTGCTCACCTCCTCCTTCTAGTCCCAGGAAATTCACCTTCTCCTGCTCTGGGCTAAATGATGATGACGATGATGATATTGATGAAAAGCAGTTTCTAACGGGGTGCTTTACTGTGTTGCCACTTACTTCTCTCTTCAACCACCACTTCCCTGTACTGAACACTTACTCCATGCCAGACACCATTCTTATTGTTTTATATGTATTATCTCATTTAATTCTTACACCACTTCTGAGTTTGTGGCTGTTACACCCATTTTAGAGATGAAGAAACTCTCTGGAAAGAACCTGTCCAAAGCCACACATCTAATGAGAGGCAGGTTCAAACTCTTGTCTTCCAGTTCCAAATGCCATGCTCTGTCCCATCACATCATCGGCAGCTTCTGCTGTCAGCCCGAGTATCCTGGGGGACAAAGGGGTGCCTGGCCCAGGCTCCGGGTCCTGGGGGGCCCTCCTGAGATCTCTGCCTGCCCCACACCCATCAGCATATTCTCCTAGGTTGCTCCCTTCCTCCAAGGTAAGCCTTGCCCTCTCCAGACCTGTTTGAGGTTGGGCTTAGAGACCCCTGCCAAACGGTACCCCCGTCCCACAGCACTGGCCTCTCCCACCCCTTGGCGTCTTGAACACTCAGCTGTGGTGCTGTCCCTTCCTAACCCTCTGGCACACTGGGTGTTAAAAAAAAAAAGGCAAGACTAGAACTCAAGTTTTAGAAAGAGAGGGATGGGTGCTTCTGGGCTCCAGCCTCAAGGTCATGGAAAAAGGAGCCCAAGCTCCTCCCTTCTCAGCCTGGGTGGTCCTCGGGATCATAGGAGGTGGCATTTGGGGTAGGGGGAATATTACTCTCCCCACTTGCCTGCTCTGCTGCTGCTTTGGGGGTGGGACACGAATTGGAGCTGTTAGCACCTTCATGGGGCCCTTGTTCCCTGTCCAGTGCCTAACCCCTGCTTTCCCTTGTCATGCCCATTTGCAAAGGTGATGCATGGTTTCACAATTGTTATCAACCCAGGCAGCCCATCAGAATTAACTTGGGGAGGGGGGCCTTTGAAAAATACTGAAGCCCAAGTCCCACCTTCAGAGAATGGTTCATTTGGTCCAGCACGGGGTCTGAAAATCTCAGGGACAGCTTGGGTGGAGAGCCCCGGGCACCTCCTCTGCTCATGCATTCAGGGCTGCCTCTGCTGCATCGCCTTCAGTGACAGTCCTCCTGCTGTGAGCTCCACCTCCCAGCACAGAAGTACAGCCACATTCATCTCTGTGTCCCTTTGCCCAGCCCAGTGCCTGGCACTGAGGCCTCAGTAAAAGTGTATTGAGGTGGAGCATCCCCATTTTCTCCTCCTGGTATCTCTCCTTCAAAGCATGGGTGGGTCATGCTAACAAAACAGGGTCTGTGATTTTGTGTTTTTAAGGTGAGGTGAGAAGTAGGGGTCCTGGTCCCTGCAGGATTTCAAGGTCATTTGGTGAACCTCAGTGGCTGGAATAAAGGGGACGCAGGTCAGGTGCTTTGTGGGCAGCCGTGGAGCAGCGTGCTCTCTCTCTCTCTCTCCTTCTCTGTTTCGCACACATGCACACATGGATATAAATAGGAAGAGTGGCAGTACATCTTTAACTTCAGGGTGGGTATGGGTGTGATGTGCAAGGGTTGATGGAA
Source organism: Tamandua tetradactyla (assembly GCF_023851605.1). NCBI lineage: Eukaryota > Metazoa > Chordata > Mammalia > Pilosa > Myrmecophagidae > Tamandua > Tamandua tetradactyla. Next base: position 22,467,663 of record NC_135336.1, read on the forward strand.
TGCATTTTTTTCCTCTCTGTGTTTAGACCTCATGCGTTCACAGACGCCTCCCTCATTCCACAGGGGAAGCTTGGATAATTGAAACCTGCAAAGAATTGTTCCCTTCACTCACAGGCCCCTCCCCTTACGGACACTTACTGCGCATTTCTCCCCTGAGAGAGGTGAGGAAGTGAAGCAAGTAGGAAAAGTCTCCAACCTCCCTCCCTGTAAGAGTCCCTCCCTAAAGAGTGGAGGATGGAGTGTGGATGCATTGATAAGAGTCTGGGTTAAAAAAAAAAAAAAACCTTTCATCTTAGACTGAAATGCTGCGCCTTGATTTCCTGCCAGCCACTCTGTCCGCAAAGCAATTGCGGTGCCACGGGCCTGCGCGGTCCGTCTGACTGCAGCCTCATTGAAAGCTGGGTGGCATTGATGGAGCCGGCTGTGCTGGGCAGCTCGGGTTCCCCCTGCCTGTCAGCCTGAGCCACATCAAAGGCACACCTGTGGCGGAGGCAGGGCCACTGCCCCTTGGTGACACCCCTGCAGCCCTGGGCAGCTGGGGTCCCTCCAACCCCAGCCGGAGGCCTTCTCTCCCACCCCAGCCCCTGCACCCAGGACCCACGGAGATCTCTGCTCCCTCGGGTGGCTGGCCTGCCTCCTGCCCCTCTCTAAAACCCCTCACCCAACTGAGCTGCCCGCTGGGGTGTCTACACATTTTCTCTTTTCCACAGCTGCCAGGTGTTCAAATGCGTCTTGCTTCATCTGTATAACCCCCTCCCCAATCCTCACCTGAGTGTCTTACTCTCTGCTCCAAGCCCCTCTCTCTGAGGGCTTCTCAGTAACCCAGTCCAGTGGCTATTTCTCAGGGCTTGGCTCCCTGACATCCCCAAACCTCACACTGTCCACAAGCTCTTCTCAAAATCCTCTCCTTCCACTCACAAAAGGACAAACAGTGTATGATCTCACTTACAGGAACTGTCGAGGCTGGGCAGATTCATTGAAACAGAAAGTAGCTTAAAGATAACCAGGGGCTGGGGTGGGGGGATTGAGGATTTATTGCTTAATGGGTAGTGGGTTTCTGTTTGGGGCTGATGAAAAATTCTTGAAAGAGTGGTGATGGCTGCACAGCCACGTGAATGCAATTAATGCCACTGAATTGTTATACTTAAAAAAAATGGTTAAAATGGCCACACGCACACATGAAGTCACCAAACTACCCTAAATTCCATGTCCTCTCCTTGGCAGGCTCCCCCCCGCCCCAGCCCCACACCTGGCCCACCTGGGCGCGGGAAGGCTCCCTCGGCTCCCCTCCCCTCCCTTTCCATTCTGATCCCACGAACTCTTGAAGGCCAGATAGCCGTGTCCGATATCTAGTGTTCGATACTAGTAGCCCTTCCTCTGGGGCCCTCAGAGGTGGGGTGCCTTCAAATAATCCTTTCACAAATGCTTATGATGTGCCTGTGTGTGCTGTATGCTCTTCTAGCGCTTGGGAGGGCAAAGAACTGACAAGTAACTCTGCCCCCATGGAGGTCATGTTCTAATGACGGAGACAGAGGGAAGAAAGAAAAGATGAACACAATAAATAAGCAAAGCATATAGTGCCTGAGAAGGTAATAAACCTGTGGTAGGATGTCGCTTTGTTTTAACTTTTAGCTTGAAAAAAATTTGAATGTATATCCAAAAGTAGAGAGAGGAATACACGGATTACTGTGTACCCCTCACTTTGCTTCAGCAGTGATCAAGATTTTGACCCTCTTGTTTCATCTACCCTCTCCCCAAATTTTGTTTGTCCTGAGATATTCTAAAACAAATCCCAGTCATCATGAAATTTTATCTAAAAAAACTTTAGTATGCATCTTAATTGACAAAACTTTATTTATTTACTTATTTTGCACATACACACCATGCATTTGTCATGCCTAATACAATTAAGTCTGCTGAGTGTAATGGTCTTGCCTCACCAGATGTTGGAAGCCCCTTGGGGGCAAGGGACGTGGTGTTAAGAAAAGTTCCTAAAACTTGGAAATGAGGTAAAAGGATGCCTGCATGCCTGGCAACATCATACTTAAGACACCTAAAGAGTCTTTAATTTTCTGGAGTAATGAATTTTGTCTGACTTTCTGTTGTTATTGATTGGAGGCCAGACTTTATGAAGTTAGATGTTAATAATATAAATCCCTGAATGTTTATGAATGAAGGGTCCTTGGGTCAGCCAAGTTATCTTGATATCTGAGATGGGATCTAACCAAAGTGGGCTCACCTGACATGCGCAGTAGCTTAGACTTTAGCCTACAACTTACCTAGACCTCATTCCGCCATTTTCTTACATACATTTTGTGACTAAGCATGTAATCAATCTGCACATGCTAAATAATCAGATCCCCTCTGATTATATCATCTGGACTGTGCTCATTATCCTAAACCCTGCCGATCTCTTTCTCTAATAAAATTATCAGAATTACTACAGTTCGGGGAAGACAGATTTTGGGCCACTAGGCCATGTGTTCTCCTACTGTGTGCCTAGTAATAAACTCTTTCTCTCTTTAGAAACAAAACAAAGCAAAACATATAGATTGATAAGTTATGAGTTTTGCCCAGTAGAGATGCAAATGATTTCTGATCAGTAAAAAAGATAACCCCAAAAGTTATGGTTTTATTTCCCTATAGACTATAAAGCAATTTGTCTCTACTTGATCAACTTATTTCTGCACGCCTTACCTGACATTATACAAACCTCTGTTCTTCAAATTCTCCTCTGAACCAGCTTCACCACCCTCATTGATGAGTTAAATGAATCTTTGACACATGTTCATTTTATATTTGTTCGAGAGTGTTTTGAAAACTATAATTTGACAGTGACTTAACATTTTGTGTATCTTTCCTTCGTCTAGCCTGTCGCCTGGCACGGACTAGTTGTTTGTGGAATTGGGTTCACGCTTGACTTGGTATCTCTAAGGGAAGGAATCAAGGTTTCAGGTTGAGAAGGGCTTAACAGATGTCGTGTAACTCTGGAGTGAGAGCGGGGGTGACCAACGTAGGCCCCCTGGCTCTGACCTCCCTGTGTTCTCCCGTGGGATGGCAGAACCTTAGAGAGGGACGGTTTGTGTTAGAGGTAGCCCAGGGGTTCTCTACAGCACCCTCGTCCTGTCTCTGTTCCTGGAAGCACGGCCCTCCCTGCCCCAGAGTGGGAAATGGGGAGAGGGGATAACAGGAACAATAGCTGTGTTTGGGGCCTGGGGGCTGGAGAGGACGCACCCCAGAGAGGATCCCTGCTTCCCAACTTGTCCCTGTGCTCAGAAGGCAAAGGGAACACTGTGGGAGTGTTCTTTTATGTCTAAAAATGTCCACCCTCGGATCCCTCGTGCTTTTCTGGGTGGGAAGCTCTCCTTTATATCCCGTTCCAATTACTCCAGTTTAGGTGCAGGGATGCAGAGAGGCGGAAATATGTGAGCATGCAGCTGGGATTACAGTGGAAGGGCTGGTTTGTGGTGACAAGCAGCTGCCCCTTTCATTTTCTAGGGAGCTGTGTTTCAGTTCTGAGAATGGGAGTGTGGTGGCCGTGGTGGGGTCAGTAAAGGCAGCAGGACTGAAAGGAGATGGGGGCAAGGATTGTCCTGTGCATTGTCAGACCCAGAGACCACTCAGCACGGAGGACTGAGACCTCCTTTTCCTTGAAAATGTCCAGCTGCTTTTCCTGCTCTCTGCCCCTCTGAGTGCCTATTCCTCTGGGAAACCAAAGCATCACGGAGTTAGGAGAAGCGGGTACCCTCCAAGCTCCCATCCCCAGCTTCCAAATCTCTGAATTCCCAATCTCATCACTTAGTGCAAGCCAAGCCAGGCACCTTAGAAGGTTGTTAATAACAAGGGATTTCCCCATTCCGTTTGAAGGTTGAACATGTTCAATATTTCACTTAAATTGACATGGAAAAGCTTTAATAACATCCTTTTCTATTTGGAGTTGGAGTAACTTTTAAAAGCTGCCTAATCACTGAGAGTAGGGCAGTGTTTCTGGACGTCGTCAGTCCCCAGAGATTGGAGGGTGGTAGGAGAGGACCAGCATTTCTTCTATCCCTGATTTTTCTCCTTTTCAACCCCCTGACTTGTCAGTTGCTCCCCATCCTTCTCCATTGTCCTCTCAGTCCATGCACTACCCGCCAGCCACCTCCACATTCACCAACACCAGACACTGGAGATACAAAAAAGGACGATACCCTTTTCCCGACTGGAGACGCACAGAGCCTGGTGGACAGTGGTTCCTCATGAATGGCCAGTACCTTCTGGTTGACAGAGCACATTCGCATTTGTTGTTTGTTTTGAGCCTCAGGGGAGTTGAGAAGACAAGTAAAGACAAGCGTTTTCCTTCCCAGAACAGGAAGCTGAGGCTCAAGAGGTTGCAGGAATCCCTAAGATCACACAAGTGCCTTCTGAGTAATGGTCACGCCGAGCCTGGTAACTTAAGGTTACTGGAGTTGAGGAGGTGGAGGCGGAATGCCAGAGGCCCAGGGCTGGCCAGCAGGACGTGGTGGGCTCAGCGGCGCAGGCTGAATGGGGCTCTGGGAGCCAGTTCTCCCCAGTGGAAGAGATTCAGGGGTTAGGACACCATTACTCTCCCCCTTGCTTGGAAAAAGGTGACGAATAGATGTCAACCCCTCAGGCCAAGCACCCCTTGGCCCTGGGAGTCCTGAATCCTTCACTCCCTCCTCCAACCCACCCATCCCTCAGCCAGCTGTAATGAGAGGGACTGGGTTAGACATAAAAGGAATAGCATCTTTGGAGAGTGAGACAGGACATAGTGGGGAGTCAGTTGCTAAAGGAATTTGCAGAGTAGAAGCTGGGAGTGGTGTGATTCAATAAGTGACAAAGAATGTCCTACCTGGCTGGGGAGGAACAGTGTCTGTAAGTTACCATTGTCCTCACCACCCCCTTCCCCAGGACTCTGCTGCCATTGGAGGGGAGGGGGTCAGGGGGGCGGCTGTGGGCAGGAAGCGATGGAGTATTGGATCTGGATGGGGTATTGGTTGTGGTACCCGAAGGAGGTGGTCTGTCGAGTACTGTTGGGACTTGTTCCTTGTGGCTGGGGAGAAAGAGGCAAAAATGTGCCTGTTCCTTGAAGGAGTGTGTGCCCTGAGCTCCCGCTGTTTCTCTGACCTTTCACGCTGGCCTGCCTAGAGAGATGACCCCTTAAAGTTCCATTAGGCTTTTGCTCTCCCATAAAGGGGACTTTCCCGATGGAGTATTCTGGATTCTCAAGAACGGTGATGTGAAGTCTGGACTGGCTGATCATCAGGGGAAATTTAAGAAAAGACAGAGTACTGCCTCCCTGCCCCTGCCCCTGCCCCCCCCGAGATTCTGATCTGATAGTTCTGCGTGGACGTGGGAGTCTGAATGTTGTAGTAGAGCAACATGGTCATATAAATATCCACAATTTGTTTGGCGTTGGAGACGAGGTGCAATCAATTTCCATCAGAGCGAAGAGCCTGTGGGGAGGCCAGCGGTGACACATCAGTGTATTGTATCTGCAGTCTGCACACTAAATCCCAGCACTCCAGAGAAGCTGGGGGTGGGTCATTCCAAATTTCAAAGTTTTCTAACTAGCTAATGATTTGTGCCTTTAAGCAAGAACACTTTTCAAGTGTTCGCCACTGTGTTTGTGCCTCTCTAAAAAACGTATTACACGCATCCCTGCCTTCTTAAGTAGAGGAACGCAAGCATAAATGTAACCTTTTCTTGATGTCCCAAAGGTATGTTAGGAACCCTAATTAATGTACAGCGCTGTAATTCCGTGGAGCTTACGGGACTGTTTGCTTATATCAAATGCCCCCCTGAGGTTTTGAGTTTTGTGCCTGCTCTTTAGTTTTTCCAGTTGTATTTCTTGCTGACTGATGTCCCTTCTTGCCAGACACAATGTACCTGCCTAAAGCAAAATTTTCCTCACTTATAATTTGCATTTATATTATATGGGCTTAGAAAATGGGTACGTTCCTATAACTGGGTAGGGCACTTTGTGGTCACTTTCCCAACATCCGTTCCATAGCTTCTCCCTAAGTAACGGCGATGAAGTTTGAAAGGATTGACCTCCGCCTCCCGAGGTAGGGCTGATGAGTTAAAGGGTAAGCTCTTCCGTCCTGTGCCAATGGTGGAGGTGTAAATGGACATGGCACAATTTTAACCAGTGGGATGTGAGGGGAGGTTTCCAGCTGATTCCTGAGCAAGTTCTTCCTTGCTAGCAATAGAGTGACACAGGAAGTCATTCCCCAGCTGATGTAAACAAGGAAGCCCAGAGCTGCTATTGCCATCCCTTCCAGAACTTTCTTTGGGAAGAATTCTACTGGGGATGGCGGAGTGGGGAGATGGAAAGAACCATGAACCTCTAAACCTCCTCTCACTTGAATGACTAGGTTTTCTTTTATTTAAGGCTCTTTAAATTAATTGAGTTTTCTGGTTATTTGTCACTAAAAGCATACCAGAGGGTAAACACTGAATTAGGAATTAATAGCGAGCAGGTTCTGAATGAGGCCTGACAGCTTTATGGAACGTGGACTCTGTTGCTCTCTTCTGGTTCCTCAGAAGTTTGGTTTTGTGTTTAAGATTTTGAAGTGGGAGCTTATTTCTTCATGAGACTTTCCAGGTTTATAGCAACGGTTTCTCACTTTTCTTTCTATCTCCAATACTTTTCACAGTGCCTTTTACTTACCGGGCGTTCAGAAAATTGTTAAATTGACTTAATCCCAGCAGTCTGCATGTATCCGCGGTGTGCTTTTTCCCTTCCTTGTTGACAGTTGTATGTATTCGTTGCTCTTTCCCTATCAGATTTACCAGGGTTTTAAAGACATACTGCAAACTGTCGATGTTAGTGATTTCTTATAGTACTTTCCAGCTTATATGATGCTACCTTATGCCTATCTCAGGAAACAGGTAGGGCAGTGATCTTCACCAGCAATCAGGGAAGAATCCAAGGGTCAGAGGATTTACATGAAGTTTAATTTTTGAACTCATTCTTAAGAAATTCCATTTTGAAATGGCATCCCAAACACTTTCTTTTGTAATAAATAACCCTGAGCTCAAAAAGAGCCCCTCTTCTTAGTCCTTGTCCTAAAGTGCAAGTGCTCCGACGCTCCCCAAGGTACATAAATAACTTATAATGACCCGTCTCTGCAAGTTGGGGCTTCAGGAGGCCTCTGGCTGGGAGCAGCCTCGGTCTCCCACTGCCACCCTCCCTCTGAAGAATTGCAAATTGCCATGAGCTAAAGCTCTTCAGGATTCACAGCTTGAGCTTCTCATTTAGCTAATTGGTGCTTATTCTTCAACTCGAGTTGTTCTCTCCAATGGAAAAGAAGCAGGAGTTTGCCCCTCTCTGTTTTCGCAAGTTCTGCAGCTAAAAATGAGCCGTGAGACTTGGGTGTTTCTTGCTTAGACATGTTCTCATGATGGTTTTCCACACAAAGGCATTTGGGAGCAGGACTCTGACGGAGGTCTCCTTCCCAGGGAAGGCATTCTCCTGGGCATCTCAAGAATGTGAAGGGCTCTTTCTCAATACAATGAACTGAGTTAATTGAATAGTTAATAATGTCTGCTGTGACACCCCCCCCCCATGAAGCTTGTCCCATGAATGATGCTCTCGAGTTGCCTCTCCCCTTACCCACTCCCCGTTGCCCCATTTGCATTTTTCTGCACTTGGACTTCTCTGCCCTGTGCTTCCCCAGTGCCTCTCTTGATGATGGCTTGACATGTCAGGCTGCGCAGCCTGTTCTGATGTCAGTGCCGTGACTTATGGAGCTGGTCTCTCCACTTCAGAATATCTCTTGTATACAATGCTTATTTTGACATTGTTTCGAAAATGGCATTGTTTGTATATCTCGTCTCCTGGAGGGCAAGGATTATGTTTTACATTGCTCTTCTTTGAAACGCAGCATCTAGCATTTACCTGATTGCGCAGACTGTTAGAGTTATTGTGGGAGTTAGTTTCCCAGTAAGTACCTGAGGAATGTCATCATCTCTTTTATGCTTCGTGGTTCATCTGGAGCCCAGGGCCTTGCCCGCTACTCACTGTGAGGCTGAATACAGAAGTCGGCAGGCTCGAGTTTTTAAGGGAGTGAGTGGGTGTGAATGTAATGTCTGGATGCATTCTTCAGCCAGTTATAAGTACATTTTGGATCATTGGTTCCTGGGAAATGTGAAGGGGGGAGAGGTGAGAACAGAGCAGGATGCAATGGGGTGGGCATGTTAAATACTAAGAGAGAAAGGTTTGAACGTTTCCTCCAGGGCCCTGATTGCAAGTGAGGTGATAAGAACCTATTGTCAGTTGGTGTTGGAGGCCAGGGATGCTAACTCCTTGCAGCACACAGGGATGGTGCCTCCCTCCCAATGCCTTCCCCCTTAAGAAGCACCCCAAGCCAAGTGATCAGGTTTTGATCCCTTAAAGAGGTGTGTGATGGAGTCAGTCGGTTTGAGTTTCTGGGAATGGCTTCCTGCTCTGCCACTTAACTGACTCTATCCCTTTTGTTCCTTAGCCTCTGTTTCCTTCTCTGTGACATGGGCATACTGAAGTATGCCCGCTTCGCAGAGTTTTAATAGGATTCGATTCGTTGATACGTGTAATGCATTTGGATCAGTGCCTGGTGCGGTACTAAGTGTACAAAAGCATTAGATACTATTATTATGCCTTTAAGTTCCCTTCCTACCCAGGCTTCCAGAGCCATCCTTTGGGCCAAAACTGAAACTGCTGTCCCGGCAGACACTTACCTCATCAACAAGGCCCTGGTCCCTAGAGCTGAGAACCTGGGCTCCAGGTAGAGGCTGGAGCGGAGCCACCTGTGGGTGCCTGCGTGCCCCTGACTCTGCTCCCAGCCCAGGTCCTCCCTCTTGCTCATGCTCTGTTGGCTCCCTCAGGAGGCCTGCTCCTCTGTCCTTTTTACTGGGAGTCCACTTTCTCTCTTCCTACCTGCCTCCACAGTTGTGATTGCGTATTGTTGTTGCTGTTGTTTGAAAACCTCCTTTCGCCCGTGGTGATCAATGTTCAGTGTGTATCACACTCAGCCGAGCTACATTCTTGAGCCCCACTCCGCAGAGTCCCGGTACCTGCATTTTAACCTAATGCTGGTGGTCTGCACAGAGCCAGCCTCTGGCTCCCTTGGTCCAGCCTTTATGTCTCCTTTTCCCCAGGAATGGAAAAATCATCCCCCCAGGAGGCACAAGGCCCATTTGTATGTTTCAGCTGGTCATGGCCTGGCTCAGGTATACATACATATATATATATATATATATCATCATCATCATCATCCTTAGGGGGGTTTTTAGTAGTATTTTTAATCTACTTAAAATTCCATATTTATATTTTCTTCTTCTAGCTGGGGTCATGCTTCAATCTAAATTCACTCCTTTGGGAAAATGATAGAAGGTGAGGAATCACACTGCTTTCCTTTAGGCAAAGTGACTTTGCATTTCGATCCCCAAATCTATTGCTAAACTGCTGTGTGGCCTTGGTGAAGTCATTTAACTTCTCTGAGCCTCACTTTCCTCATTTATATTATGAATGGGTTGGATAGGTTGGACTTGCTGAAGTTCCCTTTCATAAAACTAAAAGTTGGTGAGTCTATGAATCTATTTAAATGTGCTGACAGTTTAGAATGGCTAATTAATGAGTTTTTAGTGGAAACACAATTAAGTGATAATGAAGGCCTCAGAAGTAAATCTCACCACTTCTAATGAGTTGAGCGGATGAGACTTGGAGTGGGTTTTCATCGAATGGAGCCCCTAGAAAGAGGAAGCATAGAGCCACAGGCTGCTACCGGGACTAAAGGAAGCCAGGCGTCAGGGAAGAGGTCACGTGCCAGCGGCAGTGAGGCGGCGGGCTGACTGGCAGGGCAGACTGGGAGTCACGTGGCTAGACTGAAACACCTGCAGCCCTGCGAAGACCCGGGAATTAGGAATCCTGCCTTACATCCATTTTCAAAACACATTCACCTGCATTGTCTTGTTTAATCCTCTTACACCTGGTGAAACAGATAAGCCTAGAACTTTTATCTTCTCCATTTCGTGAGTGAGAAATGGAGGCTCAGAGGAGTGACTTACACAAGGTCATGGAGCTAGGAAGCGACAGATCAGGATTTGGGTACCAAGCTTCTGGATCCCGAAGCCCTTTCCTGGCTAGCTCCGCCACTCTGCCAGTCCACCTCTACTGGCTGCTTCTCGTGGCTGATCTGGGGCGAAGCGGGCCTCCCCATCACAGCATTCCGAGAGGACTCGCAAAGCCACCCTGGGCCGCGGTTTTGTGGGGTGTTCCCGGGAGCTCGGGCTAGGGTGGGGGACACTAGGCCTCCCTCTGAGGCCTCAAGGGGCCTCTTGGCAGCCTGAGTCCTTGCAGCTGAGAGCTAGGCCCAGCCACATGTTTGGTGACTGACTGAGGTTGCACCTCTCGCTGGGGGAGGGGTGAGGAAGAGAATGGGTGATTCAGGGAGACTGGGGACCTCTGTCCCAGGAAGACCGACAAATTACAAAGGACTCAGCAAGGAGAGAACCCAAGTCTTCATGGTCTGGAGATGTGAGGGGCTCTTGGCCTGGGGGTAGGAGCCGAGGCCAGATGAATTTCTCAAAATCTGGCTGCTGGTGTCTTTGGCTGCTGAGACACAGGACTTTGACCTTTCCCTTCTAGGTGCAACAGGGGGCTAGCATGACTCAGAGATGCCGCATCTTTGCTGCAGAGAGAGAGCGAGCTAGTGGGCACTTATCTGGGTCCTGCCCTAGAAATATTTCAAGCAATAAAATCAGGATGGCTTAAGAAATCCATTGCCCCTCTCGGCCTCCCGCAGCCACCCACGTGCTGTGGTGGAGAATGGGCAGGATCCTGGGACCCAGCCAGGTACTGTGGCATCAGCCTCACCTGTAAGCCAGGGGACAGGCGAGATGATCTCGAGACCCACACCTGCTCTGACCTCAGGTGGGCCTGAAGGAGGTGCTTTTAGCAGGGGGTGGGTGCTGGGGGGAAGGAAAGGGGTAAAAAGAGGACGGTGGAGACAGAGGAGAGGAGAGAAATCTGAGGGAAGCTGAAGAAAGGTGAGGAGGAAAAGGTCCTGATGAAGTGGGAATCCCGCAGGGCTTGGAGAGGCCTGCTCTCCACCCTGCCCCATACAGGCCTGTGACGTTGGGCCGGTAAAAGGACCCTTTGAGCTCCGGCCTCGACACCTGAGAAAAGGAAGTGGTAATACCCACTGTTGTTGTGAAGGAGAGATGAGCTGTTCATAAACCATAAAATGCCATTCAGAATGGCGTGTTAAATTCACAAAAAAAGGGAGGACGAAAAGAGGCAAGAAAAGGAGCAGGGACACTCGGGGGTGGGGAAGCAGGGGAGATCCTTTTCTGGACATTTCCTTCCCCGGGGATGTGGCCAGAGGACAGTGGTGGGAGTGGGAAAGAAAAACTGAGGGTGGGCCAAGGAGGAAATGAAACCCTCCCTCGGGGCTTTGCATTCTGTCTGGGAGGCGAGGAATTGAGGGGCTGCCTGAGCCCGGGCTGCGTCTGCATGTCTGACTGGGGAGCCTTCGCCTGGGGGAGAACCGTCCTCGGGGAGCTGGAAGAGGCAGAATGCGACCCTTGCTCCCTTGCCCGGGGCCCAGGACAGGGAGAGGACAGTCAGTCTTGGGCTCTAAGATCTCACGGAATGTCAGACTCGAGACTCTAGAAGGCCTGAGGAGGCTGGTGTGAGGAGGCCGTAGTGAAAATCCTCGGCAGAATCCTAACAAGGAGGAGGGAAGGACTAGAAAGATGAAAAGAGAAAAACCTGGGTAAAGAACATTCTAGAAAGCTCCAAACCAAGACAGAGCCTTCCGTCTATGTGGCCCAGCTCCACGGTCCCTCCTCCCGCTGCTCGTGCCTGGACTCCCCATCTTGGCATGAGGCGAGGCCGAGGCAGGGGAGGCACAGGGCTGGGGTCAGGGCAGCCAGCTCCCCTGGCAGGCTAGATTTATGATTTGGCTGAGCTGGGCAGAGAGGGCGCCTGCAAGGATCCGCGGTGTGAAAAGCAGCCCAGTGTTTCCTCAGGAGCCACGGTGCCAAAGGCAGGGCATCCGTCTGGCCTCGCCATGTAGTCCATTTGTCACCCTGGAGCCCAGGGCCTGGCTGGCCTACCTTTTGTCATCTGCAGCCGCAGAGACCAGCCTCCACTTGCAGCAGCTTCTGCCACAGGGCCGGGAGCCCCAACAGGTGCTCTGAAGGAGGGGTGTTGGGGATTGGGGTGGGGGGGAGGTGGTGGAGAAGGGGTGGCCTCCTCCCTCCCCTGGACGCATGCCGGGTCCTCCAGCGGGTGCCCCATCAAAGCTGGTGTCTACTTAGCTTTTCTTGGGGACCAACAGCCTTAGAGTCAGAAAGGTGGCCAGGCCCTCGGAAACGGCTAGTGCTGGAGTTTCACACCATGTTCTGGGGAACTCTGGGGGTCTTCCAGATCTCTGCAGGAGCTACGCAGGGAGCTCGGGGGTGCAGGATACGCCCCCACCCACCAGAGTAGCTCTGCTTCTCTCTGATCTGTATGCAGACATGCTAGGTAGGATGGCACGTGAAGAATGGGTGCTGCTGCTGAAAAAAAGTTTGAGGACCACACAGCTGGTCTCATTTCAAAGAGGAAGATACAGAGGGCCGAGAAGGGCCACAGGCCAGCCAGTTGTTGGCAGAGTGGGGACTAGAAGCTGAGCCTCCTGGCTCTTCCAGCTAGGATGTCTGCACGATACTGAGCTCTCCCTTTACCAAGGTGCTGGTCTCAGCATTCATAGTGGACCCCTCTTTTCTTCCCATCAGTGCTCCCCTACCCGCCCCCTTGCCCGGCAGAGCTGGGCTCACTTGCAAGCTTGAGTATCAGCTTTATCTCTGCCAGAGGGGCATTTAGAATATCAGCCACATAAGGCCCAGGCAAAGTCCATTTCAGGGATGAAGCAGACCCTCTGCAATCCTCTCCATGATTACAGCCTCTTCTGCCCAGGGTCCCGTGGGTTGTGGCCACCTGGGCATCCCAGTGGGCAATTGGTAGGCATTGGCGGTGGGGTGGGGGGGAGTTCTGGCAGAGCACAGGCCATATCCTTTACTTCCCTTTTGGTTTGGGAAGGAGCTTGGCTCTTCTATCTTTAGGCCTCATTTGTCCAGTTTGTCTCCTGATCAATGGTGCTGACCTGGCCACCCTCTGCCATGGAGCCTGGATTCTGTTCCAGAAAACCCCACACTAACCTTTCTCCTGGATGAGGGGGTCTCTCCACCCCTGAAACCCCATGCCATGCTTCTCTCAAACGATTCCTCCATCCATAGCCTGAACAGCTGTGGCCTGCTCCCAGGCTCTGCTTGCCCTGTCCTATGTTCTGCCTGCCCTCCTGGACTTGCTTTTCCAACCCGCTGTCCCTCAGCCTCTCCCCTCTACGTTTACATGCCCAGGCTTTGCTCCTTCTGAACACCCCTCTTACCTTCACAGACCTGGGCCCTTCTCCGTCTCTGACAAGCCCATCTGGAGGCTCTTCCCCATTGTAGGAGCCACCATATCTGAAACTTCATAAAGGAAGGAGAAAAGGTCCAGTGTTCCTGAGGGTCTGATGTGTGCCAGGCATTGTGGGCAGGGTGGGCTTTATATATTTTATCTCGCTCTGTCTTCACAACAGTCCTACGTGGTAGATATCAATGTCCCCATTTTTTCATATGGGGAAACAATCTCAGAGATTTAGCAACTTGCTGCAGCCCACTGCTCACTTATTGATGGGTGCTGGAGTCCGAGCTCTGCAGGAGACTTGAGCCTCTGCAATTCCTACAACACCCGGCTGCCCCTGGTGCCTCGTGGTCAAGCTAATGTCCTGAGGCCCTGCTGGCACGACCTGCAGTTGTCTTTCTCCAAATCATTCACCCCAATCCCAGATTCACCCTGCCTTCGGCCCCATTTCTCCCTGCAGACCCATTGGCACAAACCAAGCAGGGCGGGGGGAAATGTAAAATAGACAGGGGCTCCTGCTGGTCTCACAGTTGGAGGAAGACTGAGGGCGGGCCATGATTGTCTCCAAAGAAGGAAGAAAATTTTAAAGCCACTGAAGGCGTCCTGGTGTTTTCAGGCTGTGGAACAGAGAGATGTTCAGATTTGCAGGTGGTCTGTCCTACAGAAGAGGGAAGACGAGAGGCCACGGAAAGGTCACCCTCCCCAGTCCTGGCTTCTATCCGGATGGATCGTGCGCTGACAGCCTGGGGCTGCTGCTTCCTCCTGATCAGCGCTGGGGTGTGTTGGCCGTGGCACAGGGAGGGGCTGGGGTAGAGGTCGAGGAGGTCTGTGGGTGCACTGGGTCCCTTCCTTTGAGCAGCAGGCCCCTGCTGCTGTGCCCTGGCTTGCTTCTCCTGCTCCCGCAGCCCGGGACCCCCTTCTCCTGGAAAGGGAATGGGTCTCTGAGGAGGGAGCAGGGAGGGGAGAGGCTTCTGGGCTCTCCATCATCTGGAGAACGGGCACTGGGGCAGGGCCTGAGAGAGGAGCGATGACCAGAATGGGGCAGGGGAGGACCTGGGCCGGAAGGGGGAAGGACCTTCCCGCCGTCACCTTCATGGAATGCTTATCTTCCAAAGCCGCTACAGGCAGAGGAAGCCGACTGCTGACAGCAGCAGCTGTGGAGGAGGCAGGCGCGCGAGGGGTGGCATTATCACCCTCCCTGGGCGGGTGGCAGTGGGGGTGGGGTGGGGAGACGACGATGGTGTCTCCTGTGAGTCTCTCACCACCCATCCCCCGGCCTCAGAACTCAGGAGGTGAGAGAAGGACCAGACGGAAATCAGAGAGGGAGGGAGGGCCCGGAAGATGCACACGCATGCTGCCTCTCACCCCTCTCTTGCACACATGCACACACACTCCGATTCATTCATACACGCTGCTTCTCACACTAACTCTCTCACACACATGCACTGCCTCTTCCTAGCTCACACACATACACTCTCACACTCTCTTGCACACATGCACACACACACACTGACTCATACACACTGCCTCTTGCTCTCTTGCTCTCTCACACACACTGCTCACACACACACTCCCTCCCATTCTCTTGCTCACACAGATGCACATATTGCCTCTCACATGCTCTTGCTCACACGCACACAAACGCGCACACACACACACACACACTGCCTCTCACATGCCCTCCCTGGCTCACACAAACTCTCAAGGGGTCTCTTTCTAAGCCAGGACATTCCACCAGTGCTCTCTGGTCCAGCCTAAGTTGAAGCATTTCTGGGATGAGCAGCCCATTCCCTGGGGACAATCATCCTAAACCATCCTCAGGCATCTTTGAGGAAACTCAGAGAGAGGCAGCAGGCCCCGGTGGGGAGGCCAGCCTGGGCACGGGGGGTTGGCGTGGCACGCTGGGGCTGCAAGTTGTTTCCAGCACTTTTATCTGGCGCTGGGAGCCACCTCGACAATGTGGGGGACAATCGGAGCCATTCCCGGGTGGGTTGCTGCCTTGTGTCAGGCTGTCCCTGCAGCCAGCCCCAGCCGCCCACAGCTGCCAGGCAGGATGGATATGTTTTCTGGTTAACCTCACCTGAGCACAGCAGCCTGGGTTGATTTTCCAGGGAAATGTTTTCTCTCTGAAAGTAGCAGCAGCAGTCCTGACTTCCCTTGATGGAGAAACACTAGTCTGGACTCAAGACCTGGCCCCTCAGCTGCCCAAAGCGAGCCCCAAGCCGCCCTTTCGGAAACCTGGGAGCAGGGCGGGCCTGCTGGCCCTTGGCAGTGGGTTGCGGTCCTGAGGTCTGGCTCCGGGAGTGAGCGCTGGGAGAACCTACTTCCTGCCCGAGCTCGGATTAGCAGTCGGGCCCATGATGCTGGCTTCCCTGGGATTGCTTCTCTTCCTGCCTGCCGTCTGATTTCCCCACAGAGGTGTCTGGGCTTAGAGTACCTGCAGCTGAGCCATTGGTGGGAGAGTACCTAGACAGAAGCCTGGTTCTGAGTCTGCTGACCGTGCCCATGTGAGTGGCGGTGCACTGTCCCTGCTGCTTTATTTTTGGAGACTAGGCATGAGCATGCCTGTTCTCAAGCCGTCTGGGTGGGGAGGAAGATCTAAGGAGCAGGGGCCGGCCCGGGTGAGGATGTGGGGCATTGAGGAACTAGAGCTGCAGACCTTTTCCTCAGCAATAGGGGATGCTAGGAGGAGAAGCATCTTTCACTGCTTCCCTCTCCCATCAGTCCCCTGGTTGGGAAAAGATGTGCCTAAGGCAGTGTGGAAGAAGGGCAGCCCCGAAATGCCTGCTACTCACAAGCTTTCAGGGGCAACTTGCATTCTTGCTCCACATGCCTTCTATTTGAAGAGTGAGGTTTGCCCCTTTCTTTCCCTGGCGGTTTCTCACTTCTGCCCACCCTGACATGGATACCCAGGGCCATCGGAAGGGGCTCTGCGATCCCTTTGCTTGCTCTCTTGGAGACCTGTGGGCGGCTGAGCTCCTAAAGGCCAGGTTGCTATTGGCACTGCCAGGAAAGGGCTTTGGAACAAGTGCAATGTTGCTCCCACACCATTTTTTTTTTCCTTTTGGCCAACAGTGGTACGTCCCTACCTCCAGCGTGCACAAAATGAGACCCAATGAGGCTGGAGAGGGGCAGCCCTGGGGGTGTAGGGGCCCTCTGTTACAGCTCTGTCCCCTGCCTCTCCACCCGCACCCTTGTCCTCATGGTTATTTTCAGCTTGGACTGCATCTGGGAATAAGGAGGTTGTGTGTTTCGACTTGCTGAGTGAAGCTGGGCTTCCTGTATTCTTTTGTTTTTTCACATGGGCAGGCACCGGGAATCGAACCCGGGTCCTCTGGCATGGTAGGCAAGCATTCATTTGCCTGCTGAGCCACCGTGGCCCGCCCTATATTCTTATATGTGCCCTCAACAGATCTCTGCTGTTTTCACCAGGGGGCTTACTTTCTAGGATTCCAACCAGCCTGTGATCATGTTGCCTCCTCTCCTGGGATTATTCAGTCTTTTCCTTAAATTTCATACAATGAGTGGGTTTGGACCAGATGGCCTCTGAGATCCTTTTGGGGAAATCTCCAACTTCCCAGGGGATGGACGTAGGGAGCAGCTCTGCATCTCCCTCCCGCAATTATATTCTGATCCTTTGGGGCCTGTCTGAGATGCAAGGCAGGGATAGAAGACCATGATTCTGATTCATTTGAGAATTCTGTTCTTTCGATTTGGTACTCATGGCATAGAGGGGTGGCGGTGTTTGGGTCAGGGTTTCTCCATCTTGGCACTATTGACATTTGGGGCTGAATAATTCTTGGTGGGTGGGAGCACAGGGGAGGGGGCTGTCCTGTGCATTGTAGGATGTTTAGCTGCATCCCTGGCCCCTAGATGTCAACATCCCATTGGTGACAACTAAAAATGTCTCCAAAGATTGTCCAGTGTCCACATGGGGGCAAAATGACTCCTGGTTGAGAACCACTGGTTTAGGTGAACACTGCTGCCACTGCCTTCTCTTCTTAGGCCTTCACGTGGCCTCTGGCCTCACAGGATTGGGTCCCAGGGCAGCCAGGTGAAGGGGCGCTGTCTCTGGCTTGGGAGAGCAGACTCCTGGGCCCGTGTGATCTTTCTCAGGTGCGCACACTGTTCTAGTTTGCTAGCTGCCGGAATGCAGTATACCAGAAATGGAATGGCTTTTAAAAAGAAGAATTTAATGAGTTGCTAGTTTACAGTTCTAAGGCTGAGAAAATGACCCAATTAAAGCAAGTCTATAGAAATGTCCAATCTAAGGCATCCAGGGAAAGATACCTTGGTTCAAGAATATCGATGAAGTTCAGGGTTTCTCTCTCAAGTGAGAAGGCACATGGCGAACACAGTAGGGCTTCTCTCTCATCTGGAAGGGCACATGGTGAACACGGCGTCATCTGCTAGCTTTCTCTCCTGGCTTCTGGTTTCATGAAGCTCCCCGGGAGGCATTTTCCTTCTTCATCTCCAAAGGTCACTGGCTGGTGGACTCTGCTTCTCGTGGCTATGTCGTTCTGCTCTGCTCTCTCTAAATCTCCCATTCTCCAAAATGTTTCCTCTTTTATAGAACTCCAGAAACTAATCAAGACTCACCCAAATGGGTAGAGACACGTCGTCACCTAATCCAGTTTAACAACCTCTCTTGACTAAATCACATCATCCAGGGAGATGATCTGATTACAATTTCAAGCATACAATATTGAATAGGGATCGTTCTACCTTTATGAAATGGGATTTTGGTTGAAACATGGAGTTTCTAGGGGGCATACTTCCTTTCAAACCAGCACACACCCCAATCTAAGCTGGAATGCCACCCCAGTCCTCCTCAAACTCCAGATCTTCTTCATGAGAATGTGGCGATGAGGTTCAGGGTTGCTGGCTTGGGTTCTCCATCTGCACAGCATGAGGTCTGGGAAGGGATGTCCCCTGGCAGGGCACTACTGTGCCCTCCTGACACTTGACCAAAAGCCAAAAATGGTACCAGGGCCAGGATGGGTCAGCCCCCAGGGCATGTGTGAGCGCACCTGTGTGTGTGCATGTACTTACCTGCAGCTTTCTGAACTCTGATGTGGCTGTGACTGATGTGGAGGTGAACCCTGCCTTGGGGAGCTTACAGTGAAACAGACAGCCCATTATGCACCAATAGAGAAATAAACCAATCAAGAGGATTCTGTGCCTTGTGTGAACTAAGCATTGTCCTTTTAGGCAGACTACCTCTGATGGGGCGTAGGCAAGCAGAGGAGAAGCAATTTAAGTTTCTTGTTTGTCAGTATCCCTCTGGGGTCCCCCTGGACTTTAGCAGTCCAGGAGGGCTTCATGAAGGAGGAGATGTTTCAGAACCTATAATGTTGCAGATGGGAGGCAGCAGGAGAGCGTGTGTGTATGTGTGTGTGCACACTGTGAAGCCCTGGGCCCCTCCTTTTCTCTAGCTGTGAGTTTGGAGGGGTGGGTTGGGGAAGATGGCAAGGAGTACCCTCCATTCCCACTCCTCAAGTAGGCAGCTGCCAGCCCTGTTTCCCCTCTCCCCTGTCTCCCATCTACTGTGCTAAAATGTGTTTCCAGAGCAGGCTCCCCTGCTTTAGCACAAAGGAGGAACTTATAGGAAGCCCCATGGTGCCGAGCAATTATGACCAGATTCTGATTTGTGGGATAGAGCAGAGCAATGCTTCAGGTGCCACAAACCAGCAACTCATCTCCTAATCAGCCTGCTGGGCTTTGAAATGCCTTGTATGATCCATTTGCAGCAGATTTTATCTCCTAATGATGCTCAATTCTGGCTGGTAAGTTTACAATCCCTAAACAAACAGCATCTCAAGAGCGGCGGGGAGGGGAGGGGCTGGGCAGGCTGCCTGGGTTCCGCTTTCACCCCAGGTAAGCCACAGCATCCTGGCCTCACGGCCCTGGATCTCCACAGTGTCCACCTGACTGTTTTCCTCCAGCCACTGTGTGGAAGCCTTTGACCTTCCCCTCCTCTCCCTCAAGGAGCTGGTTTTCTAGGAAAAGCTCAGCAGACCTTGAAGAAAGGGAGAGAACGCTCACCAGATGGGCAGCTCTGTGCTTCGTGGCTTTTGAGACCCCGAGTGCTGTGAGCATGCCCTGTGGTTTGTGTTCTTGTGGCCCCAGGACAGAGCGTGGATCTACCACTCTGTGCCTTTTCTGTTCTAGGTTGGCCACGCAGGCCACGGTGCCCATGGGCAGGGCCAGGCCTCGTGTACCTTCCAGGACTGACATGAGACTCACCTGGAGGGGAGCAGGGACAGAGAGGGCGCTCAGAGCTCCAGAGGCCCATGAATGCTCATCCAGAGGGTGCAAGCAGGTGTGCAGGAGACCAGGCATAGGACCAGGGAGCCCCACTTACCCCCAGGCTCTGGGTCCAGGGTCACCCAGGAAGAGCACATTTGGAAGCCAGGATGCCATTCTGCAAGGGGAACTGTTCTCTGACCACCTGAGTCTGGACAACTTCAGGCAGCAGCCCCAGCTCATGGGACTCTCTGGCCCACGAACAGCCTCTGTGTGGCCATGGGGACACAGCAGAGGGTCTGAGCTGGGAAATGGGAGAGACAAAGAGGAGCTTCCCAGAGGGTCATTGATTCCAAGCCCATTCCCCCTGGGTCAGGGGATAAAGTGTCAGAACATGTGCTGGTCAGATGCAGAAAGAATTCTTATTTCCCTGGCAGGCCAAGGAGAGAGATGTGGAGGGGGCATTTTGGAAAGGAGGGACGTCTGCCCATACCGTGCCCATCAGTAACAGGAACCCCACTGGCCATCCCCACCCCGGGAAGGTTACCTAGGCTGGGTGGCTCTTGAGGAAGCGTGCTGAAGGCATCCACTTCTGCGGGCACAGGAGGGCTTCATTCACCCCTGCGTTCATTTCTTTATCTGTCCTTTATTGAGCGCCCACCAGCTCGGCACCTGTCCACACCCCATTTGTGACAACTCTTCAGCTTTGGGGAGCCCACGGTCTAGAGGGGAATGCAGGTTGGAGAGGCCTGTGAGTTGAGACTGACTGAGGTGCGGTGGAAACGCGGTCCCCTCACGGTGTTGGGGTACCCTGACCGGGTCAAGATTCATTGCTCTGCTGGCTATTCTCCCAGCAGCGCTCTCCAGTCCCTCCCCAGGGCCTTCTGGAGATAGCTGAGGGATGGGGTCAGGGCACGGCTGGTAGTGGGCTACTCCCAAACTGCCAGGTCCTAGAGGGGCTCGTTAACTTCTGCCCCCCAAGTCTGGCAGAAGGCACCCCTCGACACTCCACACTGGCTTGATCGCTTTCCGCAATCTGTTGGCAGCCTCTCCCCCTTCCTCGCCTCCGCCTGCTGTGTCTGCCGCGTCTCCTGTCCACCTTTGGGACAGATCGTTTCCTCTGCAGCTTCTTGTTGGGACCATCCTATGGGACCCGGATGGTTGGTGTGTCTGTAGACCCTACGCTAACACGTGGGGGATTCAGGGAGCATGTGTTTCATTTTAACTATGCCTGGGATTTTCTCCCAACCTTTGGACTCAACTTTACTCTGGGGTTTCATGCCAGACCTCAGTGCCATCTTTGGTTCTCACTCTCCTGTTCCAGTGGGGGGGGGGGGGGCAGGAAAAAGGGCTGTTGGTACATGGGTCTATCATTAAAGCCCAGCTGCCTCAGTTTCCCCATACATGAGATGAAGAGTCTTGTCTAAAACGGTGGTTCTCAAAGTGAGGTTGCCCGGGCAGCAGCATCTGCATCACCTGGGAGCTTGTTAGAAATGCATATTCTCAAGCCTCACCTTAGACCAAGGAATCAGCAGTTTCAGGATGGGGTCTGGCAGCCCATTTTTAACATGCCCTCCTGGTGATTCCGAAGAAGTGGCTCAAGTTTGAGGACAGCCATCTAGAGCACCGGTGGGGTGAGGCCCCCTTCCAGCGGCAGTTCTATGGCTGATCTCAGCATTTTCCAACTCCCAGTAGCTTGTGACTTGCAAAATTCCCAGCAAGTCCCAGCTCAAGTTTTGCCACCTTCTGGAGCACCCCCAGTTATTTTGAGGGCATCATTAAATTTTCAAAATTGAAGAAAAATAAAAAGCAACAAAACAAAACCCACTATTCATACCTTGGCTTTTTCTAGAAACAGCTTAAGGTAGTTTACGTTCCCTTTCATTTAAATGACCTTCTCCCAGGCCCTTTAGGGGAGGAGGCCTGGAGTTCCCTCTCGGGAAGGCTACAGCATCTGGAGCTGCAGAGACCAGAACTGTGGACCCCCAGGACGCTGCTGAGGCTGACACACCCCCTCCCCCAGCAGCATAAACATTCCTGCCCTTTCAGATCCTCTGGTGAAGGCAGTGCCCCAGCGATTTTAATAATGCTTCTATCCCCAGAGAAGCAGAATGCTCTAACATCTCTCTCCTGCTGCTGGCATTTAGCCCATCACTGAGTTAATTCAAGCAACACTAATAACTGGTTTGCTGGTGAGAAGACCTGGTACAGGCCCCCTAAATCCTTCTCCCTGAGATGCTGATATCACGCTAAGAATTCTGTCTGGCCACCCACGGTCATTCAAAAACCAGCACATAAAGTGGCTGGTGCTGAGCTGTGTCCTGGGAGGTCACCCAAAGAAACAGACCCGTTGTCCCCACCCCCAATCAACCAACCGCCCAGGTGGGGAGACAGTGCCTTGGACATGGTGGGGACCCCAAATGTTTGTTCAGAGTTGAACAAATGAATGACGTGGTATGTTCTAGCTGCCTTCAGTTGTCCTCCCCGCTCCTGCTTTCCTTCCCTTCCATGCCTTTTCCCTCTCCCAAACCCTCGCTCCTTCCTTCCTTGCAGAAGGCGGGTGTCAGTTTCCTGGAGCTCCTCAGACCCCAGCTGATCTGGTTCAATTGGGCCGGGTTCAGCATCCCGCTTTCCACAGTTCTGTGAGGGGCCGGGCCCCAGCTGAGACCTTTCCCGGCCTTTCTCTGGTCTCCAAGGAGCCTGCAAGAAATGCAGCCTGAGAAAACAGCCTCCCTTCCCTTCCCCCCAACTCTCTGTTCTCCCTGCTCACTTCCCCCAACTCCCGGAGGCTTCCCCAGGCCCGCAGCTCCCACCCTGCTCTGCTCCCTCACTGCCCTCCCAAACTCATGTTTTATGCAGGAACATCCCCATTCTCACGGAAAGGGCAGCAAAGTTTGGGAAAGAATTGCAGACCTCATCTGAGGAAGGTGGAGGGAGTGCAGGGTTATGGGGTTAACCTCAGCTGAGGTTTTCCCGTGGCTGGGTGGATGCCCATTCTCATGTGTGTGGGGTGGGACTGTGGGGGGGTGGGGGGCGCGCGCGCACACGTGTGTGTGTGTGTGTGTGTGTGTGTGTGTGTGTGTGTGTTTCTTGTTTGTCTTCTCCCACCATTTGTACTCAGTGGTGGGTTCTAGGAAAGGAAGGCATAACCCATGCTGCACACATATGCACACACATACACACACATGCACACACGTGCACACACAGCTGGAGCCTCCCTCACCTCCTAGTGCCCCGTCCTGCTTCTCCTTCTGCCTTCTGGGGAGCACCAAGAATGTCTTATCCTAGATTTAAACATTCTCAGAAATTTGAGAGGCACAAGGAAAATGGATTTGTGAGTATTTCCAGATACTAGAAGGAAAATGAGATATGTGTGTGTGTGTGTGTAATTTTGACAAGATCCCGTGCCCCTTTTTAAGAAATGTCAAAATAGTTGTCTATTACTGATTTTTTGAGATAAAATTCGCTTGCTGGTATATCCAGTTGCCTGTCACACCTCATTCTACTAATAATTCCGAATTCCCTGTTACAAAAGCTCCTGCCCTCTCAGGAGTCTAGCATCCCTCCTTGCCTGACAGTTTTTAAGAAGTTAAGAAGCAAAAGAAGGAAAACCTCAAACAGAAGAATCCATCCCCAATATACTTAGAGTAAGACAAAGGACAGTATTGTGTTTTTTGGACCTGGTGTTGGCGAGAAACAAAAAAGTACTTATTTTCAGAAAAGGAATTGTGGAAAGAAAGGAGAGGGAAACCTTTACATCTCACTGAACACAGTCTGCTCCACAAAACTTTATCTAATCAGCTTCATTCTCTGAGCCATAACCTAAAGTCATTTTTGATGCTTCTAACACTTCATTTTTATCATCTTCCCGGAGTCCTGAAAACAGGAGATTGGCCTAGATTGAAACAAGCTTCTCTCCCTTTTCACATGTTAATTTATTTCGTGATTTGTGCCATGTTTTTTTCAAGTATGGCTCCATTTCCTGCGTTTGCTGTGGGACATGGACGGGGCAAATGGGCTCCATACGATGGCACAGCTGCATGATGGGGTGCAATTCACTGGGAGACCCGTTCCCCCACTCTCTCCAGGCCCAAACACCCAAAGGATGCCTGACTGCAACCTTTGAAAGACCCTAGCACGTTGCATGACCTGAGCAGTTGGGCATTTTATTTTAGGGGAATTTGGGGGGGGTCACGTGTCAAGCTCTGTGGCCATTCAACTCTTGCCGGTCCACAAACCTGCCTCTACACCCCAGACCCAGCACTTTCATGAAACTCGAGTTGCTGAGGGTAAAATTTCTCCCATTTTTCATCAAAGTAATTTATGTTACTTTCCTCTGTTACTTATAAGTAGAAATGTACTCGGATTCCCAAGAACAATTGACTTTTCTGTAGGTCTTTTGGAAAGGAATATCAAACAATGCACACAGTATCTGCAGATGGAAAGATTGATGTAGCTCGTTTAATACTATATCATATTGCATAATTTTTTTTTTCTTTTTAAAGTTTGGGAGCGTAAAAACCACCCTCTCCTAAACACTTGAGTCATTCTAAAAAGTTTCGGAATCCAGAAATGTATACTATATTTCAAAGGAGTCCTTGGGACCAAAAAGAGGGGGGAGATTATGTTTTCCCCTTTGTGCTTTTTTCCCTGGGCCTCCACATTGTCACTCTTGTCCCTGGGGAATCTCCTGTGTTGGACAAATTTAGGATAAATTCTACTTTCTTCTTTCCTCATCTGTAGCTTCTCTTGTCATTATTCTTAAAGAAAAACAGTTAAGATGTGCCCAGAATTCCACCGTGGCTTCTGGTAGGAGCCGCGGAGACTGAGAGTGTGAGAGAGGGAGAGAGCAAAGAGGTAGACACGACCCAAACAGAAGATATAGGACAGACATGAAGGAGCACAGACAGATTGGCAGCCCCAGCTGGCAAAGTGATATGAGAGAGAGGACGTTGGTGGCTAACCCAGACACACCCCTGACAATGAGTCTACTCCCCTTAGCCATAGCAGGAGTCCTTGGGGATCCCCGAGCACTTTGCTAAGCATCTTCATTCATTGGGGGGTTGGGCATTGGGGGGAGTTGGACAGACGGAGCTGAGCCGAAGCCTACCCTGGGCATTTGGGTCCACATCTACAGCTCCTAGTCTCTGGGGGATGACCCCATGTGAATGAGCATATGGGGAGCTTCTTGGGGGGGGGCAGGAGAAGGCTGGTTGGAGGGTTATGGGCAAACCTTCTCTAGAAAATGCCATAGGAAGGTGAAGGGTCCCTCTATCAGTGTGGCCAGCTATTTGTTTATCTGTTGTTCTTTGCAGCAGGGCCAGTTAGGAAGCTGATGGACTAATTTCTTACTAAAAGGCAAACTCTGGAGATTACCTGCCCTTGCTGTTCTCTCCTCCTTCCTCTCATCCCTGCTTGTGCTACCATAGTCCTTGCCACTTACCTTCCTTCCCACTTCACAATAGCAGTGATGGAGAGAATCACAATAGCTGAAGTTTATTGAACAGTTACTATGTGCTAAGCTGCCATCAGCTGATCCTGGTTAACCTGGTTTTGCCTGATTCTCAGCTTCTTTTTGGTAAATGTCAGCGGCTCCAACCTTTAGGGGTAGGTTCGGGCATTGGGCCTGCTTCTCAGCTCACCACAAAAGGCAACTTCAGGCCAGATTCTGTCACTTTACAGATATTTAGTAAGCGAGCACAAAACAGTCATACAACCTGTCCTGGAAGTTCAAGCTCTGTATTCTTTTAAGTGCTCCAGCAGCCCCTAACCTGAAAGTGTCCTTTGAGACAAATGTGGCAGGAATTTGGCTAATCATCTAATCTTGGAGGACATGCTGGAGGAGGTGAGGTGGATAATCCTGAAGAAGTGCCCTATAGGGAGGGGGACCTGAATGATGACACAAATTCACTGGTCATTGTAACACTGGTGATTCTTTACAGAGAGGAGGTGGGGCTTCAGCTTCGTCTGCCCAGAACAGCCCAACATGAACCAAACCTGCTCCAGAGAAGATCTAGCTTAGACTGTAGAAAGAATACCAGAAATCAGGGATGTAGAGACAGAAAACCAAAGCAACAGCATATTCTTGCGCTGACTTAGATATGGTTGTGGTGGAGGCCAGGAAGTAAATGAAGATCAGTGCATTGGAGCTGCCCTCACAGATGAGGCCGGCTGGCCCCTGCCCTTTGCTGGCCAGCAGGAGATGGAGGCTCCCCTGGGGTGCGCTGATGGGGACCAGCAATCACCACATCTCACAGCAGTTCTGACCAGCCAGCCGAGGACGCCACATTTGTGCCTACTTTAGATTCCCTTGGCCGCTGAAGCAAATACCATACAATGGGTTGGCTTAAACAATGGGAATCGATTAACTCAAGGTTTTGAGGCTATGGAAAAGTTCAAGTCAAGGTATCATCAAGGCGATGCTTTCTTCCCCAAGACCATTATCTGGGACTAGGCTGTTGGGGATCCTTGGCCCTGAGCTTCTCTGTCATGTGGCAATGCACGTGGCAGCCTCTCCTGACTGCTCCCTTCTCTTCTGGGTTCCACTGACCTTCAGCTTCTTGCTTCCTGTGGATCTCTCTCTCTCTCTGTCCCTGAATTTCACTCGACTTATAAAAGACTCCAGCAACAGAATTAAGACCCATTCTCATGGGTCCTACTTATAATGTGTTTACAGCCACAGGAATAGATGAAGTTTAAGAACACGTTTTTCTGGGGTACATGCAGCTCCAACCCACCACAGCACCCCGCCTTCCAGAGCAAGAGGCACGTCTTTCCTCCTACAGCCTCTAACCCTGCCCCAGCCTGTCCGAGAGAGTGACTCTCGAAAGAAAATGACCAGCTGGTGGACAGGCCTGGGACCCGAGCCCACCCCATTCCCGGGTGACCAGGGCAGCCCAACAAACAAACTCTGGCCCTCGGCCCAAGGGACACCAGGCAAGGTGCCTGGAGGAAATGGGGCAGTGGAATGAGAGGGAAGTGAATGGCCTCCCTGCTTTCCTTCATTCAGTGTGTGGTTTCCATGGGGCTCCGAGTGTGTTTACGGGCAGCAGACCCGGGTGGGGGGCGCCCTGGGGGACCTGTATGCCTCAGTGACGAGAAAGGAAAGACTGGGCTGCTGGGGAGGGGATGGGGCACTTGAAAAACCAAATAAGAAGTTGGCCATCGAATGCTTTTCGCCAACCATAGTCAATTCTTAATTATCCTCATCATGGGAGGAGCGGTGGCAGGAGTGATTCAAAGCAGCAAATAATCCTCAACCATTTAAGCTACATGATTTTTAAAAGAGAGAGAAAGAGATTTCCCTTCCTAATGATGTCTGGCTCAAGCTGATGTTAAATGAGGAAAGTATTAAAGCAAGCTCCCCAGGGATCAAGGCTAGAACCAGTCTTATTTAACATGTTTATGAATTATTTAGAGTTCACATTTCCCCAATTTTGTGAACAGGTGCTGGGAGGAGACTGCTAGTCTTCCCGGGAGCTGGAGGAAACCCTTTCCCAGGGATTATACACTCAGTGGAGGAAATCCCGAAAAGGGGAAAAGAATAAGGGACTGGAGGTGTCAGGCTGTCCAGCCGCTGCTCCTGGGAGGGGCTGAAGGTCAAGAGATATTCCCCACCCCCAGCTTATGCTTAGAAGAGGAATCCAAGTCTCTGCTTTAAGGTTCATAATGGCTCCCAGCTTCTCCCTGAATTCGGGGCATTCCAAGCCCTCCACGTTGTGGTCCCGGCTGGCTCCCATCGCTCCTGCCGACCTGACCTTCTGTAGTCCATTGGCTCAATGCAAAGCATGGGGAATCGTACCCAGAATTCTGACTCCGAGCTTCGCCGCCCATCCCCGTCCCATTGGATGCTGGCTGACTCCCAAACCACACCTCCTTCCTTTCCTGTATTTCTGGAATGTGAGTCCCGCTGCTTCCCCTAAACCTACTCTTCAGAATTCTTTTGACCTCAGGTGCCACCTCTCTGAGAAGCCTTCCCTGCTCCCAAAGTGCTCTTCCCCTTCTCAAAATACCAGTGGCACTTTGAACCTCCCTCTCAGCTCATGCAGAGCTGCGCCTCATGTAATGGCCATGGGTGTTCTTGTCTCATTCCCACCCAGACACCCACCCGGAGATGCTTTGCTTTGTCTCTGCTTGCAGCCCAGCCTTCGCGTGCTTCCCGCCTTACTCTTGGGGTGCATCATCCGGGGCCTAGTTGAATAGAGAAGAATGGAAAGCTGCCCTGCAAAGGGTGCAGGAAGTTAGATGGCTCTCATTGGATAAGCGTCCCCTTGGGCATGTGCTGACCTTATTTCCCAGCAGGGCCCTCACCTGTTGGTTGTTACAAGAAGTTGACAAATGCATGTCAGAGCCAAGGCTTTGGATACATCTTTTCTTGGTTGCAGATGGAGCAGCCCCTTACGACCACCTGACTCCCCAGATGTGGTGGACAATGCCTGCCTCTGAATTGCCTGTTGCACTTGGCTCACTAGGACCCCCTCTAGGGCCTGGGACCCACCCTGTTGGTCAGGTATCTTAAGCACAGGGAAGATGGAGAACTGTTTCTAAAGGAGGGAGGGCAGCCTTCTGGGATTCACGAAGGTCATCAGGAGTGTGTGCAAGCACGTGTGTTTGTGTGTTTCCACACTCAGGTCTGCAAGAGCCGGGTGTGTGCTCACATCCACAATGGGAGCCAGTCCATTACCTGCATCCTTCTTCACCATGTCCCCAAAGAGCCACCTGTTGACACACCTTAGAAAATAATTCGGGCCATTGCTCTGCCTCTGGGAAGAGCCCTGCTGGTCTGAATGATCAGCCTCATTGCTGGTCCTGAAGCTCTCCAGGGAAGCAGAAATACACCCCCACTGTCCTCCTGGCGTCCCATGCCCCTGGTGACAGGAAGAGCTCCCTGGGTCTTTTCAATAAAGATTTATCCTGGGACCTGAGAGATTGTTTAAGAACTAAACAAAAGGGAATTTATTCTTCTTGGGATGGGGGGAGTCACCAAAGCTTCCACATGAGGAAATGTCAGGTCAGCTGGTGTGTATGACCCAAGAAGGGTCAGCTTCATTCTACCCCGAATATATAAGACCATACATTTAGGGGGAAATAAATAAAGTCCAAAATGCAAGTTGGAGTTGCCATAATCCAGAAAATCTATCCAAGGAGCTGTTGGAAACATTCCCCTGAACGCTTTGGCCCCACATGCTGGTTTGGCCAAAAAGGCCAGCCA
Organism: Tamandua tetradactyla; assembly: GCF_023851605.1. Classification (NCBI taxonomy): domain Eukaryota; kingdom Metazoa; phylum Chordata; class Mammalia; order Pilosa; family Myrmecophagidae; genus Tamandua; species Tamandua tetradactyla. Next base: position 22,496,555 of record NC_135336.1, read on the forward strand.
GGCATTAGGTGAGGGTGCTGGAAACAGCATGGCATTTGGTTCTGATCTCGGCAAAACCTCATGTACGATCCATTGTTCACCCTTTAAAGGATTGTCTTTCTGAGGTGAGACTAAAAATCTACCAGGACTTCAGTGCAGGGAGGGAAAGTGGGGAGGAGGGTGCCCTGACTGTAGAGGCCGTGATGGGAGCGGCTCACACCTGATCTCTTAAGTTCCTGAAATCAGAGTGAGGGAAGGGGCCACCCTTGAAGCTGGTGAAAGGCAGCTTTGGCACAAATGAAAGTGAGCACTGTTTACACAGCAGGTAATAAATTTATGTGGAACTTGTGACCCCCAGGGGTGGCATAAGCTAAATATAGGAATAGACTCAGGGAAAAGCAACAATCCTGGGCGACAGAGTGGTGGGCAGGGGACGCAGGGACGTGAGCTGGCTTCTGTAGTCACGTCGGCTGGAGCAGCATTTCCTCCTGGACAGCCCCTGAGTGCTCCCAGGGGCAGGTGGGCCGCGTCCACGCCATAGTTTGGTTCTGATGGTTCCTCTCAGTGTGTTCTTGCACAGTTGGTGGTCACTCTGTCATGTTCTCTAGACATCTCTGTCATTCTCCATGGGTAACAACCTTTTCGAGACCTGAGCATCATGACCCTTACCCACCACCTCCCATCCCCATTTGTATTCCGGTTTGTCTTCCATACCGTAGATTCGCAGTCCTTTTCCTTTGCACCCCACGTCTCCCTCTCTGAACCCCCTTCCCACCTGCTGTGCAACCCCAGGGCTAGCTGAAGAAAGCCAAGCAAGAGCTGGGCAGGAAGACTCGGGTGGAGGGAGCACGGTGATGGTTGAGTTCACACGGAAGGGGCAGACATGGAGCAGCCAGAGCAGCAGCACCCAGCGCCCAAGGGGCCTGGAAGATGGGCCAGCCCACAGCTGCCTCTCCTCCCGCTCTGCCTGGTTCAACTGAGCACGCATTCCTTGAGCACCTGCTTACTCTGCTGAGGATGAGTGAGTCTTCCAAAATCTGCTTGTCCTTTTCTGCCCCCAAGGAAGCCCTCGCAGAGCCCCTGCCCTGGGCACATGGCTGGGGCCTCCATTCCTCCAACTATATGCTCTGCTGGGATGGCTGAGAATGCTGTGCTGGGAGACAGGGCCACCCGGACACATGCTCCTTTTTCAGGCCTGCATGCTCCACTCTCAGGCCTCTGCCTATTTAACTGTTAGGTTTTCAGGTCCATAACTTTGATCCACGGCATGTAGGAGTCCATTGAAAAACAAGCTGTGTCATAATGTTCTACTGTCCTGTATCGATTTTCTTCCTTTCTGAAGAAAAGGAAGAAACCCTTGCTGGCAGGTGTTTGGGATGCCAGGCGGGTCCCCGCAGCCCTGCACCCCGCCTCCCCAGCCTTCCTATGAGCACTCAGTTGCTGCCTTCCCAGCTGAGCGAGCAGTTCTTTTCAGGGGCAACCGACTGCATGCAGATTCCTGAGCCATGATCTCATCTGCTGGTCAGAGGCTGAGCTCGTCCACCGACTTGCACAGGACAGAGAGGGGCACACTGGGGACCAGGAGAGGGAGCAGGGGCACCTGGAGTCTGGTGGGGGCAGGGGCACCCTGGTGTCCGGGGCTGGGGTTTGCCCTTTTGATTAGAGCTATGACTGGTGTAGGCCCAAGTCTTACCGTGTGCCTGCAGCTCTGTCTCCTGTGTCTGCTGCAAACACTGCTGCAGACCCTTGCCTGAGGAATGGACTAGTTGGTTGTCTCCCCATCTGCCATCACCTTCCCGGAGTCCTCTGCTTCAGACACCTTCCTGCACACACAATCATGCCTTCAACATCTCCTTTAGTTGGCAAATATTTATTAAGTTCCAACTTCAGTGCTTCCCAAAATGGGCCTGTGGAGCCCTTGGATTGGAAGCATCTGGAGTGATGATTGATATGCTGGCTCCTGGGCACTATGCCAGACCTAATGCATCAGAATCTGGGGTGGAGCCTGGGTGTCTGCATTTTAATTGGCTCCCCCAATTAAATGCCTTTGGGCCCCAACCTTTGAGACTCCCTAGCTTACTGTGTGCAAAGCCCTTCCATCGTACCTGGACAGGTGTCACGCAAGCATATGCTCCAGGGAGCCAGAGGGGGTGGTGAGGCAGAATGGTGGTCCCTGCTGCCCAGCCCTGACTCTCCTCTTGGCCAAGGGTTTCCACCCTGCTGCCCTTCATGGGACAGGGCTTAACTCACAGGGTGTCCAGATTTAGGAAATAAAAATACAAGGCATTCGGTTAATTCTGAATTTCAGATAAGCAATGAATAATATTTAGTATAAGTATGTCTCATGCACTGTTATATTATATGAATATATAAACATATTTATACTTTTTAAAAATACAGAAAAGGTGTAGGGGTTACCTCCCAGGATCTGGGGACAAAAACCAGTCAAGTTTTTTTGTCACAATACAGCAAGTAAGGGATGGTAGGATAGGCAGAAGCTTCCTCTTCATAATTTCTCCAGGGGGCTGGTGTTGCTGGTAAACTTAATATTTTATATGTTGAATTCGTAACTCAGGGAGAGAAGAAGGGCTCATTCATTCGTTTACACACAAATATTTATTGTCTCCTATTTGCTAGGCACCAATTCTAAGCCTTGAGGATACAGCAGTGAATGAAACAGGCCAAGTCCTTTCTTTCATGAAGCATACATCTGTTGAGGGCAGACAGATAATAAACAAGTAAATGAATATATTTTTAAAACTTTCATTGTTCATCTGAAATTCACTTCTAACTGGGTATCCTGTATTTTAGGTGGCACCCCTATTATACCAGCTCTGGACACTCGTGTCTCCAGCCTGGAGTCGGGAATTGTTTCCTGTTAATTGTGGGTCTCCTTTACAAAGGGCTGCTTCATGCGTGACCTCATTCCCCTCTTGTGAGGAAGGCGCCGTCGCATCCCCCTTGCACAGCAAGAGCTGAGGCTCGGGAGGCTGTCAGTTCCCCAGCTGGGATCAGAGCAGACCTGGCTGCACAGCGAAACCACCTGGAGGGTTTTTAAAACACTCATTTGTGTTTGGGGTGATGTGCACAGTGTCTACAACTTTGAAATGTATCAGAAATATAAGATGGATGACTGCCTGGGTTGCAGGATGATAGATGGACAGATATGTGATAAAACAAATACAGCAAAATGTTAATAATAGAATCTAGGTGGTGTGCATATAGGTGTTCACTGAATGGTCTTTTAATTGCTCTGCATGTTTGAAAATACTCATAATATGTTGAGAGGGAATAAACTTGGAGTAGTTCCCACCCCTGACCAATTAAATCAGAATCTCTGCACATAAGGCCCAGGCAGTGATATGCTCAGCCAGACCAGAGAAGCTCTGATCTGCTGGAGACAACACCCTATACCAGTGGTTCTCAGACTTGAGTGTGCATCCTTCAGCAGGAAGGCAGGTTAAACTGCAGTTGGTGTGGGTTGGTCTGAGTTTTGCATTTCTGAGTGCACAGGTGTCCCAGTGGTTGCTGGTCCCAGGACCACACTTTTGAGAAGCGCTGCCCGCACATCCACAGCCAAACATGGGTGCGTTAGCTGCCGAGAGCAGTGAAAACCATGCATCGCGGCTGCCCAGCGGCACAAGGGTCAGAATAGTCTTCACAGAGGAGCTAGCATTTGTCTGAGCCTTGAAGGATGGGATGCTTTCACTGGAGGAGAAGGCATTCCACGTGGAGGGAATAGCGGAAGCAAAAGCACAGAGGTGGAGAAATACACAGTGCACGGTGGGTAGTTAGCCTGGCGACAAGATAAGGAGGCGGAGCAGGGGGTGAGGTGGGCAGAGAGGAGGCAGGAAAGGAAGTTGGTGCCAGATGGAAAGGGCTTGGCTGTGTGGGGTGCTTGAATTTGATCACGCAGGCAGTGGGGAGCTGGTGGAGGTTTTAGAGCAGCCGAATAATGTGGCGAAATCATTGCTGTAGACTGTTGTTCTGGCAGCTCTGTGTAGGCTGGTTTGGAGAGGAGAGATGAAAAGATAGGACGCGTACTTAGGCCATTGTGAGCTTCTGGAGTGTCAGATGTGGAGGGTCATAACTAATCATGACGGTAAAGTAGCGGCTGACGTGTAGCGAATGCTTTCTAGGTGCCCGACAGTGCTCCGTGCTTTTGCAAACATGATCTTTGTTCACTTCACAGTTGCCCCCTGTGGTCTCTAAGGGGAGGAAACCCACTCGGGGAGCCTAAGGAATGCCCGGGCTGGGACTGGAACTCAGATCTGTGCGTCTTGTGCGAGTGCTCGGGGTCTCGACAGGCCGAGGCCAGGCGGGGATGGTGGATTCTGTAGGAGGCCAGTAGGTCCCTCGCTGCCATGGTCTCCACTTTCTCAGGCAGACTGCCTTTCTCTGGCTCCGGAGCTCACCGTTCTCCCCGTGCTGAGGCTGCGACCCGAGCCAGGAGAGGCGCCGCTGGGCGGGGGAGCTTCCACCGCTCTCCGTCCCCACCTGCCGGCAGCGGCCGCTTCCCTGGCAGCCAGGGACTCAGCTGCGCCTGCCCCGCCCCCACCCCGGGCCCGGCGCCCGCTCTCCAGTCCCTCCTCACCCAGCACTCCTCGCATCTGCCTGCAGACCACACCTGCAGGCGCTTGACTAAAGCATCTAGGAGAAAAATGACCTGGCTTCACGTTCCCTTCCATGTTCCTGCTGTCCTTGGGGCCTGGGCAGAGGACATTTCCAGGCCCCCTCCCCAGAATTCTTGCATTTCAGAGGCTCCTCTAATGGGTGCCTACCATGGCATGCTATACCCAGGCTGTTCCGTTACGGAAAAGGAGAGCAGCTGGGGAGGGGGGTGTTGGAAGGACGGACAGGGCCCAAAGGGTGAGTAATAAAGTGCTTATAGAAAAATGCCTGCAAAGAGTAAGCCTGTAACTGTTATTTTTATTATAACTGGGCTCCATGAATGCAGTGCTTAAGGGGCTTTGGCACCAATGGGCAGGTTTAAAGAGAGACATTCATTAAGCACTGGAAGGGCTTTGTCAGATCTTGACCAACTTTCTGTCTCTAAGAAAGCCTGCTTTTATACCAGATCAGAAAGAGCTCACTGTACTTTTCTTAGAGACCCCCTCTTCTCCTCCCATCCCCTGGCCCAGGGCTGATGCTCTCCCTTTTTCTGCCTGCCACCATCGCCCGCCCACCTCCCGGACACTATCCACCTGAGAGCCATCGCACACAGGTGCCCCGCCCCACCCCCACACACCCAGACCCAGAAAGTGCCAGGGGCCGGGGCCGTGGTGACGCGACACCTGCAGGAGGAGGACCTCAGGTGTCCGTGAGCAGCATCATGCATGCCCCACGTGGTCATCTGCATGTTGAGAGGACGTATTTGGGGCAGTGGGGAGGGGGTGCAGCCTCGAGGAGCCAGCCCCAGGCCTGGCCTTCACTCACACTCACCTACGGGCTGTCTGGGGAGAAGGGTGGGGGCTCGCCTGGCGGGGAGAGGGGGTGGGAGCCAGTCCGGGAGAGGTTTCTTTGGCTGGGGCTGGACAGTGTGGCCGGGTCTCTCTCCCAGCCTTCCCTCCTCACAGGCTTCTCCCTCCTGGGCTGCGGCGTGTGTCAGGAGCAGCTGGGGGAGCTGTGCCTGGGCTCGTTCTCCCCGCTTCCCTCAGCCAACCATTTGGTCTCCAGATGGAGCCGAATGCTGATGGGGTATGTGCGGGGGGTGGCGGCCTGTGCCCAGCAGGCCTGTGGGTCAGATCACCAGGAACGGAGGCTGGTGAAGAAAATTCTCCACTCTCCAGAAGGAAACCCTGGAGGGAATTAAGGAAAGGGAAAAAATGCTGCCTGCTTTCCTGCAGCTCTCCCTGCATCTCCCCCTCCCAGCCCCCACCCCACCGCACCCTTCCGCCTTTCTATTCTGGGCACCACACCGTCTAGCCTCCCTGGGAATCTGCCACCCACTGAGTTTGCAGTGTCACCCAACTGCAACAGAGATTCCAGACACTGATCCCCTCACTGTTTTATTTATTGCACCAATACCCTCAAGCAGCAATAGCATTAACTGAAAGGAAAAAACACACACACAACAACAACACTTCCTCCATTTCACAACCTGAGCATATGTACTGTTTTCACTTTTCTTTGTTTTCTTGCCGTCCTTTTCCATATCACACCCTTTCCCTCCTCCCTCTGCCACCCGCTCCGCATTCCTTTTCCTTTTTTCCTCTCTAAAAAGGGAAAAGGATGGACGCCCACACCTTCCACAGCCTGCTAGGACCTGCCCCCCTCACGGCGGTGTCAGAGCGAGTCAAGGTGGGTTGAGGTGGCTGGTGGCATCTCAGAGGTGGGCAGCCCATCGGCTTGGCCGTCTCGGTGCCTGTTTCTCACTCCCGAGTAGGAAGCTGGGATGGAAAGGGAAAGGCCGACGTGAATGTTACCTGAACACAGGTGGAGGCAGGGAAGCCGGGCACGCAGATGGGCACGAGAATCCATCATGTCTCTTCCTGGGTACTGCTCACTCCCCAAAGAGGATATTAAGAGTGAATTTCCTGGGAACCTTGAGATCCAGTCATCCGTAGGTCCCAGGTTTCCAAAGCAAGGCACGCAGGCTCTCTGAATCACCGGTTACTGATAGTGGAGGCTCTGCGGTGTGAAGTTGCTGGGGACCGGGTCCAGCGGGACCTTCGGCTCCCCTTCTAGGTCTACCTGAGGGAAACAGTGACGGGTCCAGGGCCAGGAGAGGGTGTGGCAGAGGGAGGGGGGGCAGATCTGGGTGAACTCCTGAGCGTTTGTTTCTGGGGCTTCAGTAGAGCCATTTAAACCCTCAAGGCCTCTGACTCCTCACCTGTGAAGTGGAAGGAGTGACGCGCTGCCTGCAGACTTCACAGGGGCATCTTATGGGATCGTGGTTGCGAGAAGCAGAAAGGGCCTGTGTCAGAGAGAGGGTTATGCCCCATCCCTGATGCTAACCCTTCTGCCGAGTCACTTCTGCTGTTTCCAGCCCAGCGTCCTAACCACTCTCGACCCGTTCTGCCCCGTGCTGGACCTGTTCACCCGATAGCCTCGGTGGGATCATCTGGAGCTAGTGGGTTAAAAAAAAAGAGTCAATTTTCAGATATCCATATGAATAAGGTCACTCCATAGCCCAGATAATGAAAAGCAGTGTGTAATCCAAGAACAACTCTTTTTTTTTTAATTTGATTCAAATTCTGAGAATAACTTGTCCAGGCTGAGTGCTGAGCATACATATCCTGGATGAAGGGAACAGATCCAGAGTGTGCTGATGGCAGGAAAAGGACTGGCACGCAGCTCACGTGGGCCGCAGAGCCACATATGCTCCTCTGCAGCCTGAAGATACGTTGATATGGATTTACCGCAAGCTAAGTCAACACATACTCTCCACGACATAAATGCATTACTCCAAAAAGTCTTTTACTGCTTGATTTCCAGCAAGGCAAAGGAGAAGCAGAATTAGAGAAAGGTTCCCCCAAATGTTGACCTCTTCCCTGTCACCATGAACAGTGGAGTAAGAGGGTTTAAGTTGCAGTAGCAGGAAGGCACAATTAGACGATGGAGGAATTCTTCTCAGACCTACCTGCAGTGGAGAGTTGGCCCAGGCATGGTGGAGCTTTCAGTGAATTCATTCAGTCAGCAGCATTTGCTGGGTGCTGGCTCGACACACAGCGCAGCCGCTTTCACCAATGTTTCATCTTCACAACTCAGTCTGTGAATGGGAGTTGCTTACTATTGTTATCGATATCAATATTGTTATTATCCCTCTTATGAAGACAAGAAAGCTGGGCTCAGAGAAGGGAGACGACAGGGCTCAATGATTAAGGGCACTGCTCCCACTTCACACCCACTAGGAAGGCTATTATTAAAAAAAAAAGATAAATAAGTGTTTGCAAGATGCAGAGAAATTGGAACTTTTTTGCACTGCTGGTGGGAATGTAAAATGTTGCAGCCACTATGGAAAACTGTTTGGCAGTCCTTCAAAAAGTTAAATTTAGAAATACCATATGACCCAGCAATTCCACTCTTTGATATATACCCAAATGAATTGAATGCAGGGATGCGGACAGGCGTTTGTACCCTAATGTTCATAGCAGCATTATTCACAACAGCCAAAATGTCCATGGAAACAACCCAAATGTCCACTGACATTGAATGGATAAACAAAATGTGATATATTCATACAATGAAATATTATTTGGCCATAAGAAGTAATGACGTTCTGATACACTTGAGAACATAGATGAACCTTGGAAACATTACTATTCCACTTACGTGAAATGTCAGAATAAGCAAATTCATGGTGACAGAAAGTAGATTAGAGGTTACCAGGGGCTGAGGGTGAGGTGGGGTGGGGACCGGGAAGCCGGTGCTTAATAAATGCAGAATTTGTTTTGGTGATGAATAAGCTTTAGTACTGGAAGGTGGTGATGGTAGCACAGCATTCTAAAAGTAATTAATTCCACTGAATTGAACATTTATAAGTGCTTATAATGACAAGTTTTATGTCTTATATGTAAGCACAATTTTTTTTAAAAAGCTGTTCCCCCAGGGATTGTGGGCATTAGTTCAGGGATGGGGCAGGGCTGGCACCAGGTCCTCCCACTGCAAGCCCACGCTCTTTCCCACCGTGCCTCAGCTGCCTTGTTGCAAAACTTGGGGAAGCCTACCCAAGGGCACTACCACCCACGCAGCACAGGCTGCAAGTGCCTGGGAGCACCTTCCCATTGAGTATTCGGGATGGGAGGCTCACATTCATTCATTCAACAAACCCAGGGGCTAGGGATCCAGAGGTGAATAAGACCTCAGCCCTGCCAGCTTTTGGAAGACCTGTTAAATTTTTGCTCCCTGGCCCATTATGGATTCAGAAAACACTTCCAATCAATTACCTTGAGCAGAACTTATCACCTGTCTCATCGTCCTTCTCAAGGCAGGCTGCTTTATGAGTGTCTAAACTCTCAACCGTAAGTGGGCACATTACCCAATGTCCCTTTGACTAAGAGAAGATTGACCGCCCTTTGTTCCACTATTTAGTCATTCTCTCGTTCAACAAATAATTCGGTAACAACAACACGCTAGGTGCTGTGTTAGGAGATAGGGACAGCACTGAGCAAAACAGACATGGTTCCTGGCCTCAGGAGTTCATAAACATTAACTGGATAATCCTCCCCATCCTGCTCTGATGTATTCCAAAGGACTAAGGCATTTTGTTCAGGAGAAGCTTCCTCAAGCATGGTGTTCCCAGAGTCCCTTGCTGCCCCCATACTCTCTTATGGGGACTACAGGTCACTGGACAGTGCCCAGGGACCAGGTCTTGAAAGAAGACAGACACCCACAACTCTCCCCTTTCCAGGTCTCCTGGCTCTTGACCCAGTTCTTCCTATGAGACTTGCCCCTTGTGCGGTTTGAAACTATTATGTACCCCAGAAAAACCATGTTTTAGTCCTGATACAATCTTGGGGGGGCAGCCACTGATTTTAATCCTGATGTGCCACACCCAATTATAGGTGTACCCTTTTGATTAGATGGAGATGTGCCTGCCTATTCAAGGTGGGTGTTGATTAATTTACAGAAGTCCTTTAAAAAAGGAACATTTTGAAGAAAGCTCAAATGCAGACGCTTGGAGAACAGTTGCTTCAGAGCTGACATAGACACGGATGTTTGGAGATGCTTGGAGTGCCAACAGAGAGGCAGATGCCTAGACGCAGGCACAGCCTAGCAGATGTCCCCAAGTTCCTTTCCATGAGATGCTAAGCAAGCCAGAACCCAGAGTTGTGTCCTGGAGTTGCTAAATGAAGGCCCACCAACTCTGAGAGAGGAAACAGAGACTGAAAGCAATGAAGCCCAGAAGTGAGGGATCAGAAGATGCCAGGCACATGGCTTTCCAGCTGACAGAGGTGTTCCGGATGGCATCAGCCTTTCTTGAGTGAAGGTAACCTCTTGTTAGTGCCTTAATTTGGACATTTTCACAGCCTTAAAGTGTAACATGCAACTTATTAAATTCTGTTTTTAAAAGCCATTCCATTTGTGGTATATTGCATTCTGGCAGCTTAACAAACTAAAACACCTGTGGTGGAAACACTTGGAGGGGCCCTCTACCCTTCAGCTGGAGGGCATATTTTGAAGTGGGGCCCTGTTTCTCTGGGAAGTGTGATCACGTGGGAAGAGGTGGGCACTGGAGTTAGGTTGATGTGGATTTCAATCCCAGAACTGTCATGTACTAGCTGCAAAACTTCTTGCAAAACTTGGGAAAGCCTACCCAAGGACACTACCACCCACGCAGCACAGGCGTGGATAAGCCATGCAACATCTCTGTGCCTTACAACGTCAGCTGTAAAATAGGGGCAATGATGCCTACCTTGCAGGAATGTTGTGACGATTAGTTGAGATCTTGTTTGTAAAAGCTTCTGATGCATATTCACCATTTAATAAATGTGAGTGGTCATCCTCTCTTCAGAGTGCATATGACTGTCAGCTTCTTAAGGATATAATTACCTTTGAGTTGACACTTGATGGGAAAAAAGCAAGTGCAATCACTTCTGCTACCAACTGTAATACCTTTGACTCAAACTACCTGGAGTGAGGTCAAACTCCACAGATTGGGGGCACATTCTCCACCAACCACCTTTATTTCAGACATCAGCCACAAATTCAGGGGTTCCTCTCACCCTCTCAGGTTCGATAATTCACTAGAACGACTGGCAGAATTCAGGAAAGGACTGTACTTCATAATTATAGTTTATTATAGCAAAAAGGATACAAATCAGAAGAGAGACATAGGACGGGGTCTGGCCGAGTCCCACACGAAGCTTCCGAGTTCTCTCCCCGTGGACATGACGCCTTTCCAGCACGTTGATGTGCATTACCAACCAGGGAAGCTCTCCTAAGCTTTGGTGTCCAGAATTTTTATTGGTGTTTCCATTCATAGGCATGACTGACTGGATCAGTGCCCACACATTTGAACTCAATCTCCAGCTGCACCGCTCTTCCAGAGGTCAGACAGATAGGACTGGCTCAAAGCTCCAACCCTCTAATCCCATGGTTGGTCTTTCTGGTGTGGCCAGCACCCCTCACTGGTATGGCTACCTGCCTCCAAGGTGAGGGGGTATATACTCCCTGATGACCCCCTGCCTTGAGCCATCTCATTACCATAAACTGCCTCCATAAATAACAAAGATATATATATTCTGCCATGGGAAACTCCAGAGACTTAGAGGGTATCTCTGGGAACTTGGGACAAAGACCAGTCAAAATTTATTCAAATATTAAAAGGTAAGGAAGTATGAGGGCCCCCTCCCTAGCAACAATCCTTGTAAGGTCAAAATTACCCCCAATCATAGCTACTCAGCTCTAGCAGTGGTTCTCAAAGTATGGTCCCTGGACCATCGGTGTCAGTGTCTTCTGGGAACTTAATAGAAATGCAAGTTCTAGGGCCTCATCTCAGATCTCCTGAATCGGAAATCTCAGAGCGGAGCCCAGCAATTCATTTTAACAAGATTTCCAAGTGACTGGGATACAAGCTGAAGTTTGAGAACCCCTGGGGTAGAGATTCCAAGCCTGTTGCTAGCGGGCCAAATTCTTGCACAGATGTCTTTTGTTTGGCTCCTGCCCTCAGCTGGAACTGAGGAGCAGCTGCTCCTGAGGGGTGGCCGTGCCCTTCTGAAGGAGCCTACAGTCTTCCCTTTGCTCTCCCTTTTGTGTGATACCAGCTGGCTTCACTTCCCACACGACCTCGTCCTGTCCATATAGGAGTTTGCAGCCTGGGTTCTAAGTTGGGGGAAGGTGTGCATCTAACTCCAAAGAGGGGACAGCCCTACTTCAGCTTTTCCTGGACGTCAGGCTGAGACACCGAGCTACCCGGTGCAGCAGGAAATAGGAACAGGGTGGACAGTTTTCAGATTCCTAAAACCAGTAGTCAGGTCCTGCTGGTTTAGCTTCAGCATTTGGTTTGAAGTGTTGTGAATTCCCAGCACATCATACACACCCACATTCAACTGTAGGTCCAAAAATACCTTCCACAGCCAAATAGAGATGGTTTTTACATTTCCTACCACCTTGGATTATCTGCCTCGCTGCTCTCTGCCACCCCCGCCATTGGCACAGCTAATGAGCTGTGACTTTCTCGGCGACTGCTGACATCGAATAGCAGAAGGAGCCAGTGACTCCAGGCCCCGCAGCAGTGAGCAGCTCCCTTACCCCAGAAATATAAATACATGTGGACTCCAGGAAGGCTGGGAGGACCCAGGAACTGTGATATTGGAGGAGAAAGCAGGATGGTGGCAGAGCTGGGGGCTAGCATTGGTGAGGATGCGATGGAGAATTGGGGTCAAAGGTTCTGAACGGCAGCAGGTATTCTGAGCAGGAGAGAGGAAGAAAATAAATCCAGAACCCAGTTGGGATGGGATGAAGGTGGTGGGAGAGGAACTGACCTGGACACAGCTTTGGATATGGAGCATGAGGGGGAGGTGTGGGATGCATCCTTTCTCCACAGTCCTGCATCCTGGAGAGAGCCCCGAGCCCTGGTGCCTGCCTTCCTCATGAGCCCAACTCCTCAGCAGCCCATTAAGGAGGCAGGAAGCAGGCCGGCTAAGGGCACAGGCCTTGGCATCGGATCCTGCCTCTGCTACTTACTATGCGACTGTGAGCAAACCACCCAATCTTTCTAAGCCTCAGTATTCTCATCTATAAAATGGGAACAATGTCTGTGTTATAGGGAAAAGGAGAAGATAAAATTTGGCAATGTTTTTAAAACAAGCATCATGTCTGTCATAGAGTGAAAAACACAATAAAGCTTAGATAGCACTGTAATTATTAGAGGGCAGAAATCTTGTGTTTTCCCCAGAAGACCATATGAGATCTCCCCGAGGACCACCATCCCCTGGGCTTCAGGTTCATTGCCCTGGGGAGGCCCTGAGAAAGGGGCCCGGAAGCCAGGGCCAGTCTCCATGCATTAACCACCTCTACCTCTGTCCAGCTATGTAAATAGTTCAGAGGAGAATAAAACAGGCCATAATGGTCCCAATTATAATGAGAGGGGTAGAGACAGGGATACAGAACATAATCCAGATTAAACTATAAAAGGGGGGTGATGTTGTCTCCGAGGGCCATTTCCGCGTTGATACCATGAGCTTCTGCTTGCCCAGACCTCCTGGTAATCTGATCACATGGAAACCAATTGATTTTTGGATTTACAGCTTTCCAGGAAAATGTTTTTGGGGACTTGGAGAGGATTTACGTATTCCCTTGTAGAGAAACGAGGGGTTGGGGAGGCCAGGAGAGCAGGGAGGTTGAAGGTACAGCCACTGGCCCTGGCCAAGGCCCCGGTCCCCCAGGGGCTGGGTCCTGGCCCGCCTGCCTGTGGCATCCAGAGGGAGGGGGCAGAGCCCTGGGCCAAATGACAAGGGTGCAGAGTGTGGCTTTGACACCAGCCCACTCCTTCCCCGACTTTCTTCCCAGTGCAAAGGCCCCCCTAAGGGCTTGTCTTAAGTCAGCTTCCCTAGAAGCACAGCCGGAGGCTGGGATTCCCATGCACGGGATTGACTGGGGAGTGCCCTCGTGGAGAGCCCGTGAGGAAGCGAGGAGAGCAGAACAAGGCAGAGAAGGAAATCAGGCAAAGGTGCGGCGTCAGGACAAGTCTAGCCTCAGCCTCATGCCACGGGGAGCTCTGGAGCCTGAATCGTACCAACAGTTGGTTACACCTTGGGACAAAAGAGCTGGGTGTTCTTACTCCAGCGTCAGTCCATGATTGTCCACGAACCATGGAGTGGGGATGAGACTCATCTGGGTGGGGAGACCCATGGAGTGGGCTCAAGGCAGGCCTCTGGGGTAGGCTCCTCCACCACGTGCAGCAGCTGGAGTGGCGTGCAGCAGCCCAGTCGTGGGGATCTGGCTAGGGCACCAATACCATTGGCTACGGGGCTGTTTCAGTCCCCAAATTTATTCTCTCTTAGGAAACTGCATCAATTAAATTCAAGAACTTCCTTAAGTACTTCTGAAGATGGCATTGAGGTCATTTGTAGCGTGTTTGAGGAGGGGGAAGCCTGAGGTCCTTCCCCACCCTCAAGTCTGCAAAACCAGACTCAAAAGTGAATGATTGCTAGGATTCTTCCAACACTGGTCACGTTTAAAGGCTTATTATAATAGACATTCTTTCAGTGAATAAATCATCCTGATTTGATTCTCACAATAGCATTATGAAACAGATATTATTATTTTTCCCATATTTGAAACTGTGGCTCAGAGTGATTACGTTTTTTCCCTAAGGTGACTCAGCTAGTAGTCAATGTCTAATGGTCAAATTTCAGGCAGTACTATAGACATATGGGGACTGCTCTTTTAGGGGAACTCTTTTTCTGAGGAACTCTTTGAATCAGCCTCTTGGAACCCCTTTCAAAGTATCAATCTTTATTTTGATGGGAAAATGTTTATCAAATGTTTCCGTGTTCAAGACACTGCGGTAACCATGAGGTGAGGGTGGGGGCGGGCTTAAAGAGGATTGTGTCTGCCTCGAGGGGTTTAGAATTTGGCCAAAGAGCCAGATATGTAGAAAGCAGTGAGGTTTGATTAAGTGCCAAATGAGAGGGTAGATGGGCACCTGAGGAACTGAGAAGGGGGTGAGGATAGCTGAAGGGGATGGATATTCTAGGCTGGTGCTCTGAGAAGGATGGGTCTTGAATCAGCTAGACTCTAGCTGCTAGAGTCCTCCTTGCAAGCTGGTTGTCACTGGGACACCTGTGCCTAGAAAGGAATGAGTGCTTCATCCATCCATTTATGGAGCTTCTCATACAAACACGTGTCCTCTCACTCTTTGACTGCTCTGTGCTTGGTGCTGGAGAGACAGAGAGGAGAGGGCTCCGCTTGGAGGGCACCCATCAGTACATCAGCTTTCCTGTCCCTAATCACAGGTCCTGGGCATTCCAGGCTGAGAATTCCTCTGAGCAGCATCTGAAGAAGTCAAAGAATCCACTCCAAGTAAATAAGTGGCCCATTAGTTATTTCCTTATCTCCAGAGAGAAGAGATGGTGCTGAGGTTTTAGAGGCGGGCTTATATCACTTAGGAATGCTTTTGGCTGCAAGTAATAGAGAACGCCACTTACAATAATTTTAAAACTTGGGATTTATTTAATCCAGAGGCTTAGAGGTGTTAGTAGCTGCTGGTCTTTGCTCACTGGCTCAACAGCTCAAGATAAGCATTTCTGTAATCCTCTTCACTGTTCTCTCATGCTTCTTGTCTCAGAGTTTAAAAATGGCTGCTGTAGCTTAAGATATCACATGCATATGCAAGGCAGGAGGGCAGTGAGTGGGAAGGGGTTGGTGCTACCTGATTTGATTCTCAAAATGACATTATGAAACAGCCATTATTATTATTCAAATTAACGACACTGTGGCTCTTATGAGGAAAGCAAAAGCCTCTGAGTCTGTTATAAATTTTGCTTGCTTCTCACCTTAGGAGCATTGCCATTTTGTATAACATCAGGGTTTGTTATCAAGAATGATGCAGGAATGATTATGGTGGGGCAGCCAACGAGGTTGGTCACAAGGAGGGTTACCGATTTCCTTGTATCATGCTAGACTCTGAGCTTCTATCTCCAAATCCTGCCTGAGAAACTTCTAGTCCAATCTGAGTCTCTCCTGCTGAGACAGAAACCTGTTTCTTCCTAGCCTGTCCTCAGAGGCTGCAGGGTTACAGTCCATGGGGACCACAGCCGGGCCCCTTGCCTTCCCCTGAGGCCAGCAGGGACCTCGTCTCATGTCACATGTCTGCTCTCCTGGCTTCTGCTTCGGTATCACCCACCATGGAACCCCTCTGGACAACGGAAATGGGAGGACAGGGAAGGAGGAGGGAGGGTGTTAATTAAACACCAGATGTTTAATTCTGTTAGTTAATGACTCTGTCACCCTGAGTGACATTGGTCTTTTCTCTGTCTCCTTCACCCTCGCCATTCTCTTTCCCTCTGGAGGGCCTCAAATCTAATGCCAAAGAACTCAACATTTCTTCAGTGGTGTCTGAGACCAGCCGGGGAGAAAGCAGACCAGAGAGACCCAGGAGGAAGTGGGCCTTCATCCAGGAGGGAGGCCTGGACATCGGCATGCTGACAATGGGAATGGAGAGAAGGGACAGGGGACAGCGCCTGAAGCCTAGAGGTCACAGACAGACATGCTTTGTTTGGCACATACAAAGATTTCTAAAAATGGAAGTATTTGCCAATATTCCAAAATAAGGGAATGTCACATAGGTCCAAATGTACAGCTTTTCTTTTAAAATGGGCAGATCCGGGCCCACATCCTCACAAGGTAGCAGTCAGCTGGAGATGAGGGGAGCTGAGTGGCAGCTGTCCTGTCCAGATGGGGTATGTGCTCTCTGGTTGGTCCCTGTCCCCTCCCCTTCCACTTAACTCATCTGTCACCTGCCATCCCTAAAGACACCTGGGTGTAAGAGCTACTGTAAAGGCACAGTGTCAGGACATGACAATAGATTAGATGTGGGAGGTGAGAGAGGGAATTCCGAGAGAAAACTGCCGTGTGAGTCAGGATGGCTGGGAAGATTGTAGTACCGGTGACGGAAATGGGGGCTGTGGGTGGAGAAGGTTAAGGGAAGAAGGTGACAAATTCATCTGGGGGCAGGCCGTGGTAGGGATGCCCAGGTGACAATGAGACAGAGATGGCCATGCGGGGTGCACTTCAGAAGAGAGGGGCTGGACATCTGGGAGCTGACAGCAGGGAGGGAGTGGAGGCCCTGGGGAGGTGAGCAGTGGGTGGGCAGGACTAAGACCCCAGCAGTGCTCTTAGAGAGGGAATTGAGGACAGAACCGTGGGGAACCGTGTATTTGGGAGGAAGAGCCAGAATGGACTTCAGGGCCAACCAAGATTGGTGATTGGAAGGAATGTGGATAGTGCAATGACAGAGAAACAGATTTAGGGGGCCAATATTTTTATGGCTCCTTCCTCCATAGTTAGTAGCTGTTTTGAAGCCCAAGGGGTATTTCTGGAAATCCATGTGGCCCTTGGGGGCGGGTGTGGCTGAAGTCCTTGTTCCTTCTGATGCTCTCCTGTTCTCTCATCTCCGCCCTGATCCTACCTGAGATGTGAAACCAGCCGTTTATGTCAAGCGGTTTCTACCTCTTCCAGGCCCTTTGAAGTCTTATCTTTCATTTTGAATGAAAGGCTTTAAACCTAATTGAAAGAGTTTCAGTATCACCGTGAAATGGCCCAGTAGGTAAGCAAGGGCCCTGAGAGCTGTGGGTTCAGGACTCCCTGACACTTAAGAGGCTTGCAGCTTCTCTCACTGGCACAGACATACACGTCCTTGCCACGCTGAGCATCTCTCCTGTCTCTGGAGGGACTGAGCAAACAGCTTTGCAGGCAAGAGAGCTTACGTTGTGGCTTTCCCCTTCCCTCTTAGTCTAAGTTTCTAATCTATGAACCAGGGATAAGGTTGCCCTGAAGACTCGTCTTGGTAGGATCTCCTTGGTATTATCTTCCTTAACCTGCCCTTTAACAGGCCCTTTCCACATCCCTGTTCCTGCCACTGGCTCTGCCGCCCTCCCAGGTGTCCTGACTTTCACAAAGGGCCCGGGATGGAGTCTGAGCCCCTCCACCCCCACCCCCACCCCCGCCTCAGTGGCTCCTTCCTCCTCCCGGTGGCACCACCAGCACAGAAGGTAGCAGATGTTACTGGTCTCACTTCATTTCGATAGATTTACAAGCATCCCTTTATGTGTTACTGAAAATCTGGGTGTAAAGCCTATTTTAAGAACCCAATGGAAGTCATTCCTTGAAGAATGCTTTGGAAAATCCTTCTGGGGCGTGAATAATCACCCCTTGGTATAGCGTTTGCACCAGGGATCTTGGATTTACTTTTGTCTGAAGCGTGGGTCACCTATTGGGTCTTCCCGACGATTTCCTCCTCGTGTTGTGCGGCCTTGCTCTTTCTGTGGAGTAGCCGCTGTCAGCCTGCCCTGGGACTGTCATTTCCTCTTCCCTGGTTCCCTCTCTTCCCACCTGCCTCGGGCTCCCACATCCACACCCCTCGGCATTCCCTCAGCCACCGCAGCTTTTTCCTTCTGAGACTATGTGACCCCAACTTCCTGGGTACCAACTTAACGGCGGCTGCCCTTTCTTCTTCAGAAATTCAGGCACAAATGGGTCTCCGGATGCCAGAAACGTGTTTGTCACGGGTGGGAGTACATATGGTGGGTGTGGTAGGGGAATAATGGCACCCAAATGCGTCCGTATCCTAATGCCCGGGACCTGCAAACATGTACCTGATATGGCAAAAGGGGTTTTTTGCAGGTGTGATTAAATTAAGGACCCTGAGGTGAGATGAGTGTCCTGGGCTAACCAGGCTGCCCAGTGGAATCACATGGTCTTAACAAGAACCCTCCCCACCTGTAGTCAGAGGACGCCATCACTGTGGAAGAATAGTTAGAGGGATGCAACATTGCTGGCTTTAAAGATGGAACGTGGGTGGCCTCTAGATACTGGAAAAGACTAGCAAGCAGGTTGTCCCCCCAGAGCCTCCAGGAAAGATTGCAGCCCTGGCAACACCTTGATTTTAGCCCACTGAGAGCTTCGCTGGATTTCTGACCCACGCAACTGTGAGATCATGAATCTGGGTTGTTTTACGCCACTAAGTTTGTGGTCATTTATGACAGCAATGATAGGGAACTAACACAGCGGGCCTCCGTTGGAAGGCTGGTTCCATGCCTCTTTCTTCTGTCTAGCTCATCATGCGTCCGTGGACTCACTTGAAATCATCCCCCTTCAATGAATGGTTTCCCACCCCCACCCCCACCCCCACCCCCTCCTCCCTGAGCCACTTGAGCCCCCAACCACACAGCCAAGGGGACTTTGAAGAGTAGAGGGCCCGCGCCACCCACTGGGCAGGGCGGTGTCCTGAGGGGCTGCGGTGGGCGCCAGACTGAGGGCAGAGTGGAGACGAGATCCAGTTGTTACCTCCTGGAGCCTCATGGCCCTCCGTAGTCCAGAGCACAGCAGGATTTGGGAGTGTGTTTGAGGAGCACTTTGAATTACAGGAGAACTAACTCCCTGGGGGGTGAGGAAACCCATCAGGAGAGTGAGTTGAATCGGACCTTACCCGGGAAGGTTGACATTGAGCCAGTGAACCTGTGATTGAAAACCCAAGAAAGCCCCGCCTTTAGCTAGATTTGCTGTCTGTCTTCCAGCCGTAGCCATGTTTTTAAAATGCGATTTTCATTTTATAAAGCAACTAAATATCTGATAGGAAAATGTTTCCGTGGAGAGAGCCTGCCCAGAGGGAGGAGAAAAAAGGAGGCCATGCTAATGAATAGATAAGCTTGATTTGTGTTTGGCAACATCCTTAGCATTTAATTCCAGCAATTAAAGTAGCCAAGTCGTCTCTGTTTTCTTTTGCCTTGCAAAAACTATAATACTACAGAATGTTTGGGAAACAGAAAAAGATCCTACCTCTCATTATACTACCTTGGTGCAATCACCACTATTCATAAAATGAATTGGTGCCAGGCATGAACGGAACATGTTAGACACGTTATTTCATTTAAGCCTCACGATAACTGTATGAGGCGGACCGCATCACACCCATTTTTAAAATGAAGAAGACAGGGGCTTAAAAGGAGAAACGACTTGCTTGCCCAGCAACCTGGTAGAGACTGGTTCTAACTCACGGCCCGCTCCTCTGCGCTCGGTTCTCTGCATGGGTTTGCCCACTCCTCTTCCGCATGCCGGTCTGCTGCAGCCTCATGACTGCATAACAATTCTCCCAGATGTGGTAAACATTCCCTTTTTGTCTAGCTTTCAGTTCTTACCTCGTGTTAACATGCTCTGCCTATAGAGAGCAGGTTCAGTCTCCATGATCCCAAACAGAGAACGATTGTGGACTACACTTCAGAAGATTGCTGGGATGGGCTCATCACTGGTGAGAAGCCCAGGAGGGCTCTTCTCACCATTTTCTAAGCGGCTGAGCCCTGGATGGTGCCCTGAGACCAGCCAAGTGCCGACTCTGGAGCTGGACGACCTGGGTTTGGATCCAGCTTCTACCGGTTTGACCTTCAGCAAGTTCCTTTCCCTGTTTGTGACTCAGTTTCTCTCTTTGTGAAATGGGGATGATAATAGTACCTGCCTTGTAGAGTTACTGCGTGGATTAAGTGGTACGATATAAAGAGCGGAGAACACTGCCTAATACATAATAATATTGTTGTTGCTCTTGGTTCTGCCACTAGTTCGCTGCCCAATCTTAAACCAGATACTCTTTACCCAGCCTCAGTTTCTTTTTTTAAAAATTTTTTTGAAAAACATGACAAGAAAGAAACACAAACATTCTTAACATTTGATCATTCCATTCTACATTTATAATCAGTAATTCACAATATCATCACATAGTTGCATATTCATCATCATGATCATTTCTTAGAACATTTGCATCAATTCAGAAAACTAAGAAGACAACAGAAAAAGAAATAAAACGAAAATAGAAAACAGAAAAAAAATTATACATATCATACCCTTTACCCCTCCCTTTCATTGATCACTAGCATTTCAAACTAAATTTATTTTAACATTTGTTCCCTATTATTTGTTTTTATTCCATATATTCTACTCGTCTGTTGGCAAGGTAGATAAAAGGAGCATCAGACACAAGGTTTTCACAATCACACAGTCACATTGTGAAAGCTATATCATTGTTCAATCATCTTCAAGAAACATGGCTACTGGAACACAGCTCTACATTTTCAGGCAGTTCCCTCCAGCCTCTCCATTACGTCTTGAATAACAAGGTGGTATCTATTTAATGCATAAGAATAACCTCCAGGACAACCTCTGGACTCTGTTTGGAATCTCTCAGCCATTGACACTTTGTCTCATTTCACTCTTCCCCATTTGGTTGAGAAGATTTTCTCAATCCCTTGATGCTGAGTCCCAGCTCACTCCAGGATTTCTGTCCCACGTTGCCAGGAAGGTCTGCACCCCTGGGAACCATGTCCCACACAGACAGAGGGAAGGTGGTGAGTTTGCTTGTTGTGCTGGCTGAAGAGAGAGGCCACATCTGAGCAACAAAAGAGGCTCTCCCGGGGATGACTCCCAGGCCCAATTTTTTTACTTGGGCAGGCACTGGGAATCGAACCTGGGTCCTCTGGCATGGCAGGTGAGAACTCTGCCTGCTGAGCCACCGTGGCCCGCCCCCAGGCCCAATTTTAAGTACAGCCTCAGTTTCTTCATCTGTAAAATACAGGATGGAACCAGTGATTTTAAAGAGCCCTTCTTGTTAAAATTTCTATAATCACATTTTTCCTTTTTTTTACCCCCTTGGGTTTAATTGTGATCAGGGGATGTCTTACTTTGCCATGGCTGTTATAACAAATACTACCAAGTAGTTGGCTTAAACATGAGGGACTTATTGCCTCATGGTTTGAAAGTCAAGGAGACCAAACCCAAGGCATCAGCAGGTCATGCTGTAGAGGAAGTCTGTAGCATCCAGGAGGTGGCTTGCGGGCCATCCGTAACTCAGCCTCTGCCTCTGTCACAGGGCCTTCTGCCTCTTTCTGTCTCCTCGTAGTACTGTGCTACTGTCCAGGTTCCTTGCTTCTAAGGACTCCGTTCATGCAGATTGAGGCTCACCCTGCTTCAATTTGGCCTATGAATCTTTGAAGAGCCCTTGAGCAAATGAGTTCACAGCTGCCGGACCAGGGGTGGGTTTGCATGTCTTTATGAGAGAATGACTCAGTCTCCTATCACAAGGGCTGTGTGCGGGGACTGCAGGAAAGACCAAGGGGAGAAATGCACAATTCGGAGGTTTTCTGGGAATAGATGGAGGAGAGGAGAACCCAATCAGGAACAAGCAGGCAAGCAGAACGCAAAGCAGAGACTGACCTCGCTGCTAGGAAAGAGGGATTTAGGGAGACATCGCCACACCTTCACCCGCAGGTCCCTGAGCTGAAAAGAGCTGTGAAGCCTCTCTGTGTCTCTGCCCCTCCCCCACCTGGCCCCAATCTTCCCTCTCGGGCCCAGTCACCCAGATGGTCTAAAAGGGAAGAAAAGGGGAAAATCCGTATCCAATCTGCTCTATTCAGAGCAATGGAAAGGAATCTGCATTTCAATCTTATCTTTGTGCGGAGCTTGGCTAAGCTTTGCCCCCCAAGTGGTGAGTGATGGGTGGGAGGGAAGATGCCTTCGCAGCCTCCACAGAGAAGCCCGCAGCTGGGCCCTGCCAGTCCATTTGGGGTATGTGGGGTAGGCGGGGAGGGTTGAGGAATGAGGGGGCGCCACCCCCAAGCCTTCCCTCTCCGCCTTCCCCACCGCCAAACCTTAGACGGAACGCATTCTTCCCCGCTCTCGGTTTCCCCCTATTTCCTTTTCTTTCCTTTTACCTCTCCCCGACCCCCACCCCGCCCCTTTCCCAGGCAATCAGCCAAGGGAAGACTTGAATGGTGGAGAGAAGGGAGGGGTTAGGGAAACAGGACCGCCCTGAGCCCTGTTCCCCGAAGGCCTTCACCGGGCTGAGCTTGGGGTGGGGACGAAAAGAAGCAGCTTTTTCTCTGCCATCCACCCTGGCCCCGGCTGTCTGGCCTTGGCTGGGGAGGGTGGGGCGGCTGCCAGGTGTCTGTCAGCACAAGGGGCTCCAGGCTCTACCCTCTCCATCTGGAACCCTTGGAATTTGTTTCTCCGGAGCCACTCAGAACAGCCCCAACTCACAGGAGACCGATTTGCAGCAGGAAGTCGGTTTAATAATTTATGGCCAGAAAGCGCTCTCCCTGGTAAGGAAGCCAACTCAGGAAACCAAATTGAACTGCTTGGAGAGCGCGTGGGGCTAAGGTTATGGAAAGCGCCAGTAAGAGGCAGCCAGCTTCTCCTCGAGATAGGACGGTGTATGTAGTTGATTGGCCCACAGTTCAGCCTTTTGCAGCCAACAAATCTTAGGTTCAAATCCTGACTCAATTACTAACTGGTACTGGGAAGTCGGGCAAGTTCCTCGGCCTCGCTCATCTCAGTTTCCTGCCTCTAAACTGGGAATGATGATAACGTGGGCATCTCACAGCTTTTTTTGTGACTGCCATAAAATCTTGCAGAGAAAGAGCTTAGTGCAGTGACCTGCACAGTCTCAATACACAGCAGCTATTTTTATTTAAGCCCTCAGCTTATAGGGTCATAGTTGTCTTTTCCTTTCTGGTTGCGCCGTCATTTTCAATAAAAATGTAAAAGGTCCCTGGTTGCTGTGGAGAAGGGCCTCCCCCCACCCCCATCAGCGCTAATCTGGGTGGTCTCTGCTCCACCAATCAATGACCCACATGCCTGCCAACTGGTCCTTTACTCTCTCCCCTGCTTCTATCCAAGGCTGACCCTTGCAATTGGGCCAGTGTGCCCTCGAAAGGTGCCCAGTCATGGGGACATGCAGGGGCTGAGAGCCAGCCGTTCTCCATGGTGAGGGGCCAGCTTCCTTGCAGGGAGGGGCATCTGCTTCCAGTACTCACTGAGTTGCCCTCTGGACGGGTGTCCCTCTCTGATCCAGCCCTCCACGGCCCGCTGCCATCTAACTTCCCCAAACACAGCTCCGACCACATCTTTGCACTGCCCCAAACTATCAGTGAGCCCCCCTTTTCTGCAGGAAAACACATCCTGATGCTTTAGGCTTGTGCTAAAGTTGCAATATGATCTGACTTCGTTCTTCCTTTCCAGACCCATCTCCCTCTATGCTTCCCACTGTCCGTGCCTCAGTGTTTCTGCATTATCTGAGCAAGGTTCAAGGCGAAGTCTTTGCCGGAATTCTCTGGAATTCTCTTGGCCCCACCGAGGGTTCGGAAAGTTCCACCCTTCTTTCCTTCAAGGCTCTCGATGAGTTCTGCCTTCTCCACATGGCCCACTCAGACCCCTTCCCCACTGGCATTCCTCTTGCTTCCATTTTCCCAGGGCGTCTGCACCTCTCATGGGACACGCTCACCAGCTGCTTCCTGTTGAGCTTTCACACACGCTGCTGCAGTCGCCTTTTCAGGATTGCAAACTGCGGGAGAACGAGGACCCCCTGCTTCGCTCACTGAGTGGAATCGACAGACCTCAGTGCAACACCTCAGTTCCTCCCCACGGTAGGGTGGGCTGGGACAGCGGGCACCCTGGCAACAAGAGAGGGCACAGTTGTGTAGGGAATCCTGCCGGGATGGGCTCTGGGGTGGGGTGGGGGAGTCGCCTCCTACAGACTCACTCTCTGTCACCTGTCTCTCTCGTCCCTCACCCCGGAGTGAAGGACAGAGAGCGGGTACGGCCCCTCTCTAGCCGGGGACCTTCCCACAGCTCTGCCCGGGCCCTGTGCCTTTCCCTCGTTGTCCTTCCCTATCGCTCGGTGATTTCACTCACTCCCATGGTTTCCACTGGTCCTAGTGTGTTCTCCTCGTGCCATCCGTGCTGGGAAAATGAGCCCTGGAGAAGTCCCACAGAAGGCGAGGTGCCCTCAAGGGGGTGGTGCCTGCGTGGGTGGGCGCTCACTGTCGCGTGCATTCACACGCCTCCAGGCATCGTTAGAGTGACCCCCAAACCCCCATACTGAGGACCCCCAGGGAATTGGGGCAGCAGCCCGAGAGAAGCAATAGAAGCTCTGGCCGATGCTTTGGGAAAAAATGCTTTCCTTGTCACTGAGGGTTTCCCAAAATAGCGGGAGTCAGCTGGTGCCGAGCCGCCCTTCCCCCACCCCTGGAGCACCCTGCCACAGCTCTGCCGTGCCCCACGCAGCAGTACCTGGGATAAGGGGCACCAAGAGAGACGAGTCACGGATTTTCTGTGCCCCACTCCCCATCCAGATCCCAGGCTTCTAGTCGCTGTCCCTACTTCGTGTCTTATAGCTCTGTGGGGGTCTCGTATCTCCTCTCCATTATTAGGCTGTAAGCTCCTTGAAGGCAGAGACCCCGCTTTTGTCATCTTGGCTTCTTCCCCCATCCGATTTCCCCCATCTATATGGGACCTGGTGCACAGTAGGTATTCAATAAATGCTCAGTGAAGTCTTGTAAAAATGAATGAATGAATGAGCCCAGGACAGGCTCTTCGGTAATCAGTTGAATGAATGTTTTATGTCAAATGATAAACTTAAAATAATAGGCTTCATAAAGGGCCTACTGTGTGCCAAACTTAGTTCATTCTCTCTGAGGCAAGGAAGTATTTTACAGGTAATGAAACCAAGATTTGGATCTAGGTATGGCAGCCTCCCAAGCTCAAGGCTTTCCATGGTACCATGCTTTATCAGGGAAATCAGATGACATGCACACTGCCGATGGAAAATTCTGGGGTTATTCCAACATCAGATCAAACATATTAGAAATAGATTGTTTGTTTTAGGAGTATTTAGTTGCAAGAGAATCCAAACTATATGGGATAGGAATGGTGTTTGGCTAATGGTAACTGAGACTTGGAAAAAAGAGAACTTGAAAGTTAAAAATGCATGATTCTCTAATAATAATAGTAAGTTCAATAATAACAGCCAACACACAGCATTTACTTTGTGGCAAAGGCTGGTGTCATCCCATTATACATAATAATCTATTTAATCATTATAACTTGATGAGATAAGTGTTAGTATTGTCCCCATCTTATAGACAAGCAAATATGGTCACACAGTATGAAGTAACTGGCTGGAGGTCAAACATGAAAGAAGTCTGGAGACAGGCGTCCAGAGATGATTCTATCATCAGTGTCCCAGATTCCAACTGTCTTTCTGCACCACTGTCCTTAGCACATGGCCGGTGTCACCCCACCCAGCCGTCCTATCTGTGCACCAGGCGGGAAGCCCTTTCTGACCCCTTCCAGGTACATCTCACTGGAAGTGCATCTCTTTCCCTGCCAGAAAGACTAGGGAAGGTTTTGAGCACGACACCTTGTCCCTCCGCCACCCCCAGCTCTACAGAGACTCCATTAGAAAGGGGATGGCAGGAGTGGACACCAAGGACGACAAGTGCTCAAACACAATTCCAACTCGCTGAAGCTAAAACAGGAGGAATTTTATTACAAGGATCTGCCGGGGTCGGGGGAGCTCATGGAACCGAAATGCAGTCAGACTTCAGGAAAGGGCCAGAACTGGGAACTGGAGGGCCATCTGTGTCCCAGCCAGTCTCTGCTCTCTGTCTCCTGATGCTGCTTCTGGTCTCTGTCTCCCGATGGGCTCAGCCCATCTCCTCCATCCACGTGTTGCCTTCTGCAGAGACTGACGTGTCTTTGAGTGTCACATACCCAAATTGCCGTGGGAAAGCATCTGATCGGTCTGTTTTGGTCACAGGCCTTCCCCTGTCCAAGCATCCATGGCCGGGTGGGGATCATGTGGCTTCTGGGCGCTTACCCCTTTGACCTGGGGATGAGGGAAAAACAGTTTCCAAAGATGTGGAATTGTTGGATTTGAGAAGACCTCCTCCCCAGGTGTCTAGAACTCTGCTAGAAAAGTGAGACCCTGTAACACCTTCAATAATGTGGGGTTTGACCACTTCTCGTGCCAGCGCAGTCCCCACTGTTCTGCTGAAATTTGCAAGGCCACAACTCTGCCTCTGACCAACAGTTTCCCCTCCCCCCACTCCACACCCATCCCCCAGCCCACCCTGCCCCTTCTTCCCCTTCTTTCACCCCTTTTAGGGTCTAAGGCTCCAGTTGCAAGGAAGAACCTCATAGTGATGTCAAAACAGGCCTGTGCAGGAGCCTGTGGGTTCCTGCAGTTGGCATTTTGGCCCCTCCTTGCACTCCCAAGTTTGGGACCCGGATCTGAATAAAGGCTTTTACTGCTGCTTCCCTGGTCAGCAGGGCTCAGCTCCCCGGGGCGCCTTCTCTCTAGCTCTGTGTGGCGCTCTGGTCTGCGTGTCGTGTGCGTGTCCATCTGCTGCCCTGGCCCTCCCTCTTGCCTCCCTCTCCTGGAGGGAAGGTAACCAGATAGAGGGGATCCAGGCCCCCCGTCCTGCCCTCACCCTTTCCCCATCCGGTTCACATCTCGTTCCTTCCCTTCCTCCTCTTCAAAGGCTCGAGTGCTGTGTGGGAGCCCAGGTGGACGCAGTGATAGTCATCTAGCAGTTATTGATTCAGGAGGGATATATACATAAGAGCCGTGAGAGTGGAGCTTGCACAGTGGGACCGGGTATAGGTCCTGGGGCTTCAGGGGAGGGGAAGGGACCCAGGATGTGCTGAATTCCAGCCCTTCAGATGCAGGTTCTGGCCAAGCCTGGAGAAGGTGTCTGGGGATGGTGGCAGCTCTGGGGGATGCCTAGGGACAGAGGAAGGTTTGGGAATAACGAGGAAGCACAGTTGTCCTGCCCCTTTCAATGTCCTTAGGTACTGATCAGGGGACGCTCCAGCTAGGGTCTAAAAAGATGATATTTGCACATGCGTTGAATATCACTAATTAGGTATTATATTAGTCAGGGTCCCCACAGGAAACAGATGGTACACTCAAATTGGGAAATGTGAGGACAGTTTAATAAAGGAACTGTTTACAAAGGTGTGGGAAGGGGGTTTGAGAACCATATGGGCCAGTGCCCTAGGGCTGGTAGCTGAGGGGGCAGCACCACCTCGGGGCCTGAAGGTGGGGAGTGGTGCGGGGGTGGGGGTGGGGGAGGGAGTTCTGAAACCTAGAGGTAGAAAAAGCCACAAGGCGAGAAATATGACCTTCTGTCCAGGGATGCAGCCACTCACACCGCTCCCTCCTGCCTCCCTCCCATCTTCTGCTAGGGCTCTCCACTGGCCAAACCCAAGCAGAAAGGAGGCAGTCTATGCAGTCCATCCACATGAGCCTCCAGGGGAGCACAGGGAGGAGGATAGAGTAGGGATCTGGAAGGACAAATAGGAGATGCACAGCACAGGTCACAAAGGGCAAAAGGAGATTCCCCAGTCCCTGCCCCTTTTCCCCTATGGCACCAGATTAACTCACACTAATGGACACTTTCTGTCTGCCAGATACACTATTCTAGGTCTTTTAACTGTATTAAATCATTTAATCCTCACGATTTTCTGAGAAGGTTGCTATTATTATTATTTTCAATTATACAAATGGAAAAACTAAGGCACAGAGAGGTTAAGTATTTTCCCCAGAGCCACACAGCAAGTAAGGAGCAGAGCTGGGATTTGAACTCCGGTCTCTGGCTCCAGAGAGTTGACCCACTTCCCCCTCTCCCCTGCCTCTGTGGCCAGGGTTGAGAGGCTGTGAATCCATGCCAGGAAAAGGAGACAGTGGTCTTATAACTGAGAAATCAGGATTTAAGGGATGATTTTGATTACTGAATCATTATATAAATACTCCTTTTTGCTTTCTGGCATATTGGAGTAAAAGGGAAATACCTGAAATCTCTAAATTGTAATCCAGCTGCCTTGATCTCTGATAATGATTGTGTAGCCTTTATCTTCTGCCCCTGAGATTGTAAAAACTTTGCGACTAACCCTCACTTGTACCCAGTTATCCAGTTTTTCAACTTTAGAGTCTTATAATCACTAAAGACAGAATCCTAATGTTTATTAATGAAGGGTCTCAGGCCCGCCCAGAACTAACCCACCCCAAGGCCAAAATTATCTTGATGACCAAGACTGGATCTAACCAAAGTGGGCCCACCTGACATGCGCAGTAGCTTAGCCTTTAACCCACGAGTCACCTATACCTCATTACGCCATTTTCTTACACACATTCTGTGACTAAGCATGTAATCGATCTGCGCATTATTAGAGCACCTCTAATACAGCATCTGGGGCCACTGCGCTCCTTATCCTAAACCCTGCCCATCATTTTCTCTAATAAAACTATCAGAATTACTGCAGTTTGGGAGACAGATTTTGGGCCAAGAGGCCATCTGCTCTCCTACTATCTGCCTAGTAATAAACTCTTTCTCTCTTTGAAACCCTGGTGTCTCGAGAATTGGTTATTGAGCGCATCAGGTAAAAGAATCCATGGCCTTTGTCCGGTGGGAAGTCCTGTCAACAGGTCAACAGTACGATGCTCCTCACGGGGAAGGACTCAAGCTTGGTGCTGAGGTAAAACTCACCAGGACAATATGAGAAATGGTTCCAGGGAGGGGCAGAGAGTGTAAGTCTGTTTGAGCCTGAGTTTGAGGGGATCAGAGAGGGTTGTCTGGGGGGGTTCGTTCCTGTGAGGTGCAGGGTGAAGTGGGGTCGGGGAGAAGGTAGGATCTGCTGGGTGCTCTGGCCACTTACTTCACTTGGTTATTTATTTCCTTGAAGCCTCACAGCAATTCATTGATTGGTATTATCCCATTTTACACACCTATGAGGAAACTTGGGCAGGAAGAAAAGAATACTACTGTAATTTCCCAGAACCTGGAATAAGGTAGTGGCAGTGGGAAAGGAAAAGAGAAGAAGGGTTGGGAGCAAAGGGTCTTAAAGACAGAAGCTGCCCCCGGAGCCCCTCATCCTCTGGCTTTGCCTCAAGGGGGGCTCATCAGAGTTGCCTTGGGAACCACTGACCTACCAGCACCCCAGCTCCCGCCCTGTGGAAGTGGTTCTGATTCGTTCCCACCATTGGCCTGGAATTCCTGAATTTGTTCACAGATGAGGACGTGATACCAAGGAGGTTGTCAGCAGGTTGGGGACCAGTGAGGGGTCTGGGGTCACCAGGGCTTTGCACGTTGGAAGGGCTTGGGAAGGAGAAGTGGCTTCCAATTCAGAGATTACAAGCCAGGCCTCCAGAAAACCACTGGACCACACCACATTAAAAGTTTTAGTGAACGAAAACTAGCTTTTTAAAGGATTTAAAAAAAATTATTGAATAGAATAAATTCAAGATGAAAATAATACAAAAAGGTATATTCTGAGAAGTCTTGATCACTACTTTGCTACCTATGGGTAACCTTTATTTATTAGCTTTGGTTTATTTCCCCAGGGTATGTTAATGCAGATACAAACAAATATAGATACATATTCTTTTTTTTAAATCTTTTTATTTTATTTTTTTAAATACCAAAAAACACAAAGAAAATGCAAACATTCCTATTTTGATCATTCCATTCTACATATATAATCAGTAATTCACAATATCATCACATAGTTGCATATTCATCATCATAATCATTTCTTGGAACATAAATACATATTCTTATTTCTACCTTCTTTTCTTTGCAAAAGGTAACATACCATATAAGTTGTCCTTCATCTGGGTTTATTACTTAATAAACTCTGGGGAGCTTTCCATCTCAAAACTTAGAGAAATTCCTTATTCTTTTCCATAGTTGCATAATGATCCACTACTAGGGTATATCCCAGTTTTATTTAATAATCCTGTTCCCTGTCTTCTGTCATTTCAGAGAGTGCCACAATGAAAATAATCTTGTGCATAAGTCACTGTGTACCTGTGCAGGTGCCTCTGTAGTCTGCTGTCACCTCTCACCTGTCTGTGGTGAAGGATCAGGTTTTTTTTTAATTCCTTCAATTTACAATCTGCTGCAGGTGGATACTTATGTAAAATTCAATACAAGTGAATCACTGGAGAAATGAATTGAGAAAAAGCATGCAAAATACAACTCCAAATATTTTATTATTTACATCAGAAGAGATAAAATTACTCTGTCAACTTATTATAAAAGTTTTTAAATATCTATTCTCAAATTGCAGCACTCTTCACAGAGTTGGTAGAGTTTGGAGACTGGCTGTGGATGACAATTTGAAAAACGCTGGTCTAGATTCCCAGAAATTGGAATGTAAGGTCAAAGGGTAAATTCTACTGTAATTTTGCCAGATATTGCCAGATTTCCCTCTATATGGGGCTGTACCATTTTGCACACCCACCCACAATATGAGTATGCCCATTTCCACACAGCCTCATCAAGATGTGTCAGCTAACTTGGATTTTTGCTAAACTGATAGGTGAAAAGTGGTGCAACAGGGAAATTTTAATTTGCATTGTTCTTGCTATGAGTGAGAATAAACATCATTCGTACTTTTTTATTGTGGTAAAATTCACATAGCAAAATGCACCATTTTAACTATTTTAAAGTATACAGTTCAATGGCATTTAGTAAATTCATAATATTGTGCAACCATCACTGTATTCTAGTTCCAGAACATTTTCATCACTTTGAAAGGAAACTCTGTACCTGTTTCTAATGCTGCCAGAATATAGTATACCAGAAATGGATTGGCTTTTACAAACGGTATTTATTAGGTTACAATTTACAAGTTCTAACATCATGAAAATGTCCAAATTAAGGCATCAACAAGAGGATGCTTTCACTCAAAAAAGGCTGATCGTGTCTGGGGTTTCTCTGTCACATGGGAAGGCACGTGCTGATGTCTGCTGGTTTTTTGCTCCCGGCTTTTGTTGTTTTTGTCTTCTGGTTCCAGTGGCCTCCTCTCTGATCTTCTGTCTGTCTCCAAGAATTTCCAAATCCAAATATCTGTTACTTTGTTTCATCCCACTGCTCACTGTGTTGGCTCTCTCTTTCCATGAGCTCTTTTAAGGACTCCAGTAAATTAAATTAAGGCCCACTTGGAATGCACGGGGGCTACATTTCCATCCACATAATCTAATCACAGGGTCCTACCCACAACTGGATGGTTCACGTCTCCATGGAAACAACCTAATCAAAAGATCCCACCCACAAGGTGTCTACACCCAGAGATGGATTAAAAGACCACGCATGGCTTTTCTGGAGTACATAACAGTTTCAAACCAGCACAGTATCTGTTAATCAGTCACTCCCCATTCATTCCTACCCACCAGCCCCTGACAACCACTAATCTGCTTTCTGTCTCTACAGATTTGCCTATTCTGGATATTTTATATAAAGTGAGTCATATAATAGACGGCTTTTTGTATGTGGCTCCTTTCATTTAGCATAATGTTTTCAAAATTCGTCCATGTTGTAGCACGTTTCAGGACTTCATTCCTCTTTACGATAAAATAATATTCCATTGTGTGGATATACCACTTCTATTTATCCATTCATCTATTGATGGATATTTAAGTTTTTGACTATCGTAAATAGTGCTGCTAGAAACATTCATATGCAAGTTTTTGTTTGAACACTTGTTTTCACTTCTTTTGGAATATATACCTAGGAATTGAATGCTGGATCATACGGTAATTCTATGTTTAACTTTCTAAGGAACCACCAAACTGTTTTCCAAACAGCTACATTATTTTAAATTCCCAACAGCAGTGTGTGAGGGCTCCAGTGTCTCCACATCCTCACTAACATTTTTTTTTTTTAGTCATCCTAGTGGATATGAAAAGATATTTCAGTGTGGTTTTGATTTGCATTTCCCTAATGACAGCGATGTTGAACATTTTTTCATGTGCTTATTTGCCACTTGTGTATCTTCTTTGTAGAAATGTCTGTTCAAGTCCTTTGCCCGTTTTGAATTGGGTCATTTGTCTTTTTGTTCTTCAATTGTAAGAGTTTATATAGTCTAGATATAAGACTCTTTATATATTCTGGATACTAGGTCCTTATCAGAGATATAATTTGCAATTATTTCCTCCCATTCTATGGGTTGTCTTTTCACTGTATTATTTAATGTCCTTTGATTTACTAAAGTTTTAAATTTTGATGAAATCCAATTTACCTATTTTTGCTTGTACTTTTGGTGTCATATTTAAGAAAACATTTCCTAATCCAAGGTCATGAAAGTTTACCCCTCTGTTTTCTTCTAAGAGTTTTACGGTTTTAGCTGTTGAATGTAAGCTTTCAGTCCATTTGTATATGGCTTGATGTTGGGGTCTAACTTAGTTCTTTTGCACGTGGATATCTAATCATTCACATTTTTAAGCCTTGTTTGTATTTACAATCTTTGCCCATTTTTCAATGGATTGTTGGTCTTTTTCTTCTTGATTTCTAGGAGTTACCTATGTATTAAGAATATTAGCTCACCATCTATGATATGAATTGCAAACATTTTTTTCCAGGTTGTCATTTATATTTTGATGTTGTTTCAGTTACATTTAGTTTGAGAGTTGGGGCTTGTAGAAGCTTGTGATTTTTATATGGTCAAATTTCTCAGTCTTTTATTTTATGGTTTCTAGATTTTGAGTCATGGTTTTCCACCCTCAGGTATAAAGGATTTGCCCACATTTTCTTCTAATATTTTTATGGCTTTATCCTTAACATTTAAATTTTTTGTTCCTCTGAAATTTCTCCTAATATACGATATGAATTATGGATCCGACTTTATCTTTTTATAAATAGCTACTGAGTTGTTTCAGCCCCATTTATGAAAGCACCCATCTTTACTCCTAAAATACCACCTTTGTCCTTAAAACTAATTCTAAACCATTTGGTATCATAATAGCAAAGGCTCTGTAATTTGTCAGTTTTTTCCGTAATACCATTATAAAGAAGGTTAGCTTTCAAGATATGATCTATAACTTTGTATTACCAGAGCGGAATAAACTCTGAGTAACATAAATAAGAAATGAATTTATTTAAAAAGGAAAAAAAAAAAAAAAAACCACCGTTGGGCCACTGACAGTGGCGGGGAAGTTGTGAGAAGTGGACTATCGCCACGGGAGCGCTTGGTGAGACGGGGTGTTTGCCTTGCAGGTCTCCTCCCCAGCCTACCTCTGCGAGCTGGGACAGTGGAAGGGCCCCACCATGGTGGTCCCGGGACCCCCAACTATCACCTTGCTGCTGCCCAGCCTGACCCTGCTGGCGTTGCGCCCCTCCAGCTCCCAGGATGTCTCCAGCAAGCCCAGCAGTGAGCAGCCGCTGTGCACCCCGAGGGAGCATCCCGTCGTGGCCTTTGAAGGTGAGAGCCGCTTCCTCCACGGGCCTTCTGTGCACTATGTCCTGAGGAACTCGGGTCAGACCCCGGCAGAGTCTTTCCGACTGTTGGAAATGCCGTAGGGTACTGAGGCTTTTCCTCTGGAGACAGGTGTTTTAAGAAGGATGGGCAGTGATGGGCTGGAGAGGTCTGAATTTAGTCCCCAGATGATTCATTCAGGTCCTGCATCCATGGAAGGAAGGATCCCCCAGAGGGATTTCTGTGCTAGAGAATGAAGTTGCGGAAGCCCTGGCTGAGGATGAGCCAAGGGTTGGTTGGAGGTCTCTGCTCCAGCCCCTCTGGAAGCGCAGGCTCCGATTCTTGGCTTCCCTGGTGGGAAGAATGAAGATGACTCACTCAGGACATGCTGGGAGATCTCTGGAAAGCTGCCTTTGGCTCTAAGACTGCTGTGGGAATGACCCTTTTCGGGGTCCTGGGAACTCACAGGGAAAGGGGCTCCAGTGACCAATAACTGCTAATGCTTGTGCAGGAGGGGCATTAGAGGCCCCAAATCCAGTGTTTCCCTTGGGATTTGTGGATTGCTGGACGTATTCTGAGGAGGCCCATAAATTCCCTTTAAATACAGAGCATCTGCATGACTCTGCCCAGTGCCTGTTATGCAGTGGGGCATCCCCGGTGTGTGACAGCCACAGTGATGGCCCAGGATCCCTCACCGAAGCCACAGCACCCACTGGGGTCTGCAGAAATCTCAGGGGACCCCAGGTTCTTGAGTCTGGCAAACCCTGTCCTATTTTCTCCTCACAATGACCCTGTGAGGTGGGCAGGACAAATCCATCACCCCCATTTACAACCAGGAAGACTGAGGCAGGCAGAGTTGGAGTGGCTTGTCAGAGTCTCCTGCCTCCCCGCCCAGTGTCTTTCCATCTCGTGTCTTTCCATGGAGTGCTGCTGCTCAGCTCCTCAAGCCCTGGGGTGCCCGCGGCTGGAGATGTGAGATTCGCCAGCGGCCTGGGGAGAGGTGGAGCCATAAATCAGCGAGTCCATGTCTGAGGCTGGCGTGGGATTTGGGGGGTTGGGGGTGGGGTGGGGTGGCAGTCCCGGTACGGATGAGGGTGGGGTACACTGCTTGGTAGGAAGTCTGGGGGCGTCTTGGAAGTGTGGGATCCCCAGCTGTGGGCGGGCTCCTGTTTCCCGGAGGAAGGTTTCCAGCTGTCTTCTCAGCGCTGTCTTATTTGAGCTGGGATCCAGGCTTTGAGGGTTTAAGTGGATTAAAGGAAATTAGCAATGTCTTTAAGCCTACAAAATGCTCGCACACCCTCCGGCTCCTGATGGCTCCCAGGGCGCTGGTGGCTGTCACGGGGGAAGGACCAATGGGGCGGACGGAAGGCCTTTCTTAGGGCTCTCTTCCTCACCTTGGGGGCAGTTCCTAATGAAGGTTTCCTCTCAGGACTTTTGCTGGGGGCAGATCCCTCTTCGCCCCCCTGGCTGACTCTCCCCAGGCCTGGGTTCTTTGAGACCGTTTGTGATTTCAGCTGTGAATTACTTGAGTGAGCCGGACTTGGGACTTCCTGGTTTTAGCACTGAAAGCCTTGCATCCCAGGAACCCTTAGTCCCAGGCAACCCTGGATAGTCCCACATCCTAGATTGACAGCCCTTGACAGTTGCATCATCTCTGTTTTTCTTCCCCAGCCCCCACCCCTCCTGGCCTCCCATCCCCCCTTTCCTCTTCCCTGTTCTAGCAGCTTTGGGTTTTCGTATCCATTCACCAAATTTTCAATGGGCTCTGCTTAGCTCCACTCTGGGGGCGCCTCAGAGGTGAACAAGTGTTTCCTTTGAGCACTCGATTATTTGGTTGCTGGTTAAATGTCCCCATGACTTCCTTTGGTCACCCCCAGCACAGTTGATACTGGACCGGGGCTGGTTCTCTTGTCTCCCCACAAGCCTTAGCCCTGTTGAGCACACAGTAGGGACTCAGTTCACCCTGGGAGATTGTACTCTGAGGGATACTGTGCTCCAAGAAGTTGGCCATAAATCCAGCACAACATCACTCCCAGCCTCCAAGTTCCTCTAGATGCTACATTTCATTTCTACCTGATCTGATCTGTCGTCTTCTCACCATGTACCTATGAGCTGCCCTCTTCCCTGACACCTAACTGATCTGTGAATAGCCCCTAAATACCCTGGAGGAGCTGCCAGTTGCAGATCTAGCAGATGTTTTTCTATTTTGCAAGTTTACGTTTTCTCCTGTGAGTTTCCTTTAAGAGGGGCCCACCTGTGTTTCTCTTTGGCACGCATGTTATTCTTTTTGTCACAGAGTTGCCCTTCCAGGCGACTTAGAGAAGCCCGCCTGGGTTAAACTGGCAGTGGTTAACCCACAAAGTAGGTAATTGAATTGACTGTAATTAAAATCACAGGCGCGTCATGGAGAATGTCATTTTTCCCTTAAAGTCACCGTCCAAAGCCTTCGCTGCACACGGAGCTCAGAACGTGCTTGGTGTTTTAAAGACAGCCTTCCCTCTGGTCCCCGTTGCCTATTTAATAGAAGGAGGCTGGCGCCCTTCCCAAGACAGCTTCCCCAGGATCGCTGCTCACCTGGCTCTCCCGCCTCGCCCCATCGCCCTTGCCTCTGTTGGTCCTTTTGGGCATAGACGAAAGGGGCAAGAGTTCGAAGGGGCTGCCACCCTTCACTTCCCCTCCTCCGCTTCCTGTCTCCATCTCCCCGGTGTCATCCCAGCTCCCGCTCTGTTTCCCCTCTCCTGGTCCCCTCTTCCCCAAGAATTTTTCCCTGAATGAAGACTGAGCTGTGAAGTCCCCAGGAGGGGTTTCTCCCGGCATTTGCTGCAGACCAGTCATGCCACCTGTTCTCCCATTCACCTACCCACATTTGGAAGACCAGTGTCCGAAGGGAAGGAGGATGAGCTAGTTGGTATTGTTGAGTCCCCAGTCTGATGGAAGGAGGCAAGTCCCTCACCTCCACCCCATCTCTCTCTCTTTCTCTCTCTCACACACACAGACACACAGAAAACAGACTTGAGCACAGAGTATCAAAAACACTTGATATGAATGGAACATAAAGGGTTGAGAGAATGTGGAACAAAATAATGATCAGGGTGAAGTTATAATCAAGGAAGACTTCCTGGAGGAGGGGGGCCCTTGGCTTAGACTTTAAGGTAGCATAACATCCTACCAGGATCTCTGAGTGTGGTTCTGAGGTCAGCTAAAAACCCATCCCACTCCTGAGCTCCAGATCTGCTTCTTATTCCCGTTGTTGCCCAAATGCCGTTCTGGCTCTGTGACAATTATCGCCAGCCCTGGTCACCTGCTGGGGGCAGCAGCAGACCCAAGCGGTGTGCTTCATTTTGCTGCAGTATTGCTTCCTTTTTTAAAAATCGTGCATATCACAGTTTTCTGAAAAACATCCAACTCCGCAAAACCTCCGGTTCTCCAGGGAGCGATTAAGTGTTTGCCTGTCGTGCAGAAATGAAGGGCTGCTTTTACTCTGTAGTGGAGGGATAATGAGCGATGATTTATTTCCCTTGGATTACACACCCCACACATACTCCTTCTCTCTCTCTCTCTCTCTCTCTCTCTCTCTCTCTCTCTCTCTCTCTCTCTCTCTCTCTCTCTCTCTCTCTCTCTCTCTCTCTCTCTCTCTCTCTCTCTCTCTCTCTCTCTCTCTCTCTCTCTCTCTCTCTCTCTCTCTCTCTCTCTCTCTCTCTCTCTCTCTCTCTCTCTCTCTCTCTCTCTCTCTCTCTCTCTCTCTCTCTCTCTCTCTCTCTCTCTCTCTCTCTCTCTCTCTCTCTCTCTCTCTCTCTCTCTCTCTCTCTCTCTCTCTCTCTCTCTCTCTCTCTCTCTCTCTCTCTCTCTCTCTCTCTCTCTCTCTCTCTCTCTCTCTCTCTCTCTCTCTCTCTCTCTCTCTCTCTCTCTCTCTCTCTCTCCTCCCCACCCCCAACCCCGGGCCTACTGTGAGCCGGTCGCTAATGCACTGTGGGGAAGAAAACACGGTGCCTCACATTTCCCCTCATCCCTACCCCAGTGGGTATGAAAGCTCCTCTGCCCCACAGTTGTCTTGCTTCTGGTTCCCTCCCACCCCGTGAGTCAGGGGCTGAGCCTGCACTATTAAGGGGCTTTGGCCAAGGGTGGGAGAAGTGGATCCCCAGCTGGGCTCTGGCCTCTGGGTGCAGGCCACACTCCCCTTCCTTTCAGAGGGCTACGGGGCTCTCCTCTTTGCCCCTGGGGCTTTGACCTTAGCTGGGAAGAGCCTTTCTTGGAGACAGGGATGGACACTGAACACCCTCCCCACTTTCCGTCTCTGTGGAGCCTTGTCTGGAGACCTGCTTCTCCTCGCATAGAGGGGAGATGAGGGCTATTGATTACATGCACTCACGTGCTGCCGGGTGCTGGGCGGGGCCTTGGGATCCCAGGGAGAAGTGATTTCATGCCTCTGAGGGGCTGTCGACCCAGCGTAATAGGGACTTTAATCGTGGTGGAGCAGGGGACTAACAGAGCTCTGACCTCCCAGCCAGGGAAAGCTTGTTGGAGATGGCAGCAGCGGGATGGAGAACAGAAGTGCAAGAGTTTGCAGGCTCCTCTGGGATGGTCCCGGGAAGTGCACAGCCTTTGAGTTTAGTGAGCTTGGGGTGGGGAGTTTGAGGGAGAATGCAAAAGATGAAGCACCAATTTTTTCCAGTTAATTTGTAAATAATTAAGTAAGCATCTTACATGCACCAGGCATTTGACTTAGAAGGAAAGTGGAGCCAGTATCTGAAGGCCTTGTGGACCACAAGGAGTTGGGAGATTTCCTGGGAGCAACTGGGAGCAAATGCAGCAGGGAAATGCTATAACCAGATTTGCATTTTAGAAATAGTCTCTGGTTGCCTTGTGGGAAATGGACTGGAGGGGGCAGGAGTGGCAGCCAGGGAGTACCGAGGAGGCTTTTGGCACCAGTCCAGGCAACAGATGATGGTGGCGGTGTGGAGAGGGAAAGAAGTGGATGGATTTGAGAAACAGTTTGGAGGTAGAACAGACAGGAGCTGCTGGTGAGTCTGATGTAGCTGATGAGGGTCTGGGAGGAGTTGTGGGCAATTGCAGGTTTCCCTTGGGGAGGCTGGGTGGAAGGAAGAGCCCTTCTCTGAGCTAGGGACCATCACCGGATCAGTGCTCCCCCACCCTAACCCCACGTGGGTCACACAGTGGCTACTGACAGCGGTGGGCTGGACCCCAGGCCACTTGGGGCCTCCTGCCTTATCTCCCTGTTGACCTCACCCTTTCCATTCTCTGGTCTCATGCTGGTGCATGCGGGAACCCCTGGTCCGACAGGACAGTAACCAGCTGGTTGCCTCTCCATCCACCAGATCTAAAGCCGTGGGTCTCTAACTTCACCTACCCTGGAGCCCGAGATTTCTCCCAGCTCGCTCTAGATCCCTCCAGGAACCAGCTCATCGTGGGAGCCAGGTAATGAGGTGGCAGGAGAGTCGAGTCCGGGAGTGGGGGTGATTTAGAATTGGGTGGAGGAAATATTATTGGGGGTAAGCCTACTGGTGGGCAGGCCTGCAATTGGGCCCATGCCTGTCTCTGCCAGACCCTCTCTGTGTCAGAGTGTCTGTGCCCCCATCCCCTGCAGCAGAGTGTGGTGAACTGGTGTGGGAGGGGGTGGGGTGACCCTCAGACCTCCTGATCTCAACAAGCCACATACCTCAGAGTTGGCAATTGTTGTGAGCTGGCCCACCTGCTGGCCGTCTCTCCCGCACCCACTCCTGCCCTGCTGCTAGGACCTGTCACGGTCAGAGGAGGTGCCTGGGAGCCCCCTACTGGCCGGCTGGCCACCTGCACAGGGGCACGGCCAGCCCAGGCAGTGCGCCCCTTTTATGAAGGACCTCACTTCTCTGTTACCTTATCTCCTTTAGAACCCCACTGCCCACATCCTTTATTCAACAGATAATACTCGCCAGGTATGACCGTATGAGGCGGAGTAGGAGGAGGTAATACCTCTCAAAATCATAGACGGTCAGGGCAGGGAGCTTAGTGATGGTATATGCTAGTGGTTCTTGTTAGAAATACAAATTATTGGGCTCCAAGCCAGACGTGCTGAATCAGAAACTCTAAGGGTGGGACCCAGCAATCTGTTTCAATACGCCTTCTGTTGACTGATGCACGTTCAAATTTGAGAACTGATGATCTAGTAGTGTCCTGGTCTGAAGCATGAGGAAGTTCTGAGAGGTGTCCATCCCAAGATCACACAGCATCATGGCAACAGAGTGTGGGGCTAGGCCCAGGTCTCCTAACCCTGGGCTAGAGTTCTTTCTTTTACATCCGCGTTATCACCTCTGACCGCACTGAAGCTCTCCACCTCCCCAGAGGTTCTGATTCAGCTGGTCTTGGTTGGGGAAGGGGTGGCCACCAAGGAAGCAAATAAGTTGCTGCCATTTAGTAGGTAGTCGTTGCTGACCTCTGGACTTTCTTTAGTGTCTCCAACCCTCATTTGCTGTGTGAAAAGGAAGCAAGTCAAGGACAGAGCTCTGGACCAGGATCAAATGAGCTGGATTCTTATGTTGGCTGATCATGACTTTGAGTCTTAGTTTTCTTATCTGTACAATGAGGATTCTAGTCTCTGTGCTGCCCACCCCACAGGGCTGTTGAGAACTTGGGGCTGAAAGCACCTGGAGATCTGTGAATGGGAGCAGATGTCCATTCTGTGCCTGCCTTGCTCCAGGCAATGCTTTATGCACCATTCAAGAAGTCAGTCATCTCACACGTGTAGTAAATCATCTAATCTTCATGGTAACCCCAAGAGGGGGGTTTCATGGTTATTTCCATTTTATGGACCAGGAAACTGGCTCAGAAAGGTTGAGTTCGGTTGCCTCTGATCACCCTGCCCTTCCTGATCCTCCTGGGGCTTTCCTTCACCGAATGTCAGCTGTGGTTATAGCTTTTGGTGTCTGGAAGCTTCCTGCCTTGCAAATAGAAGCTCACCCTTTCCTGGGAGTATGAGCCTGGGCATACCCTTAGCTAAATGTGGAAAAAAAAAAAAAAATCAGTCATTTGGTCATTCATGTCCCTTAGTGAATATCGTAGCTTCTTTCTTCTCCCCCTTCTCTAGGTCACTTTCTGTCCTTCTTCTCTTCTGCCTGGAATTTTTTTCCCTTCTTCCTGACCCCCTTGGGCCTCTGGAATTCAGGCTAGGGAATGTTTTATTCAT
This sequence comes from Tamandua tetradactyla, assembly GCF_023851605.1. Classification (NCBI taxonomy): domain Eukaryota; kingdom Metazoa; phylum Chordata; class Mammalia; order Pilosa; family Myrmecophagidae; genus Tamandua; species Tamandua tetradactyla. The sequence continues at coordinate 22,537,401 of NC_135336.1, forward strand.
GTATACACCACCTCATTCCATAAAGGATTTAGGGTGGGTCAGGCTAAAGATATTTCTCTCTGTTCTCATCTCCCAGAAGAGCAGACTGTGATGTTGTGATAAACGATTTTTGATGGGATAAAAATGAATTAAGTGATGCAATGTTTCCCCTAATTTTTTAAAGCTGTGAGCAGATGTCTGATACCTGAGCACACAGCTGGGACAGAGCCATAAGCCCAAGCCCATCTGTCCCCCTGCTAGGGAATTTGGGCGGGGGTGGGTGGGGGGTGGAGTTCTCCTAAGGACCAAAGGAGGGGCTGAAGAGGGGCAGCAGAGACCTGGAGCCAAGGCCACTTGGTGAGACTCTTCCAGCCCCAGGAGAGCAAAAAAGCTGAGTGGGGCCTGAGCCTGGAGCCAGAGCTGGGGAAGAGAAGTCTCCCAGCCAGAGGTATCTTGTTCAGCAGGGCCCCTCCTTTCCTTTCTGGTTCTCTCCACAAGCTTTCCCCTCATTTCTCTTCTCTGTACAGCTGAGGTAGGCTAGAACTTTCTAAAGTAATTATTCCTAAAAATTACAAGAACCCATGGAGAAAAGAAAGAAAGGAAGGAAGGAAATTATTTCTTAGGGGAAACCAAGATTTTATAATTGTTTGTTGCACATTAAATGCCTTTTAATGTGCATTAAGCCATTTCCCCTTCCCACAGTCCTGTGAAATAAGACAGGCATTAGTTTACCCATTTTATAGATTCAAAAACTGAGGCTCTCAGAAGGCTTCCCAGCAAGCGGCTGCACTGGAATTCTCACTGTCTCAAGGTTTATTCTGTGAACCTGAAACCACTTCCTTGTGCCAGTTGAGTTGGGTGGTTCTGTCCTTTCTTAGCTCCCGAGTCCATGCAGAGTGGCCTGCAGGCCGGACTATGGTCAGTAACTCTGGATCAACCTTCTTTTCTAGATTGCAGCTCTCCTTGGTCTACCTCGTTTCCTTTTGCTCAAATGATTCCATGCACTGCCTCATGTCCTCTCGTCCCCATTCCAGCCTGCATGGGGCTGCCAGACTCATCTTTTTCAAATGCAGTTTTCATCATATGAGCCTGCGGCTCAAACACCTTAAAAAATAATGATAATGATAGCAGATACTTATTAAGCATTCTTAGGTGTCAGGCACTGCTGAAATTGCTTTGCATGGACGCCGGAGCCAGAAGGCCACTTTGCAGGCAGACAGGACTTCAGGGGCCCAAGGTGTGGAGCTGGGAGAGATGGCTGGTCTCTTTGAGGAAGGGGAAGTGGGTCAGGGCAATAAGAGATGGAAATGGGGAGTGGTCTCTGTCTTTAAAGAGCTCACTGAGGCTTTAAAATTTAACAAAGCAGGCTCCATGGCTCGGGAAGCATGGGATGAGGGTTCCTCCCTGGACTGTTGGGACAGCTGGGGAGTGGAGGTGGCATGGGCTTTGAGGGATTAGCCAAGATTGGTTTTCTTTTCTGTTTTTTTTTGCATGGGCAAAATCGAACCTGGGAATCGAACCCAGGTCTCTGGTGTGGCAGGCGAGAGCTCTGCCTGCTGAGCTGCTGCGGCCTGCCTGCCAAGATTTGGTTTTAATCTCAGCTCCTTCCCTTACTATCTCTGCAACTTGGGCCAATTAGCCAGCCACCGGGTGCCTGTTTCTTCATCTCTAAAATGCAGCTTTCCACAACTACTCCCAGAGTTGTAGTGAAGATTAAAGGAGCTAATGGAGGTAGAAGTCCTCCCCAGGGCTCGGCCCACACTAGGCGGAAGGCATCCATCCTCCCAAACAATGAGCCCTGGGCTGGGAGGCAGTTTCCTCGGGGTTCTGCCTGCAGAATCAGCTTGACATCTGATTTCCACTTCTGTTTTCACAGGAACTACCTCTTCAGACTCAGCCTTGCCAATGTCTCCCTCCTTCAGGTACCTTTGCTTTTCCTTCTCTCCCTGTAATTTCCCTGGTACTTGGGATCCCAAGGTAGGACAGCACAAGGATTGAGATTCAGAATTCAGCCTCTAGAGATAAAAACTTCCTTTTTCCCGCTGATCGGCTGCTGACTCAGACACTGTCTACTAAGGTAACTGCTCGGAAGATAATTCGTGAAGTGGGGTTGTGGCTGTATATACTTGTAGGCACCTTGAGGGCTTCTGACTCATCCAGAGGAGTTACTGATGAGGAAGGCAAGAGAAGAGAACCAGAGCCAGGGTGACTAGCTGTCCCTGTATGTCTGGGACTGAAGGTTGTCCAGAATGCAGACTTTTCAGTGCTAAAACTCGGACAGTACTATGCAAACTGGAAAGGTTGGTCATTCTAAATCCAGAGCCTAAATTCACAGGAGGGTCCAAGGTTGGGCCCCAAGGGAAATTGTGTCCCTTGCTTCCATTCTCAGCCTGACCTAAGTGATCTCACTCTGTCTCAGCATTTTCATTGAGCTGTGATTGATTTATTATCTGCTGCCAAGAAGGACTCCCCAAGAGTAATTCTCTAAGTGCTCTGGGAGGCTTTTTAATGGGACTCCTTGATCCAGAACATTTATCCCAGATTGAAAAACAGATGCCAAACTATCTCTGCAGAGGCTGACCATTCCAGAGAAAGGGAGGCCATCTCTTCATCCTTCTTAAATGAGGGGACAGCTTCCGTGCCTCTCATGTCTGGGAAGGTTATTGGTCTCCCAGTGATCCAGTATTCGTTGAGTACTTTTTGCACATCAGACTGAACTGGGGCTGAGGGGATATTGGGCAAATCCCAAATGGGCCCACAGTACAGCCAGAAAAAGATAATGAAGGCATATGTAACCTAATTAGTGAATGGTGTAAGGAGTTAATCCAGTGCTCGACTGTTTGGACTAGTTTAAATGCAATGGGCAGCCAGGGAAGGAGACATCTCCAGAGAGAGCTGGTCTCATTTCCTCCGCTGCACCTAAGGCAATCCTTAAGAGGAACTATAGCTCTGGGGTTACCAGACCTGAGATATAAGGGAGTAGAAAAGATGTACCTATTGCAAGGCAGGGGTCAGGAGAAGTCTGGGCAAGTTGAAAGGAAACGCCATTCATTGAGTCATCTGTCTATTCTTCTATCCATATTCTTATCAGCCAACCCACCCATCGATTCACCCATCCATCCACCCACTAGATTGAACACCTACTGAATTTGAGATCTGAAGGTGAATCCAGCCTAGTCCCTTGCCTCAGGCAGCATGCATATAAGAGATCACATCTAATTTCCTTTCCTAGATGAGGCCCATGTGGCATGTCCTACGGCTTGGGTTGGAGCAAGGCAGGGGAAGCTCCCAGTGGTGACATCCTGTGGGCTGCCAGCTCGGTCAGCAGCAGTCAGTCCAGAGCCTAATTTCCAACTGGCATCCACAGAAGATGAAGCCAGGCTGCCAAGTCCCACAAGTCAGGCCCCGGGGGGAAGCCAGTGAAGAGGAGGTTTGAAGTGGGTAGGAGGAGTGGATCCAGAGGTCATGCCCTGAGCTTCAGGCAGCTGGCTTTTTATTAGGTTTCCATGGTCTGCAAATGAAGGTCTTCTGGGAACAGTAAAGTGGCAGAAGGATGAAGAGAAATAGACTCACAAACAAATGATGGTAGTGCTGTGAAGCATGCAGGGAGGGTGCATGCTGGCTGCAAAGGTGGCCCAGAGGCATGAGGAGCCCTCTGGGCTCAGCACGGTCTACAAAGGCTTCCCAGGGGAGCTGCCTTTGAGCTGGAGCTTGAAGGATGCCAAGCAGCTGAGGAAGAGACACAGAATATGAAAATGAATGAGCACCAAGGGGCTCCCATGTGGTGGAAAAGGGCTTGTGAGTGGGGTAAGGGTGAGAGATGAGTCCTAGGAAGAGGGTCTTGCAGAGACACATTACAGAGTGTCTTACTAGCTGAGCAGAGGAGTCCACATTTTGTTTTGAAGACAACAGGACCCATTGAAGGGCCTTAAGCAAGAAATGGCATGAACAGATTTGGTTTTTAGATCAGCTAGCCCGTGTAGAGAATGGATTAGTAGAGGACCCAGTTAGAAGACAATTGCAGTAGTCTGGGCCCGTGATGGGGAGGGTTGAACTAAGGCAGCAGCAGTGGGGATGGAGAAAACACAGAGGGAAGTGTTCTTAAGGTGGCAGAATCTCACAGCGTCACACAGCTCCGTCATCTTCTATGTCAAGGTGAGTCCTTAAAGTCGGGGATGTTGGCATCCCTGGAAGACTTAGCAAATGCTTACGCCAAAGTGGTGACATCAAGGTCCCAGCTTGCACAGCAGAGTACCCCAACTTTAAATGGGGAATGAAGTTAGCCTGTCTCTAGGCCACAGGTTCTCCCTTGACTGCCTACTAGAATCACCAGGGGAACTTTAAGGCACACTGCTGCCAGGGTCCCAATTCTGAGATTCTAATTTAGTTGGTCTGGGGTACATCCTGGGCACAGGGATTTTTAAAAGCCCATAGGTGATTCCAGCATGCAGCCAGATTTAAGTACCATGGCTCCAGGATGTCAGAAAGGCCTTGTCTGTAGAGTCTTGAGACTGACGCTACCTGACTGGTTTGGCCTCTGCAGGTGTCCATGGTAGCTGATCCACTGTCACAGGTCCCCACCTTATCAGACATTAGGGCTCTTGCTTGATGGCCGCGACCTGAGGTTTGGTGGGTACAGCTTGGTGTCGACCTGGTCTCAGCCCCGGTCAGATACCTTGTACCAGGGCTCACCTTCAAGAGCATCTCTGAAGGGCTCTGCAAACCAGCCACAAGAGCACCAGGAATTGGCTTTGCCACCTTCCCGGTGGCATCTGTTCGGGGTCAGACCTCAAAAATTCAGACTGGATTCTCCATGACAGAACTCAGGTGAGAAATCATATATTCTGTGCCCACGTCTCCACTCTGTTGGGTACCATCTGGCCACGAAGAGGAGAGAAGGAGAGGGCGAGAAGATGAAGCCGGCGGAGGACCCTGTCTGGTCCTCAGGGGCCGCCCCCTGCTCTACTTGTCGTTTGGCCTGGTGGAGAGCTCTGACTTTGGACTATGAAAGCCCAGCTCCAGCGAGTGCCGCACGGCCGCCCTACCCGGGGCTCTGGGTCCTTGCTTAGAAGCTTTCACTCCTCGGCATCTTCTTTCTAAGTGGCTTATGACCACCACGTGCTAAAGAGGAGCTGCGCCACTTTGCAGAGGGGAGGCAGGGGCGAGGCCCCCAGCCCGGCTGCCTTTACTCCCCATTCTGCCGGGGATAGTTGTGGGTTGTCACACTTCTTTACAGAGCCAACAGATCCTCTCGCTGGGCCCCCAGGGCATCATTTAACCAAACGTAAAACTCAACAGCTTTATTGATAATTTAAATAATTAACATTCCTTGAAGAAAATAGAAATGCAAAAGGTTTGTGCAAACCGGAGTCCATTACAGGGACTTCAAAGAACCTAATCTCTATTAAACAATTTATGTAAACTACTATTCCTTAAGGAAAATCAAAATTCCTAGCTTCTAACCCGATTCTCCAAGCACTGAAGGGAGGGGAGATACAGTTAGGGGCAGAGGAGGCTGTGTGTGCGTGTGTGCATGTGGGAGAGGCACTTTAGGAAAGGTCAGGGGAGATCAAATCAGGTCAGCTGTGACTGTATTAACAGTGTACTTAATCAACTGGTGGTCCTGGGAAAGAAAAGGAGACAATTGGTCAACAGTTCGGGGGCTGTTTAAAGGACCAGCATGATGAGCAAAAGAGAACTGACTTGGATTTCGCAATTAGGAAATCGTGAGCAATCTTTGTCCAGACAGTTCCGGGAGGCCTAACTGCAGTGGATTTATGGTCTTGGGTTTCCAGATGTCCTGCAAGTGCAGAAATGGGGACTCTTCTGCATACATGCATCAGGATACATAGCGGGGCTTTGTTGGGGGCTGGACAAAAATTGAGGCTGGTTCTTGAGCTCTCCCCCTACATCTTCCAAACTAGAATCTGGCAGCGGTAGGGTTGTTCAAAATTTGAACTCGCTAAGTGGTGGACTTAATGTTCAGAGGGTGTTTTAATGTCCAGCCATCATCTCTGACTCACAGGTGTCTAGGGGAGTTGATGAGTCTGCAAGGAGATGATCCAGCTTTCTGAGCATGTCACCTGCTCTCTCATGGCACGAAGTGATATAGTTGCACTGTTGCTAGGAATGTGGTCCTGGAATTTCTGGGACAGACCCATTTTAAAGTATTCTGTAAGGCAGACTGATCATACATATCTGTCTCCACTCCTCAAAACACCACTGAAAGGACAGCAAGAAATGAGAAAGGTAAAGAGTCACAATGACAGAGAACAAAAGAGGAGATGTCAGTGGAAGGGGATTAAACCCATTTGGGAAAGATGGGACGTGGATGGAGGCATCAGAACTGACAGCATAGCAGAAGGCGCTCCAACGGAATGGCCTGTAGACATGTGCAGAGAAACATGTCGACTCCCAACTCGAACCCCAGAAGCCTCAGAAATTGGAGTGTCAGGTATTGTGGAATGTGAGGTTGAGGTGCAAGGTTAAAAGGAGGTAAACCAGTTGAAAAGGGGGTAAACCGGTTGAAAGTGAGAGCTTGGAACCCATCCCTTCTCACACAGCAATGCCTTAGTCTGCCTTGTCCCCTCCTCCAACAAAGGAGAATGGAGTTTCCCTCTCCAGAGACACAGCTGGAGAAGTTCCAGATTTGGGGACAGCAGGAAAAGTGAAAGGCGCTGATGGAGTGTGGGGCCAGAACAAAGAGATCAAGCAGAAGGCTACATTCTGGTATTCTGAATGCCCCCTGCCCTGCTCCCAGGCTGGACAATGGAGGAGTCCTTGTTGGAAAAATTCAATGGCTTTGGAGAACAGAATTCTAGAGTTTGACAATGAGGGTCCTTCAGTGAAGAAGGCACCTCATTCCCATCACCCTAGGAGAAGCCTACCAGTCTGTGCCGGCCATATACCAAGCAGCTTCCAACCAGTTGTTTATAGGGTTACTTCATAAACAATATTGCACATTTCCTTTAGTGTCTGATTTTTCTCTTTTAATGACAGCAGCTATTGATGGTCATTCCCTAGATTTGTTAATTCTTTAGGTATTGCAATACGATATTCTAATTCTCATTCCTTCTTCATACATTATCTGGACTACTTCTACAAGGAGAAACATCTCTTCATCTACTATTTGGTTACCCAGTGATATAATTATTCAAATAGGAGAGACAGGATAGATGTTTGATACTTTGTCTTTATTTACCAGTTTTCAAATAGTGAGTTGGTCTGTTAGTAGCCTCAATGATGATCAATTAATTTTATTCTTTTATTACCATTATGAATTCAGGAATTAAACATTTTTTATATTTTCAATACATTTTAATTTTTTCTTATGACTGTCTCATCTTTGGCCAGTGGGAACCTCATGCAGTTTGCCTGTGGGTCCTTTTGACATAAACCTATAGTCTTTAAAAGTATCCTTGCCATCTAGTGTGACAAGATGCTTCAGTCTCACCTTGTACATTTCCTGCTCCAAACCTGGAACCAGTATTTGTCAAGAAATCCTGGCTCCTCTCAATGGGAAATGGAAGAGGTACTTTTAAAATATGAATAGATAGCCAAAAATCACCAGATATTTGAGAAAAGCCTTGAAAATGAAAGACCGAAATAAATAAACAAGCAAAGAGGATGAAGGGAGCTGTAAGAAAAAGAAGGAAATCTTAAAAGAATTAATTAGGAAACAACTAGTGTATTCATGGATACAAAAATATTTTTATTTATAAAGCAATAAATTCAAAATGATTGGGAAAATTTTAAAATGAATGATTAGAACGTAAAGTTGAAGAAAAATCTTCAACTTCTCCAGAAATTGGAGCAACAAAAAAATAAGATGTGAAAAATAAGAGAGAAAATATCAGAAAACTAGAGGATCAAGCCACAGGGCCAACATTTGATTGGATTTATAAAAGTTCTAAAGAAGAGAGCAGAGGAAAAGGTGAGGAAGAAAATAATTATGAAATAACATAAGAAAATGTGTCAGAACAGAGGACAAGTCTCCAAATTGAAATGGCTGGCTGAGTTGCCCTGAAGCACACACTCAGACATTTCACTGTGAAATTCAGGACACTGTTTTTAGGGAGCCTAAAGGAGAAAGGAAGAAAAAAGTTCATTACAAAAGGTAGGGAATAAGGGTCATATCTGACTTCTCAATAGCTCCATAGGTATCTAAAAGACAATGGAGCAACAAATGCCTTTAAAAATCTGAGTGAAGCATTTCCAACTTAGAATTCTGTGTCAAAACTATAAATCAAGCATGAAGAAAAAATAAATCAGATATGCAAGGATTTTTTTTTTAATTTGGTCCACAATGTTCCTTTTCTTATGAAGATATTGGAGATGTGTTTTACCAAAATAAGCAAGTAAGTCAAGAAAGGAGAAGATCCAGGATTCAGAAGACAAGAGAAGAGCGAAAATAAACCCCAAGTCAATAGTGGAGTGGAGCCACCAGTTCATCCTGGGGCGGGAGCGTGGGGGACTGAGGATGAGGATGGGAACCAACTAATCATCTGATACATTTGAGTGTGCACTTATAAAGTGATATTGGGGGGGGGGGGCGGTGCAAGGTAGTTCAGTGGTAGAATTTTCGCCTGCCATGAGGGAGACCCTGGTTTAATTCCCAGTTCATACACTTCCCCAAAAAAACAAATAAGCAAAACAAACAAACAACAACAACAAAAACCAAAAATTCAACAAATGGTGCTGCAATAACACTCTACTCACATGGAAAAAAAAAATGAAATGTGACTCCATTACACAACTTACAAAAAAAACAGAAAGTGATATTGGAAGGGATTTGTAAAACCCGTTGGGCATTTGGAAAGAGTGAATGATTGTTACATAACAAAACAAGCAAATGAAAGACAAGCAAGACAGTTATTCAGTCCGGGTAAAACAAACAAAGGAGTCAAGAAAGGACACCGCATGAGAATACCCATATTTCATTGATCCTCAGATGCATTTTTTCACATTTTTTCGGTCAAAGTCTTACAGTTACTACCAGCCAGACTGCACTGTGACATCACTGTCTTGCCAGTGCACATGTGAACTCAGTAATTATTCCTGGTGATCTGACCAGACAGCAGCAACCCCTTGAGTTTTCATTCACAGACCATTTTAAGATCATATGAGGAATGAATATGAGCCCTGGTTTGTCTGAAAACCTTCTGTGGACACCTGGTAAAATCAAGACACTTGCAGAATGGGGTCAGTAGGTTGGACGAAAATTCTGGGACCAGAATGGAGTGTTCCTTAAGAACTGCTACATCACTGACACCTTTGGCAGTTCAGAGTTGAACTGTAAAAAAAATAAAAATAAAAATAAAAAAAACAGACACTGAAAACTCTCGAGTAGAAAAGCGATTCAGAAGAGATGAATGCTGAATTCAAAGTTGTAAGGTAAACAATTCATTCACTTACATTTTTCTTTTCTGTATGCATAAGATTGAGATAGGATAAAATACATGTCTAAGTAAATCTAAAGAGTATTTCTATTACATTTATATTAAAAATGTAAATAAAAGAGCATTGTGTCAGAGTTTGATTGGCAGCATATTTTCTTTTTTAGTGGTGCATATTACAATTGATGGAATCTTGGTAGCAGTGAACAGTTTTTACGTATTTGTAATCATGTAAATACTGATGTTGATTCTAACTAAAAGCAGTAAATAATTATAACGAGAAGAAAGGGAAAGAGGAAGAGGAGAAATGCATGTGTATTTTTAGGGTGGGGGAGAATGAGATAAGTGAGAAAAATCTTCAACTCTGCAATAGGAAGTCTAAGATTGATGACATATTTTTGAGAAATTGGCTGTCAAAGCAAAATGAAACAAATAGCTAAAAGAGTTGAAAATAGTTGTCCTTGGGAAATGGGATTGGGGTATGGAGGGAATGGGTACCTTTTTTGATAAGTTTTTTTCATGTTATTTAACTTTTAAATTATGTGCATCATGACTTTGATAAAATAATTTTTTAAAAATAAATAAAATTACTCAAAAAAGCTTGTTCTGTGCTGTTTTCATTATAAATATACATTTTCTTCTCAGGCCATATGTTCTAATTTTTGGTTAGAGAAATCTATTCACTGCAAAAGGCTGCAGGTTGTAGCAGAAAGAGTTTAGCTCTGGAGTCAAGTGTCTGGGATTGGGGGCCAAGATGGCGGCTTAGTAAGATGGAGTCAAATGTCTGGTTTTGTCTCTTGGATCTGTTGCTTAGTAGCTGTGTGACTTTAGACAAATTGCTCAGCCTCTCTGGGTTTCAGTTCCCTCACCTGTAAAAGAGCAAAAGGCTGTAGCTGTCTCACTGTCTATTGTGTGGATCAAAAAGAGATAGTGTGTCAAGTCCTGGGCACAGCACCTGTCGCATTGGACAGCTCAGTGTAATTGTATCGAATGCCTTCGTATTGTACACGCCTGCCCCTCATCCAGGGTGAGTCTCACCCCCTTAAGATGAGGCTGACCTCACCCACTTCAACAAGCCCTGTGCTCCTGGGCCCCAAGGCCCCTGCAAGCTCCCTGTGCACACACAGTTCCCCCAAAGCAGCCCACTGACTGCAGAGATAGGCCGGGACACCTGAGACATCTGCAATGTACATGGGTTCGTTGCTCTTTTCTGCCGCCAGAAGCCCTGAGGTTTCCTTTTTATTTCCCTCTCTCCTCTCAAGTCAAGCTCAGCCTGGGAGCTGATGGAGTCCCGAGAATAACAATGGCACCATTGCTTCTGCCCAAAGTAACCCCCCACCTTTTATGACCAAAAGTCAGTGGTCATTTGCCCTTCTCCCAGATCTGGGAGAAGCAGAGCCTTGAGCTCCGGGCCCGGCATTGCAGGATGCACCCAGTCTGCTCACGGCTCTGATGGGAAGGACGACCAACTGGTCAACCAGCTCGGGCCATGGGTGGGCTGCAGTCTGGGAAGAAGAGAGCAGCCTGCCCCTCCTTCTCCCCACCCCCATCCTCCCCTTCCAACTCCAGGCCCTGAAGCTCTGCCGGCAGTGACTTCACAGCTAGAAGGAGATTTGTTCCAAATTGAAAGCCAGTGTATTTTACCCCCTTTCCCTGCTTGAACGGGAGAGCTGCCTGCTCTGGGCTTCCTCTCCTAGGACAGGTAGGCAGTTCATGCTTATACACGTGACCCAGAAATCTATAATGAGCCACACACCAGGGTTGTTGACATTGCCTGGACTTGAAAGGTCTCAGTTACTCCTCCCTTCGGCTGCTATTCAGATCCTGGGAGGGATGTCAGAGAGGAGAGACAGAGAAGATGGAGGGAGAGGGACCCTTGGGCGGGGTGCAACCCTCTCCTATGCCGCGGAAGCTATCCGGTGCTGTCCTCTGGATTCCTCAGCGCACGCTGTGTCCCCAGGCACATTACACCATGGCACGGCATGAGCAATGCTGCAAGGGAATGAGAAAAGAAGTAGAGATGGCACAGAATGAGACGGGGTGGGGACAATAGGGAAGGGGGAAGTCCTGGTCCTAGGCCCCTGAGACAGTGGGAAAAAGGGAAAAAACACACCTTGCCTCTGGAGTCAGAGGCATGTGGTTCTTGGTTTACTGCATCCCATTTAAGCAAGTCACACAGAACCTCGGTTTCCTCATCTATTAAAGAAAGAAACACCACTTTGTAGTGTTTTAGAGTGAAATTAATAGATCTCCTGTACTTAGAGTTTGCAAAATCCAGCCTTTCCCCTCTCCCTGCCTGCCACAATGAAATAGATCTCCTGTACTTAGGGTTTGCAAAATCCAACCTTTCCTCCCTCCCTGCCTGCCACTTGTTTGCGCGACATCTGGCACATACCATATGCACATTTCCCGCCTCCCACTCAGGGCCTGGGGTGGCTTCCAAGGCCCTTCCAGGCTGCTTCTGGCTCCCTGGCCAACCTGGGGAAGGAAGGATTGGCGTGTCCTAGGACAGCACTTAGGGGGCTTGATGAAGCCTCGGGCAAGCTGTTGCTTCCTGGGCTCAAGCAGACAGGGAGGGTGCCAGGGATGGGGGACGGCCGCTCGCTAAAGATCTGCCGGTGAGGAGATCCGGCAGCCCCCTCAGGCCCACGGGGATGGAGTGAGAGGACCCTGGCTCTGCAGGTTGCCTCCGACGCTTTGGCAGCTTCCTATCCTACTGCAGACATGATGGCTGCCTGCCCTGGTGGTGAGGGTGCAGCCACGTGACGCCCATGCCTTCCTCCCGCAGGTCACAGAGTGGGCCTCCAACGAGGACACGCGCCGCTCCTGCCAAAGCAAAGGGAAGACTGAGGTATGTGGCCTTGGTGGTCCCAGGGGCCTGGCTGGGAGCCTGCAGGAGGCTGGTGGATGCGGGGAGCAGAGGGGACAGCGAGGGCAGGGTGTCGCCTGTCCCGGCTCTGCGTGCAGGGTTGGGGTATGCCCCTGCGGCTGGTCGGTTCGGAGCACCTAAGTGGGTGGTGATGCTGGGAGGGGGCCTGGGTGGGAGGTGGGGGGAGGAGGAACCCCAGCACTCTCAGAGCCTTCACAGGCCCACCCTGAACTCCACCAAGCTGCTGCCTCAGGAGCGGGGTGGCCGTGGGAGAGGGGGCCTCTGTGGCACAGGGGGTTGAGGTGAAGACTCGAGAGCCGTGTCCCCCATCACTTCCCCTTCCTGCCTCAGGAGGAGTGTCAGAACTACGTGCGGGTCCTGATTGTCGCCGGCCGGAAGGTGTTCCTGTGTGGGACCAACGCCTTTTCCCCGGTGTGCTCCAGCAGACAGGTGGGGGCCTTCAGGGTGCGGGCAGGTGGAAGGGGGCACCAAGACGTCTTCTCCCCCAGGCCTGGCCTTGGATTAGGGTTGCCAGGTTTAGGGGGAAAAATACAAGATGCCTTATTAGGCTTGAATTTCAGATAAACAACAAAAATATATTTTAACATAAGTATGTCCCATGCAGTATTTGGGATATACTTATACTGAAATAGTATTCTCCCTACCTTGCAGGGTCCTGACTGGGGGCCGGGGGCAGAGGTAGATGGAGGTCCTGGGAGCAGTTGTTTCCATGATGATGGATGCTCCCACAGAGGGGTGGGCAGTGGGGTGAAGCTGGAGGTGGGGAGAGGCCCAGAGAGACCAGGGGGCCCAGAGGAAACAGAACTCTGGCTTGGAAAGAACAGGCAGCCTCAGGGCATTTGGGAAGAGCACCCCCTTCTCTCCCTCATTCCCAGGTGGGGAACCTCAGCAGGACCATCGAGAAGATCAACGGCGTGGCCCGCTGCCCCTATGACCCGCGTCACAACTCCACAGCTGTCATCTCCTCCCAGGGGGAGCTGTACGCAGCCACGGTCATCGACTTTTCAGGTCGGGACCCCGCCATCTACCGTAGCCTGGGCAGTGGGCCGCCACTTCGCACTGCCCAGTATAACTCCAAGTGGCTCAATGGTAAGGGTGGCTCCAGCCCTGGGGTGGGGGCTCCTCTGGTTCTGACCCAACCAGCACACCCGCCCTCCTCTCAGTCCTCCTTCCTACCTGACCTCTGAAGGGACTCACACTTGCAAGATGGAGAAAGAGGCCCAGAGTAGGGCAGCTGTTTGCCCAGATACCATAGCATGTTGGAGGTGGACCAGGGGCGAAAATGCAGATGGCCTAGTTCCCAGTTCACATGTTCTGAGGACCCAGAACAGATGGAGGGCAAGCTATTAGGGGAGAGAAAGAGTTAAAGGATTGATTAGGAAAAAAAAAAAGCTCATGGATAAGAAGAGGTTGGGGGAGGGTTAGTATGAGAGTTTCCTGTTTGTTGAGATTGAATCTCTGCTTCAAGCTGTGTGGCCTTGAGCAGGTTACTTAACCTCTCTGTGCTACAATAGTCTCATCTGTAATAGGAGATAATAGTGCTGACCTCATAAGTTGTTAAAAGGATCAAATGGATCAATCCATATAACGTGCTTACAATAGCATCTGGGACACAGTGAGTGGTCAATAATAAATGTTTATTATGATAACCGCACTTGGTATTGCAGGAACAGGAGCAGTCAGAGCCCTCAGGCCACCAAGCCAGCGGAGACGGTCAGGACGCCCATCTGGGAAGACGGAAGCCGTCGCAGTGCTGACTCCTCTTTTTCTCCCAACTGGGCTGACCTTCCTCTTTTTCCTCTTCTGGCCCCTAGAACCAAACTTCGTGGCAGCCTACGACATTGGGCTGTTTGCATACTTCTTCCTGCGGGAGAACGCGGTGGAGCATGACTGCGGGCGCACTGTGTACTCTCGAGTGGCCCGCGTGTGCAAGAACGACGTGGGGGGGCGCTTCCTGCTGGAGGACACGTGGACCACATTCATGAAGGCCCGGCTCAACTGCTCCCGCCCGGGCGAGGTCCCCTTCTACTACAACGAGCTGCAGAGTGCCTTCCACCTGCCCGAGCAGGACCTCATCTACGGGATCTTCACCACCAACGTGTGAGTCCCCGGCCCTCGGCCAGCCCCGCCCCTATGACTCAGGGGCTCGCGTGGAACTGGCTGGGCAGTCGGTGAGCGTGTGGGCAAGTCATCCACCGAGCCCTTGTTCCCTCATCTGTGAAGTGAGTTGTCATCCTTTCTGCGCGGGTTGTCTAAGGGTTTTGTGACCCATTCCATCTGGAGTTGTAAGCACTTGCTCTGGATTGTTGGGAAGCAAAAACCTAGGCCAGATGTGAAGAAATTTCAAGGGGATGAAGTGTGGCTCCACGAAGAAGGAACTTGCTGTGATGAAAGTGAAGTAGCCTGCCTTTGGTTGAGGGTTTGGCAGACCTAGGTGGGTCCAGCAGCCTCCAGTAGGGGTGCTTAGGGGAAGATTGGCTTCCAAGGTCCTTTCCAACCTCAGGATTCCATGATTCTGCTAAATCTCATCAGGAGAGTCTTACCTCCTGTCTTCTGAGGGTCCTTGACTGCCCTGGGAAAGGGTGGGAATTAGGCTCCCTTGTACTTCCCACTGCCTCCTTCTGTGAAAGACCAGCCCGGTCAGGTGGTTTTAGTATATGGAATGATGATGAATGGGCATCAGACACCAGGGAGAGCATTTGTTGTACAGGATGTGTCACTGTATAGAGTTCTTTGTAAGCACATCAGAAGTATATGAGCTGGAGAGTGGTGTTTGCTTAGTTATGGTCCCCAGCTAGCAGGCAATGGGTGAGGCCCAGGCTAGCTGTAGGAAGGATAGCCTGAGGGAATGGACAGGGGTGAGAGTAAAGCCAGGAAGCAGAAACAGGAGACCATCCAAGCAGGCGGCACATACAGGCCATGAGCTGAAGGGGGGCTGACCAGGATTAAGTCCACACGGTGATCAACACCGGAAGGTGGACGGCCATGAGGAAAGGGCAGGAGCAGCTGGAGAGGCAGTGTCATCAATGAAAAATGATGGCATCATTTCAGACTGTAAAAAGTTTATTAAACAAATATTTATTGAGTGCCTTCTGTGTGCCAGGTGCTGGGGGGAGGATGGGGAGACACCAGTGAGCAAAAGCAGATATGGCCCTGCCTTGAGATCTTACATCCTAGAGAAAGTAGTGGGTATTAAACAACAATTTTAATTGTGATAAATGCTACCAAAGAGAAGGGCAGGGTACAGGGAAGCCCAGAACAGTGTGGAGAGGAGGGTGATCAAGGAGGGCTTCCTATAGGAAGTGACATCCATAGGATGAGTAGGAATTAACTGGGAGAGAAAAGCATTCCTGCCCGTGCAAAACTTTGGGCTGTGAAGAAATGTCTGAGGAACTGAGCAGAGACCAGTGTGGCAGGAGACTCAAGAGTAAGGAGAAGGTAGGTGTGGAGGCTTGTAGGGATGGGGTGGGGAGTGGTTATGCCCTGCAGGGCCTTGCTGGCTGAGTTGAGGGTTTTGATTTTAAGAGCAAGAGGAAGTTACTGAAGAGTTTGAAGCAGGGACCATCTCAACGTACATTTTGAAACGATCACTCTGACTGACGTATGGAGAATAGATTAGAAGAGACTGGAGATGGCTGCAGGGGGACAATTCAGCATCTGGAGAGAGGCCAGGATGGGGCCTGAGACTCGGCAGAGGGGGAAACAAGTAGACACATTCAAAGGAGGGATGAGATGCAAAGAACCGACCTGGAAACCCGGGGTGTGGTAGCGTGGGCCTCGGCAAATTGTTCACATCAGACTCATAGCAATGTGTGATTCTGTAGCTGACAGGACCCTTGGAGGTCACTGGCTCAGAGTTTTGTGGGCTTCAGCACAAATCAGTGGTTTGGAAACCAGCTTTTTTTTTCCCCATTGTATTCTGAATAGATTGAAATAAAAATACCACAGTATAATATACTCAGTAAGGGTAAATGGTGTTTCATGAAAATTCGTTGCTGACACATACAAACATACACATATATCATACTGAGTTGTGACATGAAATATCTTTTACTCTGGGTCCAAAATGTTTGAAAACACTGACTTGATTTCAATCTCCCACTTGAGAAGGGAGTAGCACAGAAGGCTCCATCAGTGCTTCCCGTCAGTGAGTCTTTATGCCCTGGGTTTCCAGAGTGTGAGGACCATATCTCTTCCTTCTGTGATTCTCTCATGATGCAGAAGGCACCAGGCTCACATAGGTGCTTCATAAGCCTTGGAAACGTGCCCTGCCATGGCATGTCTGCTGGCTGTGGGGTTGAGGAGGAGGGTGCCAAGGGCTACAGGGAGGGAAGCGTCCCACCATCTCTTGCCTTTCAGAAACAGCATCGCTGCTTCTGCCGTCTGCGCCTTCAACCTCAGTGCCATCTCCCAGGCTTTCAACGGCCCCTTTCGCTACCAGGAGAACCCCAGGGCTGCCTGGCTCCCCATCGCCAACCCCATCCCCAATTTCCAGGTACAACTTCCCCACTTTCTTTTTTCCTCCCACGCCCCACCCCCAGCCTGCCCTCCAGCCTACCAGAAGTTGATTCCCAACTGCTTAGAGAAAACTAACATCAAACCAGTCCCTTTTGGCCTGTGCCCATCTCTGGGGTCCATGATGGTTGCCTGAAGAGGATGGCAGAGTGAGTGGGGAGCATACACTGATCAATATCTAAGTGTGACTTGGCACCTCAAGGGAAGCAGGGAGGTGGGACCTCAGCTCTACCCAGGGTAGGAAATCAGGGAAACACAAGAATTCAGGGATTTTAGTTGGAGTTTGTTCACAGTCTACCTAGCATGGGTACTAGTGCCAAGAGGGTCTGTAAGTGCCAGCAATGGCCAGAGCCCAATCACGGTGGTGTAGCATCCCTGGTCCTGTGATGGAGAAGGGGAAGAGGCTGGGACAAGATGCTACTGAAGGGCTGACTTTTGCATCTACCCAATTTCCAGCCCAGGGGGCAGTGTGGAGCAGGGAAAGACCTCAGGCTTTATAGTTCGACAATTCTGACTCAGCTCTTGGCCCTGTTTCTGTGTGAACTTGGACAAGTACCCAACCTCTTTGAATCTCTTTTTCTTTATCTGGAACATAGGGATATTATCACCCATCACACAGATTAGTGCAAAGATGTGTTGATGTGCACCCGACACCATGCTTGGAGTGTAGTAGGTGCTCAATAAATGATGGCTCCCTTCCAGCGCTGGTTTAGGAGAAAGCATAAGAACTTCCGAGCTGGAAGGGGCACAGGAGAGGGAAGGCAGGGACGGCCCCAACTGGGGAGTAACAACATACATTGGCAACAGCACATATTCACGGGACACTTTGTCATCCATGCTCAAATGGTCCATTATCTGTTTTTAGATAGTCCACTACACCGTCTTCTTCCTTGCAGCTCCTCTTCTTCCCCCCAGCCCTGAATCCTTCTCCCGGCTCTTCCCGGCTTCATTCTCCCTTAGTTCTCGAAGAAGAAGCATTCCTCCTTGGAAAGGGGTGCGGACCACCCAGCGGGGATGTTGCCAAGAGGGGGGAGGGGAGTTGGAGTGTCTGCCCGTGGCCACCTGGCTTCCAATAAGAAGGAGAGGGGTAGGGGACCCCTAGCAGCCAGGGTGGCTGGGCACGCGTGACGCTCCTTCCCGCTGCAGTGCGGCACCCTGCCGGAGGTGGGCCCCAAGGAGAATCTGAACCTGACCGAGCGCAGCCTGCAGGACGCTCAGCGCCTGTTCCTGATGAGCGAGGCCGTGCAGCCAGTGACACCCGAGCCCTGCGTCACCCAGGACAGCGTGCGCTTCTCACATCTCGTGGTGGACCTTGTGCAGGCCAAGGACACGCTCTACCACGTGCTGTACATCGGCACCGGTGAGCACCCGCCTCCCCCGGCCCTCCCTGGGCTCCGGGTGCGGAGGAGGCGGAGACACGGGGTGGGTGCTGGGCGGCGATGTCCGGGGCCATCAGACCACCCCGTCTGGCCCCTCTAGAATCGGGCACCATCCTGAAGGCGCTGTCCGCGACGGGCCGCAGCCTCCGAGGCTGTTACCTGGAGGAGCTGCACATCCTGCCTCCCGGGCGCCGCGAGCCCCTGCGCAGCCTCCGGATCCTGCACAGCGCCCGCGCGCTCTTCGTGGGCCTCAGCGACGGGGTGCTGAGGGTTCCCCTGGAGCGGTGCGCTGCCTACCGCAGCCAGGGGTAAGCCGGGGCTGTCCAGGGCTGGCGGTGCGCGGGCCTTCGCGGTCTCCCCTGGAGCCTTGTCCCCGGCCAGCCGCACTTTGGAAGTGAGAGGTGGCGCCTAAGACTTGAGACTTTGGAGTCAGGTAGCCCTGGCGGGTGACATCTGGCAGTCTCCAGTTGTGTGACTCTGGGCAAGTCATGCAACCTCTCTGAACCTTTGTTTCCTCCTGGTGAAATGTCTTGCAGGATTTAGTGAAGGTTAGTTATCAGTGCCTGTGGGCGTTGGGGGTTGGGCAGAGGATGTGCTTAGCCAGTGACCGTGGCTTCTGTGAGTCCTATTGTCAATCCTGTCTGCCCTCCCCAGCCCACTTGATTGATTCCCAGTCCCTTAGGTTCAAAGAGATGCCTTCATCTTTAAAACAGCAGCATTATTACCCAGATGTGGGGGCCAGCAGAGGATATTGCTTAAGTCAGCTCCCAAAGTTTGCTCCTCTTCCTTCCTTCCTTAGAAGAGGCAGAGAGGGCTTATGTGGGAGGGGTGGAGGGTTATGCACCATGTGGAGAAGTTGCGCTTGCTTCCCAACTGCTTCTGGGATTGGCTTCTGATACCATAGCTTCATGGGGTTTCAAAATTTGGCATCAGTGACACTGGCATTTAAGGGGAGAAGAGGGACAAAAGCCTATTCCAAAGTTAAACAGAAATATTATGTGCCATTCTAGGTTCCCCCAGGCTGCACCCCATTATTTGCATAATAAGCAAAAGCTGGCTTTAGCTAGCATAGCCACAGCCACACAGGCTCCCGGAGCCTTTGCAAGGCAGAGTCCTCCTGGCTGTGTCCATCTGTCCTTGAGATTTGGTGACAACTGGTATCACTGCTGCCAAGGGGATGTTTTCCAGCCGCCGTGGGGGTGTGCTGGGAGCTGGACAGGGGTCTGGAGGGCGAGAGAGAAGGCAGGACGGTCATGGTGTGGCAGCTGTGGCGGGGAGGGCAGTGGGCAAACACTCAAGCTCCCCTCCACCCCAACACATGGCCCCATCATGCGAACCCCAGACATGGGCCAAGCCCGACCATGCTCAGGGCACTTTGCAGAGCTCTTGGTGTGAGAGGAGAGAAGAGACAATAGGTCCAAGACACTGTCATTTCCTTCAAAGCTCTCGAAGTCTGGTTGGGGAGAGAAACCTTAGCCTATGATGGACCTGAGGGAAGAGATGGGGGGTGTAGCAGGAAGGCTTCTCTGGTGGAATCAGACACACCCATGTTTCCCTCTCAGCTCCACCATCTGCTAGCTGTATGATTTTGAGCAAGTTCCTTAATCTTTGAGCTCTGGCCTTCCCATGAGGAAAATGGAGAAATTGGGATGGAAAAAATTCTATTCGGTTTAAGTAGAATTCTTATAAGGATATTCATGAAGTGCCTTGTCCCGCACATCATAGATGTTAGCTAGTTTCTTTATTCTTTTTTTTTTTATTATTATCTCTACAAATGTGTTTACAAGCTCCGAAGCCCAGCCCCCTGGGCTCACCAGAATCTCAGAATCTGCCACATTGGATGCAGACTTGTGTTCCTCTTTAACCCTTGTGTTATTATTAAACTTGTCACATGTGCCTTGTTTTCCAAGAGACGACAGATCCTTGAAGGCAAACACAAGTGTCCCATCAATTCTGGTGGTTAAGCAGAGGCCCCCTCTTCTGGCCAGGAGCCAGGGGCATGTCTCCACCTTCCTCCTTCTACTCAGGTGAATCTCAGCCTCGTGGAGCTTGACCAGAGCCCTGGCCTGGCCAGAGAGAGACCAGGGCTCAGCACGGAGGGAGCTGAGGAGATAGGTCACGGAGACGCTCTACAAAGTGGGAGTCTAATGCACAAGCTGCCCCTTCCTTCTTTGAGCCGACCTTTCACACTGCCCTCGGCAGGCTGGCTGGCGGCGGCATGGGGGGTAGGGGACGGGGACTTGGTGCTCTACCCCAGCTCCCTCACAGGTCTTCCGGGGAGGGTAGGAAGGCTCATTCTCTTTCAGAACCTTGGAAGGTGGCTCAGAGGGTATCTTCCTCCCGCCCGACCTCCCTGGCAGGGCCCTGCTGTCTAAGTAATAACTGCAGCTCTCATTGAGAGCCTGTTGCTACAGGGTTCCAAATCCGCCTGCTTACAGCTTCCATCATCCATCATTGTCCTATTTCCGAGCCCACGGCACAAACCTGTTCCCTTTTGTAATGGCTGCCGTGAAAATGACATAGCGACGTATTATTGGACTGATGGACCAATTATGAAAAGAATTCTAAAATGCCACCCATTCCTAAAGGCAGCGCCTCTGTCTGAGGCTTTAATTTTCTTAAGAACATTCCTTGCCACTGTAGGCTTTGGAGTGGCCTTTAGCTAGAAGCAGCAAATGTGGATCCACCCGGGCTAGGAAAGACAGTTATCCCCTTTGGCTGTGCACGAGAAGAAAGCTCAGGCACTGGCCCCAGGGGAGTTTCAAGGCAGACCCCCGAGGCGGGCAGGGCAGAGCAGAATGGCCTGGATATATAGGCGGATTTTTTTGTTTTCCTTGTTTGGACTTTTAAAACAATCTCCAGAGATTCTAATATACCGTCAGAATCGGGAGCTACTACTCCAGAACTGGCTAAGCCCCAGATGAAAAAAGTAGCACGAGGCAAATGGCATTCGTCCAGAATCTTCTGCTTTTATCTTGTATACATTCATGCATATTTTCTCTTATCCATTTTCTCTGCTGGCAGACATTAGTTTTTGGTGGATAGAATCTTATTTACCATTATTATTAATCACTAATAATGGCTAATTCTTTTTTTTTTCTGTTGATTATGCTCCCCATAAAATTCTACACCACCTGCCTGTAGAGTCAGAAAGCCAAAAGAAATAAACTCCAGAGCAGGCTTTACTGACTTCTGACTGGTTGAATTTGCTAGCAGTCCATTGGATCCAAATGTCAGCCAGTGAGTAGAGCCTCAAAACCCTGGGCTGCTAGGACTACTCTTATTCATGTATTGCATTTATTCCTAAAATGTCTATTTGATGGATTTTTGTCAGTAAAACACACCCAAATCAAACCACTGATCCCAGGTGAAAATATGCACACACTTATATGGTATGATTTACATAAATTGCCCTTGAGTGAATAAAGTGGACATAGATTCGTGTTGTGGATTCCCAGTTTGGTCAGAATGTGCTTACTGGGGTCTACTGAGACCCTCACTCACTGAAGCTCCAAGCACTGCCTTCCTTATAATGGGTCACACTTGACCTTGGATAGGAGACAATACTGTCCTTGTCGACTTCCTCCCGAGATAAGGGGAGCTGTACCTCTTCTTTGTAGCGTCTTTCACAAAACCTCTTTCTCTCTGGGGTCTGTCATAGCCTGTTGAACTCACTGCAAATAAAGAACTCACCTGACAAATGACTCTCCCTGAAGCTTTAAAAGAAAAGAAAAATTCTATCCTGGAGACACCAACAGCTGTAATCCCCCAGCTCTTCTGTTTGTCCCTTTAGCCCTAAGCATCCTTCACTATGTGCTGGAGATCCCCTGTGGCCAATAGAAGGTTCCTTGCAAACTCACGTAATGGTGGAGTCCCCTCTCCCCACCCCAGCCTCTCCCACGCTCCTTGCAGTCCAGCCTTTCCCTCATCCGAAGCTTCATCTGTTTCCTAACCTCCAGTCTGGAAGCCCCTGCCCTCGCTGCTCTCTAGACCTTCTCTAGCTGGCCTGCTGCTGCGGAGAATCCAGGGCCTGGCCTGGGGATTGGGAAAATTGGGCCAAGGGATCCAGGCACCTGCCTGGGATTGGTAGTCGGCTCTTTGACTGGTAGAGAAACCCTCTTTCAAAACCCAGGATCTGATGCTCTCTCTACTTAGCAATGGACAACAAATCCTAATTCGATGATTCCCTGTAGATGCTTTTTTCCCCCCTTTGAAGTCCAACTAGTAGAGATTTACATTTAGATTTTTAAAAAGTAAATGATACAATGAATAAATCAGAAAGAAAAAGGGAAGAGAAATAGAACACGAGAGGTGGGGGTATTTAGACACACATTGCCGTGTGAGCTGTCACCCTTTTTGGGTCCTGCAGATGGATAGGCCCTGGGAGCTGGGGAAGTTGAACTTGAGATATGATCCCCCAAGCCTGAGCTCATTCTCATGATACTAAATCACTGGCCATTGTTCCTGCCACTAAACAGCACAAGCAGTGTGGATGCACCAGGTGACTGTGCAGGTCGCCTGTGTCTTTAGGGATTGGCCCCCATTCACTTCAGTTATAAAACCAGACCCAGCCTCCTGGGTGGCAAGAGCATGAGCACAAAAGCCCTGCCTGGATGTCAGGAATCCTAGATTCTGGCCCCAGGTCTGCCTCGTACCGTTTGCGTGATCTTGGGGAAAACTTCTTTTCTCCCATCTCTTTGATTGTTTCCTCCTTTGTACAATGAAAAGGTTGGGTTTGAGGTCCCAGTGATTCTCAACCTAGCTCCCGTTAGAACTAGGTTTCAGAAGCCCAGAGAGCTTCTGAAAGCCACCCCATGCTCCAGAGATCCTTGTCTGGGGTTGGCCCAGGGAGTGGTATTATTAAGAAGCTTCTGGGGCGATTCTAATGTGCAGCCAGGGTTGAAAAATGCTGGGACAGATGATCTTCAAGGTTTTTTCCCTATCTGATGTTTTATGACTCTACAATCTATAGCATCTTAACAGGAGGGCATTACCCCATGGGGGTTTCTGTTAACTGCATCAGCTCCTGTAGCCCTAGGAGAGCGGGGGGACCCAGATTCGGGGAAGGCAGTACATGCTCTTGGTTAAGTGTGTAGGCTCTGGAGGGTGAGGATTTGAATCCTTGGTCAGTTCTCTGAGTTTCTCCATTTATAACACGGAATAACAGTCATACCCGCTTCGTTCGGTTGTTGTATCAAATTAATTCATGCTTGTAAAGTACTTAAAGTGATGCCTGGCATACAGTGAGTGCTCAGTGGACTTAGTATTATTATTATTGAGGGCACATGGATTGAGAGCGAGGTGTCCAGGGGGCATGGCCAGGGTGTTCCTGGAATGCAGGTGAGGCTGGGAGCCTGTGGGTTTGGGTCTCAGGACCTCTGTCTGGCAGGGCATGCCTGGGGGCACGGGACCCGTACTGCGGCTGGGACGGGAAGCAGCAACGTTGCAGCACACTCGAGGACAGCTCCAACATGAGCCTCTGGACCCAGAACATCACAGCGTGTCCTGTGAGAACCTCTTCTTGCCCTTCCCCTGGGCCTCTGATCCCAATTCAAGCCATGCCCCCCCATCAGCCTCCCCGGTGTCCACTGGGACCCTGCGCTTCTTCTGGCCCTTTTGTGACAGGGGTCCTGCTCCCCACATATGTCTGCAGGTGCGGAATGTAACGCGGGATGGAGGCTTTGGCCCATGGTCGCCGTGGCAACCATGTGAACACTTAGATGGGGACAACTCAGGCTCTTGTCTGTGTCGGGCCCGAGCCTGTGACTCTCCCAGACCCCGCTGTGGGGGCCGCGACTGCCTGGGACCAGCCATCCATATTGCCAACTGCTCTAGGTGCGTGAGGACACAGGGCTTGCACAGCAGCTGCCACAGACTGGGGTGGGGAGAAGGGGGCACCCTCAGGTGTTCACATAGAGGGTTGGAAACCCACTTCAGGGCCCTGCAGGGGTCTGGGCAGGTGGCTAATGTGTGAGGCAGGAAACGAGTCCTGGCGGTTTCCACTCTAGTGGAGGAGAGAAGTTTCTGCCTTGTGGGAGCTCTTAATGCAGAGGAAGGCTGGACAGGCAAAGGAATCATCCCCTAGACAGACCTCAGCCACAACAACCTTTGCTGCCCTCCAAACAGCTTGGGACCTGTCGCTAACCCTGGCTTGCTACTGTCTGAAGGCCCGACTGTAGCCAAGGCAACTAACCACTCTGAGTCTCTCTAAGTGAGGATAATAGTACCTGCCTGAGAAGGTTGAATAAGATGATGTGTGTAAAGTGTGTGCATACTGCCTGGAACCCGCTAAATAAACAGTGGTTACGGTGCAACTAACACTTACATACAGCTGCACAAATCACCTTTTTGATATGCATTCATTCATTTCATCCTCATAATCACATCATGGCGGGTAGGAATACAATCACTCTCCCCACTCTGCAGGTGAGGGTACTGTGAGGTACAGAAGGATTCCCTAACTTTCCCAGGGTTACTCAGCCAGTAAGTGGTAGAGCCAAAATTTGAAAACTGGGGTCAAAGAAGACAGGAGGGAATAGTGTCTGAGGTTGAAGCAAAATGTGGGCAGTGGTAGAGCAGGGGAGAGAGTGTGTGTTTTGGGTACAAGGATTGGCCAGGCTGCAGACTGAAAAGGTGACTGGGGATCTTCTTCTGCAGACAATGTGTCCCTTTTTTGCTCCCCGTGAGGGGGGACCATGTCCTATCCCTGTACCCTTAGCACTGAGCACAGCCTGTCATCTGGAAGGCGGCTCTCAATACATGCTTGGGGAATGAATGAACAAACGAATGAATGGTCTGCCTAAGATCATTAAGAACTGACATTTACTGAGTCATGGCACTTCCTGAAAAAAGAAAACCCATCTGCCCATAAGTGGACTAGAGCTAAGAAGCTAGCAGCTGAGCGGGCCATCTGTCTGTCCCCTCCGCGACCCCAACAGGAACGGGGCGTGGACCCCGTGGTCGTCGTGGGCCTTGTGTAGCACATCCTGTGCGATCGGCTTCCAGGTCCGCCAGCGAAGCTGCAGCAACCCGGCTCCCCGCCACGGGGGCCGCATCTGCGTGGGCAAGAGCCGGGAGGAGCGGTGAGCTGGGGCGTGGCCACGAGGGTGGGGTGGGGTGGCTGGGGGTGCCGAGGACAGGCTCGTCCTGAGATCGCCCATTCTCCAGGCGATCCACTGGACTCTTGCCCTTCCCAGTCTCCAGTGACCCCGTTAGGGAAGGGGGTGCCCACTATGCCCCCCATCACCCCCTTCAGGTTCTGCAACGAAAACACTCCTTGCCCAGTGCCTATCTTCTGGTCATCGTGGGGCTCCTGGAGCAAGTGCAGCAACAACTGTGGGGGCGGCGTGCAGTCGCGGCGTCGGGCCTGCGAGAACGGCAACTCCTGCCCGGGCTGCGGCGTGGTGAGGAGGGGTGGGGTGCAGGGCAGGCCCGGCTCCCGCGGGGCTTAGAAAAACAACACCTGCTCCCACTCCCAAGGAGTTCAAGACGTGCAACCCCGAGAGCTGCCCCGAGGTGCGGCGCAACACACCATGGACCCCGTGGCTGCCGGTGAACGTGACGCAGGGCGGGGCTCGGCAGGAGCAGCGCTTCCGATTCACGTGCCGCGCGCCCCTGCCAGACCCCCACGGCCTGCAGTTTGGTAGGAGGAGGTCGGAGACCAGAACCTGCCCCGCGGACGGCTCGGGGGCTTGCGACACCGATGGTACAGCCCCGCGACCTCCCTCCGGGCCTCCAGACCTAGGGGGTGGGGTGGTGGTCGGGGGCAGGAGTGAGAGGGGGCGGCTCAGGACGGGAGGGAACGCGGGGATTGGAAGTCAGCGCCAGTCCCGTGGGGCAGAGGGGCTGGGGCTCCGCGCGCTGGCGTAGCTGAGGCCGCCCTCTCCCCACCCCCGGCCCGCCCCGAAGCCCTGGTGGAGGATCTCCTGCGCAGCGGGAGCACTTCCCCGCACACGGTGAGCGGGGGCTGGGCCGCCTGGGGCCCGTGGTCGTCCTGCTCTCGGGACTGCGAACTGGGCTTTCGTGTCCGCAAGAGAACCTGCACGAACCCGGAGCCCCGCAACGGGGGCCTGCCTTGCGTGGGCGACGTGGCCGAGTACCAGGACTGCAACCCCCACGCTTGCCCAGGTAACTAACCCGTTGCGTGAGGTATGCTTAATCCAGGGAAACCCCCTGCCTAGGGAAACCCTGGCCCAGGGAAAACCCATCTGGAGACCATCCCTGGCCACCCCTAGCTCAAGGAAACCCTTTGCCCAGGTGACCTTTTCTTCCCGCCAACTCTATGGAAGGGGCTCTGCAGCGATTTTCTGCCCCGACGTGGGCACAGCTGGCTATGCCTTTGGGGCAGGGACTTTCCTCATCTTCTCACCTTTTTTTAAAATTAATTTTTTAATATTCTAAAAATTAAAAAAGCAGCAAACACAAGCATTCTTAACATATGATTATTCCGTTCCATATATATAATCAGTAATTCACAATATGGTCACATAGTTGTATATTCATCATCGTGATCATTCCTTAGAACATTTGCATCAACTCAGAAAAAGAAATAAAAAGAAAACAGAAAATTCATGCATAGCATACCCTTTACCCCCTCTTTCATTGATCCCTATCCTTTCAATCCACTAAATTTATTTTAACATTTGTTCCCCCTATTATTTCTTTTTATCCCACATGTTTTACTCGTCTGTCGATAAGGTAGATAAAATGAGCATCAGAGACAAGGTTTTCACAATCACACAATCACATTGCAAAAGCTATATCATTATACAATCATCTTCAAGAAACATGGCTACTGGAACACAGCTCTACATTTTCAGGCATTTCCCTCCAGCCTCTCCATTACATCTTAACTAACAAAGTGATACCTTTTTAATGCGTGAGAATATCCTTCAGGATAACCTCTCGACTCTTTGGAATCTCTTGACTCTTTTCTCTCTTCCCCCTTTCAGTTGAGAAGGTTTTCTCAATCCCTTGGTCCTGAGTCCCAGCTCATTCTAGGATTTCTTTCCCACATTGCCAGGAAGGTCCACTCCCCTGGTCATCCTCTCACTTTTATTTGTTTGTTTCTCTCCCTTAATGGGCTTGACTTTGAGGTGGAATTGACTACAACCGGGTCCTGGGAGCTGGGTTGCTGCCTGCATTTCCCTCCTGTCCCTGAGGGTGGCGTTTTGAGGTCATGGTGGTGCAGGGCGGAGTGACCTACCCTGGGATAGGGTAGAAGTCTGGGGCCCTGCCTACACCCAGCTCACACAGCTCACCCCCTTGCAGTGCGTGGCGCCTGGTCCTGCTGGACCCCGTGGTCCCCGTGCTCTGCGTCCTGCGGCGGGGGCCACTATCAGCGCACACGCTCCTGCACCAGCCCGGCACCCTCCCCTGGTGAGGACATCTGCCTCGGACTGCACACGGAGGAGGCACTGTGTGCCACCCAGGCCTGCCCAGGTAATGGATGCTGCCCACTGAGGATGGGACGGACACACCATGAAGCCTTCGTATCACTCAGCAGGGAATTCCAGGGTAGTGAACCTCTTCCCAACCCACAACCCACAGAAGGCTGGTCACCGTGGTCTGAGTGGAGCGTGTGCACTGAGGATGGAGCCCAGAGTCGCAGCCGGCACTGTGAGGAGCTCGTCCCGGCGCCCAGCTCCTGTCTGGGAAACAGCAGCCAGAGCCGCCCCTGCCCCTATAGTGAGATTCCTGGTAGGTCCTCATGCCAGCACCTCCACACCCACCCTTCGTATCCTAAGCCCCAGGCTCCCTCCCCTCCTGAAGCACGCAACCTGAGACACCAGGGCGGGGGACACCAAGGCGGAGAGAACTCACATTGGGTCTCTGCCCTCCTAGTCTAGTGAAGGGGCTAACGCTTCTTAGAGATGGGGCTTGAGTAGATACAAAGGGGAATAAAGACCCCAGGTCCAGTCCCACAGCTGATCCAGGGCTTCTCCTAGAGACATTCTTAGCCCCAGAGAGCCCCTTTTCCTCTCCTCTATTAACCCCTCCCAACTTGTCTTCTTACAGTGATCCTGCCTGCCTCCAGCGTGGAGGAGGCCACCAACTGTGGAGGTAAAAGACACTGGATCCTGCCTCGAGACACCTTCCTCCTACTCCTCTTTCCCTGGGAGGATTCCCTTCCCATCCCGAAATCTGGGTTCTCCTTGCATCCTGTTCCAGACAGCCAAACGTTGTTGCGGTCCCCCCACTGCTCTGAGGCTGAAGGTAGCGGGGCCTCTGGGCAGTTCTATCCCCGTCCCCCAACTGCTAGGCTTGTAAAGTCCACGCCCGAGGAGGTGACCTGACTCCAGACCCTCAGGTTTCCACTTGAGCCACGGGCTGTCCTGTGAAAGAGGCCCCTGGGTTACAGGCTACCCAGCCTTCTTACTTCCTTCGGCTCCAGCTTTAAAGCCCTTTCCCTTATGCCTCACAGCCTCCTGTCGTTGTTTTTGCTTTTCTATCCTGAAAGGCCCCAGGGCGCACCTCCTCGCAGGTACCCTTTTCTCACCACCTGCATCTCCATCTCCAGGGTTCAGCCTCATCCACCTGGTGGCCACGGGCGTCTCCTGCTTCCTGGGCTCTGGCCTCCTGACCTTGGTGGTGTATCTGTCCTGCCAGCACTGCCAGCGCCAGTCGCAGGAGGCCACGCTCGTCCATCCCGCCACTCCCAACCACCTGAACTATAAGGGTGGGGGCACCCCCAAGAATGAGAAGTACACACCCATGGAGTTTAAGGTGGGGGCCCTTTTCTGGCCAGGAAGCAAAGGGCAGGGTGAAGGGGACAGTGCTTCTGGTCCTAAGTTGGGTATAGCTGGGCACTCGGGGCAGAGGTGGTGTGAGCAGCGTACCATATCAGCTGTCAGGCTGTTCCTTCACTGACTGGCTCCTGGCCTCCTCGCCCTGGCCTGTCCCCTTTCTCTATCTCTTGCCTAACTTCTTCCTCTGTGGTTCTTTCCTCCTCCCACAGACCCTGAACAAGAATAACCTGATCCCTGATGACAGAGCCAACTTCTACCCCCTGCAGCAGACCAACGTGTACACGACCACCTACTATCCCAGCCCACTGAACAAACACAGCTTCCGGCCTGAGCCCTCACCTGGACAACGGTGTTTCCCCAACAGCTGATACCACCATCCTGGGGACTTGAGCTCCTTGCCTTCCTAAGGCACAGAGCAGGTGGAGATGGGACAGTGGAGCCAGTTTGGTTTTTTTTCCTCCACACCAGGCCGAGAACTTGCTGCCCTACCTTATGGGGTCCCATCTGGCTTCAAAGAGCTCTGGCTGGCGGTGACCATGGGGGAGAGGCCTGGCTTCAGGCTGGCACAAAGCCGCAGTTCCAGCTCAACCAGGTCACTCATGGCCTCCTGCGACCTGCCATCATGCAAACCCACTCCCCTGTCATGTCTGGGTTGCAGACCTCCTGGGCATGTGAGGAATTGGAGAGTGGAGCTGGCAGGAGGGCAGGTTCTTGAGGTTGAAATTAGAAATGATTTCTTGTGGCCACCACAAGCCAAATCTACCCCTCTCTGGCTGGCCCCAGGAAGGGCCCGAGCTGCGTGCTGATTATCTCTGTGAAAGGAACTAATCAAGTGGCCCCAGTAGCTCTGGATTGTCTGCCCAGGGCTGGGCCATCGTGGTGCTGCCCCATTGTGACGTGGGGGACCAAGGTCAGCCCGGGTTGTCCACATCTGCCGAGCAGTCTGCACTTTGCCCAGGGACAGCCCTCCAGTCAGAGGCAGTGAAGACTGGCGCTGGCAGCTGATCTCTGCTCAGAAGCTCTTTAAACTGGGCTCACACGGGCCTCAGCCTTAGCCTCTTCGGAATGCACAAAAGGTGGCCCAGGAGAAGGGAAAACTCAAGACCCTAGGAGGCAGGAGCCCGGTGTCCATGCTTCTCTGGAGACTGTCTTCCAGTTGCTGCTCTACAGAGTGGTTGGCTGAGACTTGTTTGGGAGTCTCTGATGGTCCCTCATCTGTTCAGGAACATACAGACACAGACACACAAACAATCGCCATCTGCTACGGCAACAGAAAGGAGTTGGGCTGTGGCATTATTAATTAAAGATGATATCCAGTCTCCAAATGTAACTTTGTCTTTGTGCATATGCATGTGGTTTCCTCTTGGCATGGTGTATGCAATCAGAGCAATGCACTAGGGTAACATGCTCTTCTTGGGGTGAAGGAAATGACCCAAGCAGAGTTCAGCTTTAATACAGAGACTGCCTTTCCATTTGTGGGTGTATGTATACACACACACACACACACACACACACACACACACACACATTGCCCAAAACCCTATTTTGGGGAGAGTTTGGGCTATACAGATTTACAAATAGAAACACAAGATGCACAGAAAACAATGCAACAAAAGAGATTTCTGCCTGTGCCTTTAGCAGCCTCTCCAGGCAACAGCTCCAGTTCCCGAGTGAAAATGGTCCATGTATGAGCCCAGCAGGGAAGTATTGATGAGAGTTTATTCTATGAGAAGTTTACAATACTAAGTTAATAAAAACGAAATTGAGAAATGAATAAATGTGAGGTGGGGGTGGGAAGCCTGATGTAGTTTATTCTGGATTAAAAAACAAAATCTCTAAGACTCAAGCCACCTAATCAATGCTACCATTTTGGATGGAATTGATGGACATGTTAAATTTAGAGAGCAATTTCCTGACTTAATTGACCGGATCAGTTCTATAGGATTCTCAGCAAAATCTAATTGTAGTCAGCCTATAAAAGCCTGCAACCCTCGTGATAGAGGAGGCAGAAAATCTTGGGGAGTGGAGGAATCGAGTGCTCAAAGCTTGAAGGTGCATTAAAAAGGAGGAGGTGGTGGAGGAAAATAGCATTTTTAGGTCCTGGAGTCCTTGGTGCTCTCCTGGGACAGCTGAAATGGCAGTGTCTTCAGGCTAAGTTGGAGCTCAAAAAGGATTCAGATACTCAGGCTCAGGAAGCATATGTGCATTTCAGCAGCTTTGGGATTCCTGACTGGATAACTGTTAACTGTAAGAGTCAGGAGCTTGTGGGACTGTGGGGACATGTTAGATCCCGGGCTCTCAGATTCCCTTGGAGCTGGTAGAGCTTGTAAAGTGCAAGAATATTCCAGAGCCCAGGATGCCTGCCTCAGGAGGGACGCTCATGCATGTGCAGGTGGAGGGCCTGGAAGGAAGTAGTCGGCAGAATTCCCAGATAATGGCCACCTGCTATTAACTAGAATGTCAGCCGTGGAAATGGAAACCCATGCGTGCTGCTATGGCAACACGTGCACACACACACACGCACGCACGCACGCACATCCTGAATTCTCTTCTTGCAAAAATTGTTATTGTGGTTTTGGAGGTAGGAATGGCATGAGCGGATCCACACTGCATGCAGATGAGCTGGCATAATTGGTAAAAAGCTAGTTGATAACTAGCCCTGGCCTGAAAACGAGAGGCCCAGGAATGAGTCTCCCTGACAAAGCGGTGGTGGTCTCTGGCACATGCTTGGGGCCCCGTGTGTGGCTGCATGTTGGCAGGGGGCTGAGGAAGGAAGGGTGAGGGGCTGTGTGGGTCCGGTTGGTTCAGCCCGAGAGAAAGATGCAGGGTTGGGCTGCTCCAGGCCTTCTAGGGCCCCATTGTTGGAAATAACGTTTATTGTGTTTGTGTATGTGTATGGTGTGGCCAGTTTATTATTTTTAAAATACATTTTCGCATGGTCATTTCAGAAATTTAGGGGATACAGGAAACCAAAAATAGAATCAAAATTATATTAAAAGCCAAGGCAGAGATTCTGGTTTTCAAAAATAGCATGGAGACATTTCTGCTCCCTTCCCTCAAGATCACCCCAAAAGCAAAAAGAACAAACAGTAAAACTCTATCACAATTTTCAATAAAACTGGGATGTATTGTAATCTCAAACCGGAATACATTAATACAGAAAGCAGATGAAGGAACAGCAAATGAGATAGCAGAGTTTACGTGAGCCAAACTTAAGCACCCACACACGGCCCAACTGCAAAAAGCAAGAATCAGCAATCGGAGGAACCAGAGTTCAGGGATGCTGAGATTAAGGCAGGGGCTGTAAAGAAGAGGGGTAAAAAGAGCTGTGTATAGATTTCAGCTAAGCCCTAAATCCTCTTCAGTGTCAACCCTTACAGCACGGCATCCCTTCCTCCATCCACACATTGAGCAATAAGTATGTTCCTTTGAGAATCTGGAACAGAGAGACCCTGGACTTCGGGATACTGGGCACCGAGGAAAGTGTGTGGTGAGAGGCTACATGATCATGTAAATGACTAACCGTGAGATGCACCAGTTGTCTTTTCCAGCTAACTCCAAGGACCTGGCAACCAGGCTTCTGTTCCTTCAGGCGAGATACTGGAAGATGACATCTTCAAAGAAACAAGACCAACCCAGGACAAAGACGTATGGATCCTGAAAGAATAAGCCAGCTGTCCACTCGTGTGCAATAGTCCTGCAGTAAAGCATACTCATTAACCACCTGTGCCCATGTACATAGACCATGCAATCAGTTTTTTAAGTGATTCACTCTAAAATATGAATGGACAAAGCCAAGGACCACAGACATGGGGTGCATAAGCAGGGGGAGGTCCAACATGAAAGAGATACCAACAAATTACCTGATAAAGAGGAACTCAGTGACAGCAGAGATAATATATAGAAAAGAATACTGCAAAGACATCATCATTCTTCAGAGACAGATGGAGATATTGCATTTGTATCTAAAGAATAGAATGCAATAAAAAAGAATAATGAAAGCTCTTAGAAATTAAAAATATGACAACAGAAAAAAGATTAGTAGAAGAGTCAAAAGATAAAGTTAAGGAGATTTCACAGAAAATTGAACAAAAAGAGATGGAAAATAAGAAAGAAAAAATAAGAAAATCAAGGATTAATTTAAGAGGTCCAATAGCTCATTAATAAACTCAAAGGAGAAAACTATCAAAGAAAAAAAATACAGGAACATTTGTCAAAACCAAAGGACTGGGTCTTAAAAGGACCCACCTCATATCTAGAACCATGCATGAAAACATCTACACTGTGGCACATCATTGTGGCATTTCAAAATACAAGACTTGAAGGCTCCAATAATATCAGGGAAAAAAATTACAACTATGAATGGCATCAAACTTCTTACAAGATTTGAAACTAGGGTACAGTGGGAAAATATCCTTAAAATTCTGAAGTAAATATAATGCTTGGTTGCAAATTCTATATCCAGCCGAACTATCAGTCATATGAAGGTAGAATAAAGATATGCAAAGTCCCCCCAAAAAACACCAGTCAAAAACCCCTCAAAGCTGCTCTTTGTTTTTCACATAAAGAAAGAAAATGTGGATCCAGAAAAAAGGGGGCTCTCACACAGAAAGGGAGTAAAGAGAAGTATCAGGCTGACAGCTGAGCAAGAGGCCTGAAGAGCAATAATCCATACTAGTGTAGGAGGATAGAATTTACCCAGAGAGATTTCCAGGGAAAAATGGAACCCTTAGAACATCTGGCAGGTTTGTGTGGAAAATCGCATTAAAAATTATTGTACAAAACCGTTGGGGGGTTATGGAAGGATCGAAATTTAGGTTCAAAGAAAACTAAGCAAAGTAAAATAAGAGGATTTTTTTTCTTATTGTATGATTTTTAAAAATACTTGTAAGAGAAAAACCATGCAGATACAGAAAAACTACACTCTAAAAAGTATAGCCTGGTAAATATAAGGCAAGCACCATTGTAACAAACACCCAAGTCAAAAAATAGCATTTTTACAACCACCCCAGAAGCTCCTTCTTGTGCCCCGTCTCTGTCACAGCCCCCTCTCTCCAAGAATGAAGTAATTTTAAACACCAAGGAAACAAAAGAGCATAGAGGAAAGGAAATACAGAATTGTTTCCCACTTGATTCAACCATGAGCATATATTTTGAAATTTATTTTTTATACAACATACAAACACAAACGTTCTTAACATATGATCATTCTGTTCCACATATATAATCAGTAATTCACAATATCATCACATAGTTGTATATTCATCACCATGATCATTTCTTAGAACATTTGCATCAATTCAGAAAAAGAAATAAAAAGAAAACAGAAAAAAATTCATACATACCATAGCCCTTATCCCTCCCTTTCATTGATCCCTAGCATTTCAATCTACTAAATTTATTTTAATATTTGTTCCTCCTATTATTTATTTTTATTCTGTATGTTTTACTTGTCTGTCGATAAGGTAGATAAAAGGAGCATCAGACACAAGGTTTTCACAATCACACAGTCACCTGTGAAAGCTATATCATTATACAACCATCTTCAAGAAACATGACTACTGGAGCAGAGTTCTACATTTTCAGGCAGTTCCCCCCAGCCTGTCTGCTATGCCTTAATTAAAAAGGTGATATCTATTTAATGCGCAAGAATAACCTCCAAGATAACCTCTGGACTCTGTTTGGAATCTGTCAGCCATTGTCAATTTATTTTGTCTCATTTCTCTCTCCCCCCTTTCGGTCAAGAAGGTTTTCTCAATCCTTTGCTGCTAAGTCCCAGCTCATTCTAGGATTTCTGTTCCACGTTGCTAGGAAGGTCCACACCCCTGGGACTCATGTCCCACATAGAGAGGGGGAGGGCAGTGAATTTGCTTGTGGTGTTGGCTGAGAGAGAGAGGCCACATCTGAGCAACAAAAGAGGTTCTCTTGGGAGTGACTCTTACACCTAATTTTAGGTATGCTTAGCTTATCCTTTGTGGGATTAAGTTTCAAATGAAAAAACCCCAAGATTGGGGGCTCAGCCTATTGCTTTGGTTGTCCCACTGCTTGTGAGAATATCAAGAATTCTCCATTTGGGGAAGTTGAATTTTCCCACTTTCTCACCATTCCCCAAGGGGATTTTGCAAATACTTTTTTTGCACTGTTCAAAGCTTTCTGGGATTTACTGAGGCATCACTCTGGACAAACCTACAAAATCTCATGCCCTACTCAAGGTTTCATGTACTTATGGTGTTCAGTTAAACTGTCCATATAAGTCATATTAGGAAATGCACTAGTCAAAATATAAATTTTGTACCCAATAAATATTTTTTGCTTTAGTCTCACACATAAGTTAAAGTTTTAAACTATTACTTAACAACTGTTTTCAACACCCTGCGTTATTGACATTCCTTTGTTCTTCCTCATGCCAAACATTTTTAAATGTGTACATTTAGTCGCTATCATTATATATTCTAGGCATTCCTAGATTATACCATCTCAGTCGTTACTGTATATCTTTCCTTCTGATTTCATTTGTGCCCCCAGGCCTCCTCCCTCTATCATTTTCACACTCAGCTTCATTCAGTGTTCTAACATGATTGTATTACAGTTAGGTAGTATTGTGCTATCCATTTCTGAATTTTTACAATTAGTACCGTTGCACAATCTATATCCCTTCTGTTCCAATTACCTAATATCTACCCTATTTCTATCTCCTGATGCCCTCTGTTCTTAACTGAAATTATCCAAGTTCATTCATTGAAGTTAGTTCATATCAGTGAGACCATACAGTATTTGTCCCTTTGTTTCTGGCTAATCTCACTCAGCATAATGTCCATCCATGTTGTTACATACTTCATGACTTTATTCTGTCTTACAGCTGCATAATATTCCATCGTATGTATATGCCACAGTTGTTTAGCCACTTGTCTCTTAATGGACATTTGGGCTGTTTCCATCTCTTGGCAATTACAAACAATGCTGCTATAAACATTAGTGTGCAAATGTCCATTTGCGTCTTTGCCCTCATGTCCTCTGAGTAGATACCTAGCAATGATATTGCCGGGTCATGTGGCAATTCTATACTTAGCTCCCTGAGGAACCACCAAACTGCCTTCCACAGTGGTTGAACCATTTGACATTTCCACCAACAGTGGATTAATGTGTCTCTTTCTCCACATCCTCTCCTGCACTTGTCATTTTCTGTTTTATTGATAATGGCCATTCTGGTGGGTGTGAGATGATATCTCATTGTGGTTTCGATTTGCATTTCCCTAATAGCCAGGGAAGTTGAGCATCTTTTCATGTGCTTTTTGGCCATTTGTATTTCCTCTTCTGAGAAGTGCCTGTTCATGTCTTTTGCCCATTTTGTAATTGGGTTGTCTGTTTTTGTGTTGTTGAGTTGAACAATCTCTTTATATATTCTGGATACTAGATGTTTATCTGATACATCATTTCTAAAGGTAGGCTGTCTTTTTACTTTCTTGACAAAGTTCTTTGATGCACAAAAATGTTTAATTTTGAGGAGTTCCCATTTATTTATTTCATTCTTCAATGCTCGTGCTTTGGGTGTAAGGTTCAGGAAGCCACCTCCTATTATAAGATTAATAAGATATTTCCCCACATTTTCTTCTAACAGTTTTATAGTCTTAGATCTAATGTTTAGGTCTTTGATCATTTTGAGTTAATTTTTGTATAGGGTGTGAGATATGGATCCTCTTTCATTCTTTTGCATGTGGATATCCAATTCTCTAGGCAACATCCTTTGAAGAGACTGTCCTGTCCCAGGTGAGTTGTCTCGACTGCCTTATCAAATATCAATTGTCCACAGATGAGAGGGTCTATATCTGAACACTCTATTCGATTCCATTGGTCAGTATATCTATCTTTATGCCAGTACCATGCTGTTTTGACCACTGTAGCTTCATAATACGCATTAAAGTCAGGTAACGTGAGACCTTCGACTTCATTTTTCTTTCTCAGGATACTTTTAGCTATTCAGGGCACCCTGCATTCTGGACAAATTTGGTTATTAGTTTTTCTATTTCTGAAAAGTAAGTTTTTGGGATTTTAATTGGTATTGCATTGAATTAGTAAATCAATTTAGGTAGAATTGACATCTTAACCATATTTAGGCTTCCAATCCATGAACACAGTATGCCCTTCCATTTGTTTAGGTCTTCTGTGAATTCTTTTAACAATTTCTTAATTGTTTTTTCTGCATAGGTCTTTTGTCTCTTTAGTGAAATTTATTCCTAAATATTTTATTCTCTTGGTCACAATTGTAAATGGAATTTTTTTCATGACCCCCCCCCTCAGATTGTTCATTACTAGTGTATAGAAACACTCCAGATTTTTGAGTGCTGATTTTGTAACCTGCCACTTTGCTGTACTCATTTATTAGCTTCAGTAGTTTTCCTGTGGATTTTTCGGGGTTTTCGACATATAGTATCATATCACCTGCAAATAGTGAGAGTGTTACTTCTTCCTTTCTATTTTTGATGCCTTGTATTTCTTTTTCTTGTCTAATTGCTCTGCCTAGAACTTCCAACACAATGTTGAATAACAATGGTGATAGTGGACATCCTTGTCTTGTTCCTGATCTGAGGGGGAAAGTTTTCAGTTTTTCCTCATTGAGGATGATGTTAGCTGTGGGTTTTTCATATATTCCCTTTATCATGTTGAGGAAGTTCCTATCCTTTGAAGTGTTTTCAACAGGAAAGGATGTTGAATTTTGTCAAATGCCTTTTCTGCATCAATTGAGAGGATCATGTGGTTTTTCTGCTTTGATTTGTTGATATGGTGTATTACATTAATTGATATTCTTACATTGAACGATCCTTGCACACCTAGGATGAATCCTACTTGGTCATGGTGTATAATTCTTTTAATATACTGCTGGATTCGATTTACAAGAATTTTGTTGAGGATTTTTGCATCTATATTCATAAGAGAGATTGGTCTGCTGTTTTCTTTTTTTGTAATATCTTTGTCTGGCTTTGGTATGAGGGTGATTTGGCTTTGTAGAATGAGTAAGGTAGCTTTTCCTCCCTCTTCAATTTTTTTGAAGAGTTTGAGCAGGATTGGTACTTATTCTTTCTGGAATGTTTGGTAGAATTCACATGTGAAGCCATCTGGTCTTGGACTTTTCTTTTTTGGGAGCTTCCTAATAACTGATTCAATTTCCTTACATGTGATTGGTTTGTTGAGGTCATCTATGTCTTCTCAAGTCAATGTTGGCTGTTCATGCCTTTCTAGGATGTTGTCCATTTCATCTACATCGTCGAGTTTATTAGCATAAAGTTGTTCATAGTATCCTCTCATTACTTCCTTTATTTCTGTGGGGCCAGTGGTTATGTCGCCTTTTCCATTTCTAATTTTATTTATTTGCACCCTCTCTCTTCTTCTTTTTGTCAAACTCACTGAGGGTTCATCAATCTTATCGACTTTGTCATAGAACCACCTTCTGGTTTTGTTTATTTTCTTGATCGTTTTCATGTTCTCAATTTCATTTATTTCTGCTCTAATCTTCAATATTTCTTTCCTTTTTCTTGCTTTGGGGCTAGTTTGCTGTTTTTTCTCTAGTTTTTCCAAGTGGACAATTAATTCTGTGATTTTTGCTCTTTCTTCTTTTTTTGATTTAGGGCAATAGATTTCCCTCTTAGAGTTATGTTTGCTGCATCCCATAAATTTTTATATGTCATGTTTTCATTTTCATTTACCTCGAGATATTTACTGATTTCTCTTGTAATTTCTTCCTTGACCCACTGGTTGTTTAAGAGTGTGTTGTTGAGCTTCTATATATCTGTAAATTTTCTGGCACTCTGCCTATTATTGATTGCCAATTTTATTCCTTTACGATCTGAGAAAGTGTTTTGTATGATTTTAATCTTTTTTAATTTATTGAGACTTGCTTTGTGACCCAGCATATGGTCCATCCTTGAGAATGATCCATGAGCACTTGAGAAAAAGATATATTCTGCTGTTGTGGGGTGTAATGTACTATAAATGCCTATTAAGTGCTAGACTTAATTTTGAATTATTGTATTATTCAAATTATCTGTTTCTTTATTGATCCTTTGTCTAGATGTTCTGCCCATTGATGAGAGTGGGGAATTGAAGTCTCCAGCTATTATGGTAGATGTGCCTATTTCTCTTTTCAGTGTTTTCAGTGTTTGCCTCATTTATTTTGGAGCATTCTTGCGCAGTGCATAAATATTTATGATTGTCATGTCTTCTTGTTGAATTGCTCCTTTTATTAAGACATAGCATCCTTCTTTGTCTCTTTTAACTGTTTTACATTTGAAGTCTAATTTGTTGTATAGCTACTCCTGCTCTTTTCTGATTGTTATTTGCATGAAATATCTTTTCACAACCTTTCACTTTCAACCTATGTTTATCCTTGGGTCTAAGACGTGTTTCCTGTAGACAGCATATAGATGGGTCCCGTTTTTTAAACCATTCTGCCAGTCTATGTCTTTTGATTGGGGAGTTTAATCCATTAACATTTAGTGTTATTACTGTACGGGCAGTACTTTCTTCTACCATTTTGCCTTTTGGATTTTATATGTCATATCTAATTTTCTTTTTTTACTTTTACTGATCATCTTCATTTCTATACTCTTCTCTCCACCTCTCTCTCCTTTCTTTTCGTATCTGTCTCTAGTGCTCCCTTTAGTATTTCTTGCAGCGCCAGTTTCTTGTTCACAAATTTTCTCGAGATTTTTTGTTTAAAAATGTTTTAATTTCTACCTCACTTTTGAAGGACAATTTTGCTGGATATAGAATTTTTGGTTGGCAGTTTTTCTCTTTTAGTAAATATATCATCTCACTGTCTTCTCGCTTCCATGTTTCTGCTGAGAAATCTATGCATAGTCTTATTGGGCTTCCCTTGTACGTGATGGATTGCTTTTCTCTTGCTGCTTTCAAGATTCTCTCTTTCTCTTTGACATCGGACATTCTGATTAGTAAGTGTCTTAGAGTATGTCTATTTGGATCAATTCTCTTTGGGGTACACTGCACTTCTTGGATCTTTAATTTTAAGTCATAAGAGTAGGGAAATTTTCAGTGATAATATCCTCCATTAGTTTTTCTCCTCCCTTTCCCTTCTCTTCTCCTTCTGGGACACCTACAGCATGTATATTCATGCACTTCAAGTTGTCATTCAATTCCCTGAGTCCCTGCTTGTATTTTTCCATTCTTCCCTGTATTTTCTTTTGCTTGTTGGATTTCAAATGTCCCATCCTCCAGTTCACTAATCCTATCTTCTGCCTCTTGAAATCTGACATTGTAGATTTCCATTGTTTTTTTTTTTTTCATCTCTTCTACTGTGCCTTTCATTCCCATAAGTTCTGTGATTTGTTTTTTTTTGGACTTTCAATTTCTTCTTTCTGTTCATTCCTTGCCTTCTTTATATCCTCCCTCAATTCACTGATTTGATTTTTGATGAGGTTTTCCATGTCTGTTCGAACATCCTGTAGCTCATTTGAATTGTTGGTTTGTTCCTTTGACTGGGCCACATCTTCAGTTTTTCTAATATAATTCATTATTTTTTGCTGGTGTCTAGGCTTTTATTACTTTAATTAGTTTATTCTGGAGATTGTTTTCACTTTTTTTTACCTAGCATTTTTCTAGCTGGATGACTTTGTTGTCTATCTGTTCCTTGACATTCAGTTCAGCTTATTCTGGACCTCTACTTAGGTTTTGTTTAACAGAGGAAAATTTTTCAGTTCTTGTTTTCTTGTTTCTTGCCCTGCTTCTATGGTGCCTTCCCTCCCCACCCTTAGGAGGGTCTACTTAGGTATTATAGACCCCAGCCAGATTTTCCCAGACCAAACTGGCCTCCTCTCAGGAGGAAAGAGTCACCTGTGTCAGTTTCCCTGAGGGTGAGACCCAGCAGATTGAAAGGCTTTCCTACGAAGCCTCTGGGCTCTCCGTTTTTCCTATCCTGCCCAGTATGTGGTGCTCGTCTGCCTGCAGGTCCCACCAGCATAGGGTGATGCAGTACCTTTAACTTCAGCAGACTCTCCCTGAGGGGGCATGGTGGAGACAGAGGAGAGGTTGTAGTCTGGTTTGAATCACTTCACTTTTCCAGATCCTGGGGTCTGAACTCTTTGAGGGAGGGATTCCACCTGAGCTGGGCCCACCCCTCTCCTGGGGAAGGCACAGGCTCCAGACAAACACTCAAACAAGCTTAATTCTGCTTATGCTTGGGGCAATGGAGCCCAAGAAGCCTTGCAGCTGTATCCAAAAAGCAGACAAGCCATAAAAACACAGCCACCAAAATGAAAGAGAAAAATCCTTTTCAGAGTAGAACCCCCATTCCTCGGGTTTGCCAATCAACAGCTTAAGCTGGTACGTTGCTCTGTGTATCTCTAGGTCCTATGTGCCCCTCCTTTCCTTCAGGGCACAGACCTTTTCAAATCCAAAAACGCTCTGTTTCCCTTTTCTTTTTCCATCAGCCCTGCCCGCTCTGCGCCAGAGCAAAAACCAGTGACCTCCGCTTTTACTCGAGGTTCAGCTGAGCTGGGGGCCTATCTTTAGTAGTCAGAATTTATTAATTAATTCCACAATTGGAGCTTGGTTGCACTCAGTCCCTGCTGCTGTTAAAGTCCCTTTCCTTTCTCCTGGGAAGCGCCTGTTGGGGAGGGGCACCGGCCGCCGCAGCTTGGGGAATTTACAGTTCTGGGGGCGCTCGCAGATGGTCCAGCTGGTCCAGACTGGGGTACACTGTGTGTCGGGTCACTGACCTGGCTCCAGACATTGTTCTGTACTGTTCCTGGCTATTTACTAGCTGCTCTGGAGGACGAACTAAATCCCACACCTTGCTAAGCCGCCATCTTGGCCAAGATTTGTCATTAAGCCAGGTATGAGCTTTTGACACAAACTGAATATTGGAATGAATATTGGAAGAGAAAAGAATAAAAACTTCTTCTAAGTAATTTTTTCCTAATTTTAGCCATGATGCATATTCATTAAGGAAATTTTGGAAATGTAAAAAAGAAAATATGAATGCCCTCACATCCAACCAGGGGGTAACTACCATCATTTCAGTATGTCTTCTTCTAAGCATTTTTCTATGTCTGTGTGTGGGTTTGAGAGTGTTTTATAAAACCAACACTTACTATGTATATGGGCTTAATTCTTTTTTTATTTTTTAACTTTTTTATGATATAATATAACATATATACAAAGCAAAGAAAGAAAAAAGCAGTAATTTTCAAAGCACACTTTAACAAGTAGCTACAAGACAGATCTCAGAGTTTGTCATGGACCACCATACCATCATCTCAGATTTTAACTTCTAGTTGGTCCAGAACATTGGAGGCTAGAAGGAATATATATATTTTTATCATCACTTTTTTCTTTTTTGTGAAAAATAACATATATACAAAAAAGCAATAAATTTCAAAGCACAGCACCACAATTAGCTGTAGAACAGATTTCAGAGTTTGTTTTGGGTTATATATAGTTTCACAATTTTAGGTTTTTACTCCTAGCTGCTCTAAAGTACTGGAGACTAACAGAAGTATCAGTATAATGATTCAGCAATCATACTCGTTTGTTAAAACCTACCTTCTCTTTATAACTCCACCATCACGTTTGATATTTCTGTTCTACTCTTTAAGGGGTATTTGCGCTATGCCCGTTCTAACTTTTTCATTCTGGAAGGGTCTGTCAATAATATGGGGTAGGGAGATGAAACTAGCTGATGTTCTGGCGAGGCTGGCCCGTCCAGGCTTCAGGATTTATCTGGTTCAGGGGCCCATCTGAATGGACTTAATTCTTAACACGCATACTATCTCTTTATTTTCCCACATTGTTAAAGACTCTTCAGGAAACCTCAGGACCCTTTCAGCAGTTGTCTGAGAGGTAAGTCAGGGAAGGGAGAGAGGGCCTTGTTGTCCCAGAGCCTCAGATAACATTTCCCACCACTCCCAACTCTCAAACAAGTTCACTTTTTTCTATATTTGTTTCTATAACTCAGTAAGATTTACTTTGGAAGAGTTTCCATGATGATTGAAAATCCTGACATAAAGCATTCTATTATATAAGTTCCATTTCTATTAAAGAAATTTATTCTAGTTTAAAAATTTCTCACTATATTATGTAAATTTATCATAATTTTATAAACCACTCTCTTTTGTTTGGAAATTTTCCTCTCCAAATAATACTATTATGCATTTCCCAATACCTGTCTCTGACTATGGATACCCTTAGGATAAATTCTCAGAAGTGAAGGCTCTTTTAACTTTTTGTCCTTAAACCAAAATTCTCTTCTGGAGATTGATGTTAGTTTACATGCCAACCAGCAGTCTTCTCTTATTATTATTACTCATCCTAATAGCTAACACTGATGAATACTTATTACTTATGAGCCCACATGCCAGTTTTGTGCATATTGATTATCTTATTTCATTCTCTCAACAACTGTAAGAGGTACTATTATGACCAAATGCAGATGAGAAAACTGAGAGGTAGGGAATTTAAATAACTCACCCAAGGTCACATAGCCAGTCAGTGAGAAACTTAAAATTTCAATCCATGTACTCTAAGCTTGTTATCAATTTGACAGGTTTTTTAAAAACATGTTTTATTGTGGAATATAACATTATAAACAAAAAGTGATTAATTTCAAAGTGCCTTTTAACAAGTAGTTATAGAAACAATTACAACGTATGGTATGGGTTAGCGTTCCACAATTTCAGGTATTTCTTTCTAGCTGCTCTAAGACACTGGACACTAAAAAGAAATATCAATATAATGATTCAGTAGCCATACTCAGTTGTTAAATCCTATCTTTTTTTTTTTTTTTTTTTTTTTTACAATTCCTCCTTCTCCCTTGATTCTTTTCCCAATCGTTAGGGATATATGGGCAATGACCATTCTAACTTCTTCATGTTGCAAAGGGGTGTCCACATTTTGGGGTAGGGGAATGCAACTGGTTGATGTTCTTGGAGAGACTGGTAACTCTGGGTTTCAAGGCTTATCTGGCCTAGGAACCAACTAGAGGTTTTAGGCTTCTGAAAAATAAACTTAGTGAGTGAAACTTTTTTTTCATTAAAAGAGACATTTTTATTATGTATTTTTCAGACATACTGAAAATAGAAAAAAACAGTACAATGAATTGCCATGTACATATCACTTAGATACAATAATTAAGATTTTGCCTTGGGGTTTCAGTTTTCTGACCTATGTAAAGACAGAGTTGGGCCCAGGATCCCTGCCAGCTCTGATAGATGGGTCTAAGTTCTGTGATTCCAAGAGTTTTAGGAGAAAATTCATATGTGCCATTTCTCCTTTTTTGACCACAGTTGTATCCAAGAGCTGTGTTGTGGTTTTGGCCTCAGCCTTTCTCTGTTGCTTATGATGTCTCAGAGCTGGATCATCTTTGGGGGAAATTAGGCATCCTGAGCCCACCCTTCTCACCCAGGAGCCTGGGAAAGCATCTTCTTTGGAT
This sequence comes from Tamandua tetradactyla, assembly GCF_023851605.1. Taxonomy (NCBI): domain Eukaryota; kingdom Metazoa; phylum Chordata; class Mammalia; order Pilosa; family Myrmecophagidae; genus Tamandua; species Tamandua tetradactyla. Next base: position 22,581,746 of record NC_135336.1, read on the forward strand.
AGCCAACTGGATAAACATTGTCTCTCCAAAACTGCAACATTCCAAAAGGGGGGCTTCCAGAAGAGAAGAAGACACCCACCCATGAAACCAAACAATGGGTCATTAGCCTTGGTCCAGAGTACCACAAGGTCCCAAGACCTGGCACAGTCCCTGGGAAGGAGTCTCATGTGGCGGTCAACCTGCCCTGGACTTTCTGCTCTGGTCACTCTGCAGTTCCCAGCTGGTCACCACTGATGATTCACTAGAGAACCCCTGCAGGCCAGCCCGAGACAGACTTCCAGCAAAGCTTCTCCCCTCATCCTGAGCTGCCAACAAGGTGCTCACTGGGTTGTTGGGAGACTGTGCTTCTAATCGTGCAGCTGTGTTGATGGCGCTCATGATTGCAATGGGGCTCAAGCCCATGACATGAGGTCCTCCCAAACACCCCAAAAGGGAGAGGTTTCCCCTAGCACTGTACCCAGTATCAAGGGGCTGGTAGGATGCAGATCCCCACCATGCCAGGGACATTCCTAATCAACTCTGCCCAGCACTGAGCATTCTCAAACACTAAGGGCCCACTGCTTCCACTCAGGTCAAGCTCACTTACTAGATTTCTAGGGGCACCGGCTCTAAGCAGCTGCTCGTGGCTCACAGATCTCTTCTATATGACCAGGTGGAACAGAATTCCTCCTCAAAGAACTGCAGCCATGGCCAGAAGTATTTCCTTCTCTGAATATGAGCCCACAACTTTTATTCAATGTATGTTATTTTATTGATCTCTTTATGGGTATAGCAGATACTTAAAGGAAAAAAAAATCAAACAGTACAAAAGGATGTATAGTGACTAGTGAGTCTCCCATTCCTGGTTTTTAGGCTCCAAGTTGTGCTTCCCTGAGGCAGACAGACAGCAGATCACACCCATCTATGTATATTTACGTGTATGTCTGTATAAAACATACAGAAACTCGGCTTTGGACCCAATATTCAGTCAGAAATAAACGAATTGGGCTTCAGTTTCAGCTGTGGAAGTCTAAGTAACCGAATGCCTGCTTCAGCATCATTTACAGTACCTGGACTTGTGCCTGGTCCAAGCTCATGATGTTGCAGAGGTCATCATTACATCTAATCAGCACATGGACATTGGTAATCATCTAAGGAATGTCTAGTGTTTATATTTGGTTCTGACTTTCAAATACCTAAATGAATCTTGAAGTAAAAATCTCTTTTATGCTTCACATGTCAAAATGTTATCATCCAGTTGAAGTATAATGTATGTTTAGTATTGAAAGAGCAAAATGCCATAATAATTAATTGATGATTGTAATAGCCACTAATTTTATATTAAAAACTATTAAAATTTTCAAATAAGAAAAAAAAGGCCGAGTATTGAAAGAGGAATATTGAGAGAGGATGTTCGCTTGGTTACTTCAGAAAGAAAATGTTTTAGTTTGTTAAGCTGCCAGAGTGTAATATACCAGAAATAGAACGGCTTTTAAAAGGGGAATTTATTAACTTTCAAGTTTACAGTTCTAAGGCCATGAAAATGTCTAAATTAAGGCACCAAAAAGAGGTTGCCTTCACTCAAGAAAGGCTGACGCTAAAAAATAAAAATAAATTAAAAAAAAAAAAGAAAGGAAAGAAAGGCTGATGCTGTCCGGAAACCCTCAGTCAGCTGGGAAAATACCTAACTAGCATTTGCTGGGGTCTTTGGCTTCTGGACACCTCTGTCAGCTGGGAGGGCATGTGGTAATGTCTGCTAGCTTTCTTTCCTCATTTCATAAGGCTTCCCTGGGGTGTTTTCTTTTCTGCCTACCCAAAGATCTCTGGTTGTGTGGGCCTTGTCAGCACTATGGGTTCTCCCCAAAATGGTTCCCTCTTAAAGGGCTCCCATAAACAACCCCACTTAGATGGGTGGAGACACATCTCCATGAAAACCATCTAATCACAAATTACCACCTACAATTGGGTGGGTCGCATCTCCATGGAAACAATAGGAAAGATCTCACCCAGAAATATTGAATAAGGATTAAAGGACATGACTGTTCTGGGGGTACATGACAGTTTCAAACCAGCACAGAACATTACCTTCTTTGTGAGCCAACAAATATTAAATAACTTAAAATACTACAAGGCAGAAGAATAGAGGTTTGATTAAATCATAATTCTAATCTCTGTCAACCGGTTTGATGTGTATCTAATATTTATTTTACACAAAATAAACTTTAAGGATTATACTTAATTTTTGGTATTTAATTTCATTTAGGTTATGAATTCTTTCAAGAATAAATTCTCTCTGGGAAATCATATCCTAAGAAAATGAATTTTTTTAAAAAAAGAATATCCACTTTTCCATTTCAATATTTCACAAGCAGAAAAAAAGTACCAACCGCTGTACAATATCCATAATAAGTTGTCTATGGTCTAGGCATAATAAAGAATATAAAGAGAATGGAGAAAAGAAGAAAGTATTGGAAAATACAATATCCAAAAAAGTGGCTTCTCTACTGCTCTATTTTATCACAAATCCTCAGTAAAATGACCCAGGGACCATTTTCCAGTCTACCGTGCTGAGAAATGACTGTTCTTGCAATATAATAGCAAATTTAAAATCTGACCATTTGCAATTTTATTCATAAAATTTTAATAATAATTGCATCCTTTGAGATAAAATTTCAAATTTATTTTTGCTTCCCAAAAGTTTCATTCTGTGATGGGGATATTTAGCTTTGGCCTCAATTTTAACTGAATATTGATTTTAATATTTGCCTCCATGTGTATTCTGTGCAACACATAGGCCCACGTGTGCTGGTCTGAAACTATCATGTACCCCAGAAAAGCCATATGCTTTAATTCTCATTCAGTATTCCTGGGTGGGATCTTTTTTATTGTTTCCATGGGGAAGTGACCCACCCATTCAAGGTGGGTTGCTTACTGGAGCCATTTAAGAGGGAGCCATTTTGGAAAAGGCTTCAGAGTCATGAGAGCCCATACAGTCAGAGACCTTTGGAGATATAAAAGGAAAACATCCCTGGGAAGCCTTATGAAATGAGGAGAGAAAGCTAGCAGATGTTGCCGTTTGCCTTCCCAGCTGAGAGAGAAAAACCCTGAACTTCATCAGCCCCTTCTTTGGAGTTAAGGTATCTTTATCTAGATGCCTTAGTTTGGACATTTTCACAGCCTTAGAATTGTAACTTGTAACTTAACCCTTTGTAAAAGCCGTTCTGTTTCTGGTATATTGTATTCTGGCAGGTTTAGCGATAGAAACAACCACCATTACAATAGTAAGTGAAAACAGGGCTGAGACTAGGCAAGAATAACTACTGAGTATAGACAAGGGTGAGACTAGGATGAAATAACCATTACAACAGTATAAACAGGTCTGAGACTAGTTGAGTTTCAGTAATTAATTTCAGGTCTGAACTTCTGCCTACTTTACAAAAAGAAAGAAAACATCTATATAATGATTCAGTTATCATAATCATGTTAGTTCTTAATTTCTCGGTTACAATAACAAAGGCTTTCAAGGCCTAATCTCAAAGAACTAAGCAATGCCGGAGATTTCAGGCGTTGTAAGTGGTAGGTGCGATGGATATTTTGGGCAGTGGGATTCCCAAACCCCTCTTCATTGAGGGGAGCATCTTCTCTCCCTCCCACCTCTTTCCTTTGTAAAAATAAATAAAACAGAGTTACTATGGCTAAGAGATTTAAAATGGACTTGGAAGGTCATTCTGGATGTTATTCTTTTGCAAATCTCAACCAGATATCACAAACTGCCACAGTAGGGAAAGCCTCAAGCAACCGTGTTCCTCAAAACCCTAAGACCAATGGGACACCAGAAACAAGCCACAAGATAAGGAACTTGGTAATTTATCTCACCTGAAGGGCATTTGGACTGACAAGAATATCTATCAATCAAAAATGATTCAGTCTTTTTCTTTTTCTTTAAAAATTCTTGCCTGGAAGTGCCAAGAAGGGACATGATGTGTTTTGTCACCTGAATGTTGTCTTGTAGCTTAGTCTGTTATTTCTTGGTTGACACTTTATTTCATGAGTTTGGAAAAGGCTCTAGGTTCCTGGAATTTCTCCCTGGCTCCCTCCTGACCTTCCAATTTTAACACTTTTAATTTAGTCAAGAACCTTCTGGTGGTTTAGGACATCTTTCTGTCCTTGTTGTGTCAGTGGCTGGGAGATTTCAGAGTCGAGATGTTATCCTGGAGGTTATTTTTATGCATTATATAAATAACCTTTTTTAGTTTATTTTGCAGTGGAGTGGCTGGAGGAAAGTACCTGAAACTGTTGAGCTGTGTTCCGGTAGCTTAGATTCTTGAAGACAATTGTATAAAGATATAACGTTTACAATGTGACTGTGTGATTGTGAAAACCTTGTGTCTGATGCTCTTTATATCTAGAGTATGGACAGATGAGTAAAAAATATGGATAAAATAAATAAATAGTAGGGAAGACAAAGGGTAAAATAAATTGGGTAGATGGAAACACTAGTGGTCAATGAGAGGGAGAGGTGAGGGGTATGGTATGTATGAGTTTTTTTCTTTTTTCTTTTTCTTTTTTTTTGCTGGAGTGATGGAAATGTTAAAAAAAAAATGGTCATGGTGATGATGATACAACTATGTGATGATATTGTGAGCCACTGATTGTATACCATGTATGGAATGTTCTTATGTCAAGAATATATGTTTGTATGCGTTTACAATAAAAATATTAAAATAAAAAAAAAGTCTTTGTTTTCTTGTTCTTCACTTAATATCCATATGGGAACATGGACCCTAAATGGGGGTCTAAAGGCCTTTATTTCTATTTGGTTTCTGGAAGGGGGTTGGGACAAGCAAGTATTGGGAAAATCAAACTTCCATCTCAGTCCCATAGAACCATATGAACTCTCAACTGGTCCTGCCAGTTACGGACCTATTAAGTCCAATATTCCCAAATATCCTCCCCAGCCTGAATCTCTCCAATTAGACACGCAGGGTTTGGCCAGTCTCTGCACAAGGATGGCCACTGTTCGGATGCCTGGTACAAGGTTGCCTGGTGTCAACCGAGAAATAACAAACTAAGCTGTAAGGCCATAAATGCATTTATTTGAGGCCTTAGAATTGCAATTCAGGAAGCACATGTCCCATCTAGGCATTTCCAGGCAAGGGTTTTTAAAAGAAAAAGTTGCACAAGTTGTTTGTGGTTGGTAGATATTTGGAGTATCCTAATTATTCTACAGTTTAGATAGTTTACTGAGTCCTTTATGGCTTGTTTCTGGTGTCCAAGTGTCCTTAGGGTTTTGAGGAACATTGTTGTTTGAACATAGTGAGCAGTTTGCCAAATATGGCTGAAATTTGCATAACAGTAACCTCCAGAGTGACCTCTCAACTCCCATTTAAATCTCTTGAGCATAGTAGCTCAATTTTGTTTTATTTGTTTTAACACTGATTTAAAGCTCTCCACCCACAGGGTCATCAGCTAAGCCAATCTGACAGCTCTCTGTGGGATTTGGGCTGGAGAACGAAGATTAGATCTGTAGTAATAAGAGAAGAATGGGGCAGAAACTTAGAGAGCGGTAAAGAGGGAGAGGGAGAAGGAGGGAGGGAGAGGGAGAGGGTAGATAAATAGAGGTGGGGGTGGAGAGAGAGAGAGAGAGATTAATTGAGAGATAAAAGAGAAAGAGAAATAGCAGCTGGCTGCTCTCTTGGCTCCAGCCCACATACTCGGTATATGTCACATTCTTAAGATGGCTGAAGTGATTCTTGTAACCATTGATCACAAATCTCTCTTCCAGCCCACAGCCCCCTTCAACCTTCCCACCCACCCACCCCCACCCCAGCCCAAATAGCCTGCCATGGAGATTGGCACCAGGGTGTAGAGAGAAGCTTGGCTTCTGATCTTTACCTTTACATTCTTCTTCAGGAAAAAGAGTAGAACAAGAAGACTGTGGTGTTTGCCTGACGGGGCTGCATCCAGAAAGAAAAGTCCCTGTGCTGAGGTAAATCCAGTTCTCGGAGCATCTGTCCTCCCTCCTCCGAGGAGGGCGCCCGGCACTCAGGCAGCGCCAAGCGCGCACCTGCAGTTCTTTTGTGTGTGGTGATGAGGGGCAGAGCACTGATATTACTGTTATCACATATTTTTCACTACATACTTTCTGAAAGAAGTTTGAAAAACTTAGCTACCCCTTTCCAATTTTTTATAATGTTAATATCTAAAATTTTTCATCATAGCTTTAAAGAACCGCAGATGATATCTTTTCTGGCATGTTGTAAATACTCCATTTCAAAACAAGACTTCTTTTAAATGAAGCCAATAGAATCTTTGAAAAGCAAAGCTTTTAAAAAATACAGGAATAGCTCTTCTTTAACAATTGAAAAATTTACATAGTTCCTCTTACCTCTGGAACTTGCATATCATTCCACTTCTCCCACAGAATCTCACCCTAATGTAATATATTTTTCAGCTGAAAGTCTTTGTACTTTTTTTTTTACATGTGATTTAAAAATGTTTAATATAGAAGATATCACTTAACCTGATTAAATTTAAATTTTTTACATTAAATAAATTTTTTTTCTGTGCTAGATTAGGGCCATAATTTCTATAATCTGTTGGCATGTTTTTTGCTACTAGAGCAAGACTAGCAGAAAAACTAAGAGCATGGGACAGTCTTCTACCTCCTGGTTTCATTATCTTGAAATGAAAGATAATGTACTTCACTTTTGTAACCAAGAAGTTAGGATTTAGGGAATGATTATGATGACTATATCGTTATATAGATATTCCTTTTTGCTTTCTGGTAAATTAGAGTAGACAGAGGGAAATACCTGAAATCTCTGAACCGTAACCCAGTTGCCTTGATCTCTGATAATGATTTTAAAACAAGTTAGGCTTTATTGTGTGATTGTAAACACCGTGTGACTGATCCCCACTTGTATCCCCTTATCCTGTTTCCAACTTGAGTCTGACCACTAAAGATAGCCTCTAATGTTTATTAATGAAGGGTCTTGGGTCTGCCCAGAACTAACCCACACCAATTTCATAACTATCTTGTTAGACACAGCTGGAGCTAACCAGAAGCAGCCCATCTGACATGCACAATTAATCTTTAACCTATGTTACCTTTACCTCATTATAGTACTAAAAATCAAGTATGCCTAAGAGTCACCTCCAGAGGACTTCTTTTTTTAAACCTTTTTTCTTTAATTGTATAATATAACATATGTACAAAGCAAAGAAAGAAGAAAGCAATTGTTTTCAAAGCCCTCTTCAACAAGTAGTCACAGGACAGATCCCAGAGTTTGTTGTGGGCTACCATACCAGTTATCTCAGATTTTTCCTTTTAGTTGCTCCAGAACATTGGAGGCCAGAAGGAATAAATATGTATATTTTAATCATCACAATTGACTTTTTTCTTTTTTGTGAAAAATAGCATATATATAAAAACAAACAAACAAACAATAAATTTCAAAGCACAGCACAACAGTTAGTTGTAGAACAGATTTCAGAATTTGGTACGGGTTACCATTCCACAATTTTAGGTTTTTACTTCTGTCTGCTCTAAGATACTGGAGACTAAAAGAAATATCATTTTAATGATTCAACAATCATATTTGTTTGGTAAATGCTACTTTCTCTATATAACTCCACCATCACCTTTGATCTTTCTTATCCCACTCTTTAGGGGTATTTGGACTATGGCCATTTTAAGTTTTTCATGTTGGAAGGGGCTGTCAGTTCATAGGGTAGGGAGATGGAAGTATATGATGTTCTGGAGAGGTTGGGCCCACTTGGTTTCAGGACTTGTCTGGTCAAGGGACCCATCTGGAGGTGGTAGGTTTCTGGAAAGTTATCCTTGTGCATGGAACCTTTGTAAAATCTTATGTATTCCCCTAGGTGTTCTTTAGAATTGGCTGGAATGGTTTTGGTTGGGGGTTGGCAAGTTATGATAGTGATGCCTAACTGAAGCTTGCCTAAGAGTGACCTCCAGAGTAGCCTCTTGACTCTATTTGAACTCTCTCAGCCACTGATACTTCATTAGTTACACTTCTTTCCCCAGTTTTGGTCAGGATGGAATTGTTAATCCCATGGTGCCAGGCCCAGACTCATCCCTGGGAGCAGAGGACCTCTTTTGTTGCTCAGACGTGGCCTCTTTCTCTCTCTAAGCCCAATTCTGCAAGTGAAACCATTGCCCTCCCCACTATGAGGGACATGACATTCAGGGGTGAAGGTCTTCCTGCAGCATGGGAGATGACCCCCAGAGATGAGCCTGGCCCTGGCACTGTGGGATCAACAATGCCATCCTGACCAAAAAGGGGGAAAGAAGTGTAACCCATAAAGTATCAGTGGCAAAGAGAGCTCAAATAGATTCAAGATGCAACACTGGAGGTCACTCTTATGCATGGTCCAGTTAGACATCGCTATCTATAAAAACTTGCAAATCCCAACCAAAACTTGCCAATCCTAAAGAACACCTAGGGCATTATATAATATTCTACAAAGGTTTCATGCACTAGGATAACTCTCCAAAACCTATAACCTCCAGATGGGTCCCTGAACGAGCTATAACTCCTAAAATGCAGAGGGGCCAGCCCTTCCAGAACATCAACTACTTCCATTCCCCATTGTATCAACAGCTCCTTCCAACATGAAAAACTTGGAATGGGTAGAGCCCAAATACCCCTAAGGTGTGGGAGAAGGATCAAAGGTGATGTTTGAGTTGCACTAAGAAGGTAGGGTTTAACACATGAATATGAGTGCTGAATCATTAAACTGATAGTTCTTTTAGTCTGCTGTACCTTGGAGCAGCGGGAAATAAAAACTTAAAATTGTGAAATTGGAACCCATTCCAAACTCTGAAATCTGTTCTACAACTAAATGTTGTGATGTTCTCTGAAATTTATTGCTTTTATGTACATATGCCATTTAAAGAGAAGGAAGAGTATAACAGAGAAGACAGAATTTAACAAATGAGTATGACTGCTGAATCATTATACTGATATTTCTGTTGGTCTCCATTGTCTTGGAGCAGCTAGAAGAAAAAACAAAAAATCGTGGAACTGTAACCCAAACCAAACTTTAAAATCTGTTCTATAATTACTTGTTAAAACATACTTGGGAATTTATTGCTTTTTTGTATATGTGTTATATTTCACAATAAAAAAAGTCAAAAAAAATTATGCCCATCATTATGTTAAGGCCACCATATTCTTACACACGTTCTGTGACTAAGCATGTATTCAATCTGCGCATGCTCAGTAATCAGAGAACCTCTAATCACATCATCTGGAGCTATTGTGCTCATTATCCTTAATCCTGCCCATCTTTTGATACCATAAAACCATTAGAATTACTGCAGTTCAGGGAGATAGATTTTGGGGCCAATAGGCCATCTGACCTCCTGCTTTATGCTACGAATAAACTCTTTCTCTCTTTGAAACCCTGTTGTCTCAGGAATTGGTCATGTGAGCATATTGGGAAAGGAGTCCACCACTTCTGATTGGCATCACTTTCTTGTCAATAAAATAAATATGATAATAAATGTGCCTACTTCATGGATTATCATAAAGATTCAGTGAGATGGTCCACACAGGAGCCTAAAAGCCTTCTATCATTCTTCTCTGCAGTTAAAATATGTATGTGAACTATAATTCAAACTTTTTAGAATTTCCTATGACCATAAAATCTAGGTTTTAAAATTTTATTTGGAATTAAAATACAATTATAATTATTATGGATATAAAATAGGATAGCAATATTTTAATTTGGACAATTATTAAATATAAAGTACAATTTTAGAGAGCAGAGGTTTAGGATGAAAGTTACTTGTTAGTAGGAGAAAAATTAGGAGAAAAATAACAACGGGAAAAAAAGAGATGGTATTAGAACACTAGAAAGCTCAATACTTGTAAAACATGTATTAATGATGGTTGTTAAGTACCTTACTTACAGAAGAATCCGCAATGTCTGTTAAGAATGAACAATAATAATACAAGTTGGCTATAATGAGGACACAGCTCTTCATGCTTTAATTACAGATGACAGTAGGAGACAGGTTTTGAAAACACTGAAGCAGAGAGGAATATTCCGAATGACAACAGCTGGTGTGGTTTTTGGATTTAATTTCTGTTTGTTTCTCTACCCACGCCCCAAGTAATAAAATAAGAACGAACCTTGGTGCAGGGCTTAAAATTATGCCAGAAAGCAAATAGCTCCCCTCTTTGGGAACTTGCCTTAAACTTGCCTGGTTTGTACATTTTTTGCCAGATGCATCAAGAAACGATCTATAACAGATTCGAAGGGTCTTCATTTAATTTTGCCTTCCACACTAAGAAAAGTTGGTATTTCCCTCCCCGTCATTATGCCTTCTTGTTTATCTGTGAACTTTTTTTTAAATTAATCTGTACGCTATCTTCATCCGGGCTTACACTACTGTTGATGCAAAATCACAAAGGGACCTACTCGATACACACAGTCAATTGCCTTGTGAACAAAATTGTGATGTTTTGAAATGGAATCGATCACTTGCAGAGCTGTATGAGCTGTGAGGGCACAACCATGTCACAGCTAGAGGAATAAACACATATCAAAGTGACCTAGGAGACAAGTGCCTCCAGACATGTGCTTTTTATAATCTTTTCTTTTTTCTTTTTTTTTTTTCGCACGGGCAGGCACTGGAAGCGAACCCTGGTCTCTGGCATGGCAGGTGAGAACTTCGCCTGCTGAACCACTGTGACCCGCCCCAGACACATGCTTTTGCATATTCATTTGCACATCTGTTGTCTGGGTTGGACATGTGTATTGGGGTTCAAGTGAGGTGTATATTCCATTTATCAATGAAAAAAATTATCAGAGTGGATGGAATCACTGTATGATTCCATGTTGTGCTGGTTTGAAGCATGGCCAGAAAAAGCCATGTTTTTCTAATCCATTCTCATAGTTGCACACCTACTGTGGGTGGGACCTTTTGATTAGGTTGTTTCAGTTGAGATGTGACCCACCCAATTCAAGGGTTGTCTTTTTTATTTTAATTCAACATAACAACATACAAACACAAACATTCTTACCATATGATCATTCCATTCTTGATATATAATCAATAACTCACAATACCATCACATAGTTGTATAACATCATCATGATCATTTCTTAGAACATTTGCATCAATTCAGAAAAAGAAATAAAAAGAAAACAGAAAAAAATTCATACACACTGTTCTAGTTTGCTAGCTGCCAGATGCAATATACCAGAGACAGGATGGCTTCTAAAAAAGGGGAATTTAATAGGTTGCTAGTTTACAGTTCTAAGGCTGAGAAAATGTCCCAATGAAAACAAGTCTATAGAAATGTCCAATCAAAGGTATCCAGGGAAAGATACCTTGGTTCAAGAAGGCCAATGAAGTTCACAGTTTCTTTCTCAAGTGGAAGGGCACATGGAGAACACGGCGTCGTCTGCTAATTTTCTTTCCTGGCTTCTGGTTTCATGAAGCTCTCTGGGAGGCGTTTTCCTTCTTCATCTCCAAAGGTCACTGGTTCATGGACTCTCTGCTTTGTGGTGCTGCTCTTTCTGAATCTCCCATTCACTAAAACGTTTCCTCTTTTATAGGACTCCAATAAACCAATCCAGACCACCCAAATGGGTGGAGACACGTCGTCACCTAATCCAGTTTAACAACCACTCTTGACTAAATCACATCATTCAGGGAGATGATCTGATTATTTTCAAACATACAATATTAAAAAGGGATTATTCTACCTTTATGAAATGGGATTTTGATTAAAACATGGTTTTTCTAGGGGGCATACATCCTTTTAAACCAACACATATACCATACCCCTTGCCCCTCCCTTTCATTAATCACTAGCATTTCAATCTACTAAATTTATTTTGACATTTGTTCCCCCTATTATTTATTTATTTTTAATTCAAGGTTTGTCTTAATCCACTTTACTGGAGTCCTTTATTAGAGGATAAAGGACAAATAAGATCCAGAGAGAAACAGAGAGAGAGCGAAGAGAGAAACACCCGGAGAGAGAGCTCAGAGGGAGAAGAGCCCCAGAGATGCTGAGAGTATAACCAGTGCCCAGCTGGCAATGGTGCCACCTGAGTGCCTGTTCCAAGTTCAGGAGTCTCACTGCTTAAAGAATTGAGACACATGTGTATTAGTTAGGGTTCTCCAGAGAAACAGAATCAACAGGGAACACTTGCAAATATAAAATTTATAAAAGTGTCTCACATGACTGGGAACGCAGAGTCCAAAATCTGCAGGGCAGGCTGTGAAACCGATGATTCCAATGGAGAGTCTGGACTAACTCCACAGGAGAGGCTCTCCATACGAAACAGGAAGAGCCTGTCTCTTCTGAATCCTCCTCAAAAGGCTTCCAGTGATCAGATTAAGCATTACTCATTGCAGAAGACACTCCCCTTTGGCTGATTACAAATGGAATCAGCTGTGGATGTAGATGACATGATCATGATTTAATTCTATGAAATGTCCTCATCGCAACAGACAGGCCAGCACATGCCTAGACAGACAAACAGGTACCACCCCTTGGCCAAGTTGACACATGAACCTAACCATGACAGTCCACCCCTTGTCAACTTGGCAGCTACATATACCACCTTAAACCATACCTAATTTATAAATAAAAAACAATAAAACATACATTTTTTCTTTCACCTAACAATACTCAACTGTCCTGCATATAACTGGAAACACGTTAAATCTCTCCAGAATAGGTTGCAAGTGCTTGGGTAACATTCATTCTTAAACTTGATATCTTACAACTTAAATAGTATAACATGAACAAAACAGCATTACAGTCCTCTGTAACTGATCACGTGGTCGAAGTTCATATTTATCACTACTTTCTTCCACTACCCATTCCATGTTCCCTTTACCCTCAGCAAGCACTTCAGCTGGCCATGGCTATTTGCCTGGTGGGGTGACCCAAACTTTCATTCCTGAAGTTTCAAAGCCATTGGTAGTCCTGCCTAGATTGGGTTGTTGCAGTTTTCCATTGAGTTTAATCACAGGGCATGGTAGTACTAAAAGACACCCTAGGGGATCTCCTATATTCCAAGAAAACTCTCCTTTGCCCCCATTATGTAGTTGCAGTCCTACTTTCCCCTGATAGCCAGGGTCAATTACCCCAGACAGTAATGTAATCCCCTTCTTGGCTTGTTGATCCAGTGGCATAAGTAGCCCAAAGTGACCAGGTGGTAGTCTTAACTTTCAGTTCAATGGAATCATTGTTGTTTCTCCTGGAGGAAGCACTCCCCATTTTGGAACTAAAATCTGTAGACTAGCAGAGCTCAGGGTTGCAGAGACAGGAAGCAAAAATTTTCCTAGTGGATCACTAGGGGTAATAGTGAGTGGTGCCCCTCCCATTTCTACCCCTTGGTTTCCGGACCCATGGCCCTGGCTATGGGAGAAACAGCACCATAAAGCGGATGCTGATTCAGAGCACATACAGCTTCCTGGAAAACATTACCCCAGCCTTTCAAGGTATTGCCACCTAGTTGGCACCGTAACTGAGTTTTCAAAAGTCCATTCCACTGTTCTATCAATCCAGCTGCTTCTGGATGATAGGGAACATGGTAAGGCCAGAGAATTCCATGAGCATGTGCCCATTCCCACACTTTATTTGGTAAAGTTGCTACTCTAACAATAAGATTCTGAGTCTGATTTTCAGAGCTCTCAAGTCTACGGCTACAGGAAGTAAGATTTTCCTTCAGGATACTCATAGAAACGTCTACATCTGTCAGTCGGCGCTTAAGCTTCTCATTTGAAGCCTTAAGCCCATCCCTTTCACTCCTTAATGTAGCTAGTGTATCTAACAACAACCAACCAATATCTCTATACCTCTTATTTCTACAAAACTCGGTAAAGATGTCAAAAACATTATCCCCCAGAGCCTGGCTTCATACAAGCAAAGCATTAGGAGAATCGAATGGTGATATTTTGACTATCTCTTTTGCCAACTCACTCCATGGATTGGGAATGTCATTCTGATTATGGGAATCAGAGTCCTTAGTGTCTTTGAGTCCAGTCAGAGTAGAAAACCATTCATAAAAACCCATTTTTAAGATTCTGTTTCTTAAGAACCACTCCTAGTACCAAGATGTATTAGCTAGGGTTCTCTAGAGAAACAGAATCAACAGGGAACACTCGCAAATATAAAATTTATAAAAGTGTTTCACATGACCGTGGGAACGCAGAGTCCAAAATCCGCAGGGCAGGCTGTGAAGCCGTTGATTCTGATGAAGGGTCTGGACGAACGCCACAGGAGAGGTTCATCAACCAAACAGGAAGAGAGCCTGACTCTTCTGAATCCTCCTTAAAAGGCTTCCAGTGATCAGATTAAGCATTACTCATTGCAGAAGACACTCCCCTTTGGCTGATTACAAATGGAATCAGCTGTGGATGTGGCTGACATGATTTAATCCTATGAAATGTCCTCATCGCAACAGACAGGTCAGCACTTGCCCAACCAGACAAACAGGTACCACCACTTGGCCAAGTTGACACATGAACCTAACCATGACAACATGAGAGGACCAGTCAGAATAAGTAGTTAAGTTTATTAAAGAGAGAGAGCACACATTAAAGAGGTTAATACAGATGTTCCCAATGGGAGGTATACGCACTGAGTGGAGTGGGTTAGTGGGTTTTATATGAAAGTTTTACTAGTGGCAGGTATCCATAGTAACCTTTGGATGCTAGGTGGCTTCTATGTTCTAGAAGATAGCTAGCAGAATTCCTGGTTTGTTTTCATATACCTAAAATTTGTCTCTGGGCAGATGTTTAACTATCTTTATGACCCTATGCTTCCTATCATTAAGTGGGAATTTGCTTTGGGCCCAGAATTTTATAAGCCTCTATGGTTTGGGGAGGTTTCAGTGGCTTGGGGAGGTTTCAGTGGCTTGGGGAGGTTTGGGGCTTTAGGGAAATTTTTGTCCCAGGAAATCTGCAGCTGAAATTTGCAGTTTGCATTAGTTCCTTTGGAGCTAAATATGAAATAAAAGACTTGCAGTTGTTTGTTAACTCTTTCAGAGCTGAATAGGAAACCAGGGACTTATATTTTATCCTGCTTCAAGAGGACCCACAGAAGCTGAGAGAAGAAGTCACTGGAAACAGAAGGTGAAAGCAAAGGAACACAGGAGCAAAGGACCAATAGACACTGGCCATGTGCCTTCCCATGTGACACAGGTGTCCCAAATGCTGGCGGCCTTTCTTTGGAGTCCAGGTATCATCGGTTGATGCCTTAATTGAGACATTTTCACAGCCTAAGAACTGTAAATTTTAAGTTAATAAATCCCCATTGTTAAAAGCCAACCTAATTCTGATATATTGCATTCCAGAAACTTTAGCAAACTGAAGTATGTGTGTACACAACTTACGACATTATTTTAAAATATATGCAACTTATTTTATGTCAATTATACCTCAATGAAGTGGTTAAAAATTTTAATGAAAACATTTCTTCTACAAAGGATGAATAAGTTTTCAAGAAAATATGAAATACTATCTTAGCTCTTACAATATCCCTTTTACTCGAAGGTGTACTATTCATCAGTCATAAGTAAACAGGGAACTTCTTACTTCCTCCTCCTTGAAATACTCTCAGGTTGTCCCCTGGAACACAGAATAAGGCACGGGTAAAGGAGAGCACTCCCCAAGCTCTTCCTCAATACTGAGAGGCTGAGCTTCAAAAGCAGCCTCCAATCTTGAATATTCTAAGACAGATAGAGTCAAGAAAGGCCTGCAGTCTGGACATGAGTGGGCCACATGGCAGAAGTAAGGTCCTGCCACCTTTGTTGTTTGTTATGGATGTTCTCCTTGCTTTGTTTTCTTGGAGCCCTTCCTCAGGTGTTTTGTGATCCTTGCAAGTTTGGATAATGGAAGAAGTGAGGTTACTAGACAATTGCCATCCTTTCTGTTACCCACTTGTCCTAGTTTGCAAGCTGCCAGAATGCAATATATCAGAAATGGAATGACTTTTTTAAAAAGGGGAATTTATTAAGTTGCAAGTTTACAATTCTAAGGCTGTGAAAATGTCCAAATTAAAGCAAGGCTATAAAAATGTCCAATCTAGGGCATCTAGGGAAAGATGCCTTGGTTCAAGAAGGCTGATGAAGTTCAGGGTTTCTTGCTCAGCTGGAAAGGCACATGGTGACGTCTGCTAGCTTTCTCTCCAGGCTTCTTTAACGGCTTCCCCAGGACTCCATCCATTCTGTTGACTCTGTTGGTTCTGTGTCTCTAAAGCTTTTTTCAAAATGGTTCCCTCTTAAAGGGCTCCAGTAAGCAACCCCACCTTGAATGGGTGGAGACACATCTCCATGGAAACCACCTAATTAAAAGTTATCACCCACAGTTGGGTGGGTCATATCTCCATGGAAACAGTAAATAGATTCCACCCAGCAATACTGAATGAGGATTAAAGGACGTGGCTTTTCTGGGGTACATAATAGCTTCAAACCAGCACACTGCTCTACAGCACAACTGCATTCTGAACATCCCAACATGAGTTCAAACACCTCATTCATAAGGCCACATTACCGTAACAGAAACGTGTACAAAATGGTTAGATATGAAGCCCTATCATGGGGTTCAGGTTCAGGATAACTTGTTATAAGAGCCATTGTGAGCACACATATTTTTATTGTCCTCCTTTTTGGATAGGCAGGTAGATTTTATGTCCCAGGCCTTCCATAATAATACCACTCAGTGTGAGAGATGTGCCCTTTCATTTGTTAAGTGGGAGAAGGGTGAACATGAAAGAGGATGTGAGAAAGGAGACCACAGTTATGACCCGTGACAGGCAAGAGCCGTTTCACATCAGCTTTAGGAAAGGCAGTGCTTGGTTTCCTTCAATCTCTCCCACCTATGAACTGAGCCTCTTGCAAACACATGCCCTGATCTGAAGACCGTTGACACAGAGGGATAGTCCTGGACTTCTGAATCCCAGCCCCACTGTTCTAGTTTGCTAGCTGCCGGAATGCACTATACCAGAAATGGAACAGCTTTTAAAAAGGGGAATTTATTAAAGTTGCAAGTTTACATTCTAAGCCATGAGAATGTCCAAATTGAAGCAAGGATATGGAAATGTCCAATCTAAGGCATTCAGAGAAAGATACGTCGGTTCATGAAGGCCGATGAGGTTCAGGGTTTCTCTCTCATGTGGAAAGACACACGGCGAACATGGTGACTTCTGCTAACTTTCCCTCCAGGCTTCTTGTTTCATGAAGTTCCCCTTGGGGGTATTTCCTTCTTCATCTGCAAAGGTCTCTGGCTGCGTGGGCTCTCCTCCTTCTCGTGGCTTTGTCCAAAATGTTTCTTCTTTTAAAGGATTCCAGTAAACTAATCAAGACCTACCTGGAATGGGTGGAGTCACATTTCCCTCTTGTCAAAGGTTAATACCCACAGTTGGGCATGTCACATCTCCATGGAGATAATCTAATCAAGCTTCCAACCTACAGTGCTGAATAGGGATTAAAAGAAATGGTTACCTCCACAAGACAGATGAGGATGAAAACATGGCTTTTCAAGGGCACATACTCCTTTCAAACCGACACACCCACTATTTACCAACAGTGTGATCTATGACACGCTTGTTGTGACACCAACCTCTTAGAGTTTTGTGAAGATTAAGTTGATTATAGAAAAGGCCCTAGCACAAAGTCAGGCAAAAACTCTGTTCATGTTCCCTTACCTGCCCCTGGAAAGGCTCCTCCACTCTAGTTTTTGGCAAATGGTAACCCAGCACCTACTACCTTAGTGATTGGAGAATGGGGCTGCATACCTGACCCAAACCCCAGCTCCACAGCTCATCAGCTATGTGACTTGGGGCATTTTGCAACTCTTGGATAAAAAGAGTGAATAATAAAACCTGTCTATGGAATTGCCTTGACAGCTGAAGGCAATGATGCATAGAAAACGCTTAAAACAGATTCAGGCATGTAGCTTAACACCCAACATTGTTATTATTGTCACTGAGCTAAGCATTGGAGTTAAAATTTGTTTTTGCAACCCGAGTCACTGGCATGTCAAAGTAAATATTGAAAGTATGATCCTGAGCTTCATAAAAAATTGTTTCTTCGACAAAATTTCTAGATATCCCTTTCTGTTGGGCAATAAATGATACCAGTTCAGTAAATTATGCATGAAACAGCTAAGATACCACTTAGTCAAAAGTTACACTCTCCCTTATAGGCCTTTCTATATCCATTTATCCCAAACTTGAGAATTTCCCTCCATCCCTCCATCACTTCCTTTACCTGTTAGACTAAGAACTCAAAAGGATCTTAAAGTTTATCAAGTCCAGTGTTTTGAAGTAAGGAAGAACTAAAGGGTTGACTCAGGGCCCATTCACGAGATGGGTTGATGAGAAGGGAAAAAAAGAACAGGAAGGGAATGGAGAGGTGACCCCCACCTTGTCACCTCTCCCATCAGAGCAGAATCCCTGCTCTAACTCATCTGTTTATGGACCCCAATGGGGCTGGAGAAAGAAGTTAATCTGGGGATACATGTCAGGAGCTGAAAGTCCTCATACCTGAGCCAAGAAATTCTCCCTTTAGGTATCTAGTCAAAGAAAATAATCAGAAACTAGGACAAGAATAAATATACTATGATATATTCCCCAGAGTACATCTCTTGAGAGCAACCTTAATGTCCAACAATAGAATGAAATATTTTAAATGATAATGTTTTCCTTGTCATGGGGAAAATGTTTATGATATAATGTTAAAGACGAAAAGTAAAAATACAGTATTATCTGTATTGCATTAAAAACTTTTACAGCAAGAAGAAAAACCATGATAAATTTCTGCATTTTCCCATTTTCTTCAATGATTGTGTATTATTTTATACTGGGAAAATTTATCACAAAAAACGTGGAGCAAGAATTCTGCTTTTTGTATGGCATAAGATAGGTACACTGTGTATTTACCCAACCAGCATTGTAGGTACACTGTGTATTTACCCAACCAGTATACATGCCAGAGTAGATGCTGAAGACTCTGGGAGGGATATAGAAAGGAAGGAAAAGGAAAAAGGCAAACAACTTTGGGGCTACAAATGTGTGGGTGTTTTATGTTCATCATTTTATTTCATCATCATAAAATCCATGTAAGATAAATATGATTATCCCTCTCCTTAATTCTTTTTTTTTTTTTTAATGATAAAGACACAGGATCCTCTAAAGAGATGAAAGGATTCCCATTTAAGGGCTCATCACTGCAGGAGTTGGTATTTGGCTCAGTCTGTCCTGCTTCCAAGCTCCTGTTCTTTCCCACCACATTTTGCTGCCCGAATGCTCAGGGAGCTTTGGCTCCACTTCTTCTGCCATTTGGAGTTTGATTAAAAACAAAACACGGGCCATGTTATCACAAGTGCTTTCAATACACATTTATTGCAAAACCACAAGCACAGTAACTACAAAGTCAACATAACCATATTTCCTAAATGAACAGGAGATGGCCATCCTTGTGTGCATTCTCGAGAGAAACCAGGGGCTCATTTGGAAGCTCAAGCGCTGTGAGTAATGACTAGAACCCCCATCCTGAAGGAAGAGTTCTAAGCCATTAAACATTTAATTACCACTTTCGCAAAGCAATGCACATTACTATTTCTACGATGTAACGGCACAGAGATTTTAAATGCATCTTTTATTTTTCAGAATCTTCAGTATTCACAATGTGTAAAATGAAGCAGCATTTTAAATAAAACGCTGTGCCAAAACACAGTTTCTTAAAAAGTCCCCATTCAAAGGAAGGAAAATTGCATATGAATAATATTTATCAGTGCTTACGGTTGGCATCAACCAGAGTTTTAAAAGAATAAAAGTACCCAAGACTTCCACAGTTCTTTACAAAAGTATACTTGGCCATAAAATAAAAATCTATAAAATCCCAAAGATTACAAAAGTAAAATGCAAAAAAAAAATTTATTAAAATGTAATATAATCTTTACATGGTAAGGATTATTTAAAAGCACAGAGAAGACTTCTCAAGTTATCGTAATGGGCTTCAGGAAATGTATTGCACACGCTCCCAGTGGAACCGTTGCATAGACCCACCAGGTCGTGGAGTGCGGCCAGCAGATGTGTACACCTCAAGCATCAAGTCTCAGTGGGGGCAGATTTTAAGCCATCTCCCTGCACCTTTTCATCTTTGCACCATCTCTCCAGGGGGGAGAAGACAGTTTGCCCAGGCACAGGAGGTGTAACTGGGGCAACTGCTGTCAAGGAGCCTGAAAATATAACCTGATTCTTATTGTTTCTATATTTTCAAATCAGGTCCTGGAGCTGGGAGGAATCTCAAGAAATCATCTGGCCTTTCCTCTGTCCTCAGTCCAGTCTTCTGGGACAATGTTGGTCCATTCTCTTAAGACCCCTCGGGGCAGGACGTCTTTTGAGCATGCAGGAGTTAATTTCTCTGGCAGTCAGAACTTCGTGTGTTCAAACTGCAGCAGTTTTAGCCAAAATACATTCCTAGGGTGGACCAGGATCCCAGGCAGGAAAGGGCTTTGCTCTTCTACAGACTGAAAGGGAGTCAGGGGCCTCGGTGCAGCCTGGGACAGGAAGAAGGGAAAAGTGGAAGGGATGAATTAGGATGAGACTCAAGGCTGAGAGGGAAGCCTGGAGCTGAGAGTGGGGCACTTGTTGGGTAAGTTAGGACCCCTGTTGCGGAGAGTGATGTCTACAGGGCTACTGCAGGCTCCCCTCCCAGCAGCTGCCTCTGTTCTCAGGTCCAACTCAAGAGGGCTGTTTCTGCAGCCATCCTATCTCTACTTTCTTGTAATGGCTGGTCTGTCCTTTGCTTGCCTTCCTGCTCTACTGCAATGTAATACAGTGCCAAGGAAAACCAGATAACATGGAGAGTGTAAAATTAGGTCAAGTACACCTAATTTTAGGTGTGCCTTGAGAACAGAGGGTGAACAATAAGTGCTGAGGCTTCCAGATGGTGATTTTGATTGGGAATGCTTTCTGGCTTGCTTCTAGGTGTGTGACTGAGAGGGTGGAGGCAGATGGAAAAGACTGAATGGAGTAAGAGTTTGTAACTTTATTTGAATCTAAATCTACTTGGGCAACCCAAGATTTCTTTGCATCCAATAATTGGTATGAAAAGTAATTACTCTGACAGAGAGCAAGAAACACAATAGAGTGGGTATTGAAGGCATGCCTTCGACTATGAAACATTCCTTTAGAGGGTGGAAGGGAGGGGGACTGTGAAAGTTATAGACTTTAGAAATAAAACAGTTCCTCTTGGGCGGTCTAGATTTACACGGCTTTCTCAGAGCAAAATAGGAACCTGTATCATGGCAGACAGGGCATCTGTAAGGGCAAGGTTCCCAGCTGGCTAGCTCCACCTTAGAAAGTTCCCATATCCTTTGGAGTCAGCTGCTCACATTTAAGTAAAGGAAGGAAGTGTGAAATGTGAAGGCTGTTTCCTTACCTCCAACTCTGCTACAACTTTTCTTCATTTTCAGGTCCTCTGCCCTGATTTGTTCTGCTCCTTTCTTCTCTCCCACTCTGTTTCCTGTCCCCACTCCCTTCTTTGAAAGCAAGAACTTCTAAGTGTAATGGAGAGTGGCTCTGGAACAGATGACAGAAGGAGGCTGCAGAATTTTCATCCCTAGAGAGCTGAAAAAAGCAGTTGGCTAGACACCCTGAAGCAGGATGTGCTTGGAGGCAGGAGACTGTGCCAGATGACTCAGTAATAATGAGCCAGCTTCAGGCTTCTGCTTTCCAGAACCCACTTCCACCATAACTCCATGCCTCCAAACCTTCCCCTCCACTTTTGCTCAGCAGAAGTGCCTGCCTGGCCTCTTTCAGTAACTCTTCCACTGTCTCCCGGGTCCCCATACATGGTCAGTGTCTCCCCCTTGCTAGATGTCTCTCTTTCTTCTTTCTGCATAACTGTGTGCTTCAATGAACACTAGCACATCTGAAATTTCTGGAAGCTTATTAACTTTCTCTAAAACTTTTCCACTTTTTAAGTCATTGGGTCAGATTTCTCTACCTTTTCCTTTAAAGACTGTCTAGGGTCTTTTTTTTATATATATATACTACAAAGGACACACTTAACTATATACTGATTAGGAATAAACTTAGATTTTTATTGGCCCAAGAGAAGAGGATTTAGAACATAGTTTTCCAAAGAGTATGATCTCACAGAGGAACTAGGATAATTGTAGAGCTGAGCTGTGAAGTTTCTAATAGCCCTTTGGAGGTACTGCTAACCTTGAACTACAGCTTTTATAAATGGGCTCATTGGAGTTCTCATTTCTGAGGGCCAGTAGGGCGTCTTATTTGTTTCTGCATCCTCAGAGCCTAGCTCAGTGCTCAGCATGTAGGAGGAACTCCATATATGCTCCTCCATCACACTTCTTTTTAAATCTTTATATTATCTGCTTTTTCCAGCATTTCATATTGGTTATGATGAAACTGCTGCCTGATTTTATTTTAGAATGTACCATTATATTCAAATTGCATTAGAAAGTACTCAGAGAAAAGAAGATTAAAGTCTGTTTTAGGATAAAAGAAGCAGTTTTGGTAAGCAAAAATCTAAGTTAAAAAAACGTGAAATAAACTTGAGGATTTAGCTATCATTAGAATTTATTTGTAAAGGAATATTGACAAAAGATGAATGGATAAGGTAAGGGAATCAGCTGGTTCATTAGAGTAACCTTTCTCTCAATTAGATGAAAGACAATTATAGGCAATAGAATGTAGCATGGATTTTCCTATACCAGGAGATCTATTTTCAGCTTGAGTAAAAAAAGAGAACAAATATGGAGGGACTCCTCTATGCTGAGATAGATGAGGGTAAAATGTAAGGGCTATTATCAACTGATGCTTTTTTTTCCTGAAAAGGGTGGTACAATTGCAAAAGAGGAGAGAAAGGATGGAAAGGGGATGTCTATGGGATGGTTTCTGGGGTGCAAGTATGAAAGCACAGAAGTATGGAGGAGAGGGACAGCTCCATTAGAGACATTCAATCACTTACTAAAATGATTTTCTCAGCAATTCTTATTGATCAGGAAGAGCGGTGCAGTGTGTACTAGTAAGTTCAGGGAAGGAGTAAGAAGAAACAGACCATTCCCAACACATACCCTTCAGCTTCGGCTGGATTCCTAGGGCAGGTGAAGTGGGATTGGCCACCTCTCATGCTTATCCCAGGCACTTTCGCTGAATCACAGACCTATACAGAAATGTTCAGGCCAAGGAAGTGATTTCGTCTGGGACTCTGGGATGCAATTTAGCAGTATGGAAGCAGAATTTTCCTAATACTTTATTTCCATAAGCTTCCAAAATGATATGTTTCTGGTGGGTAGGGAAGTAAATTTGGAATTGGAGACATTGTGGTAAATAAAATCACCTGTAGGAATTGAAGCTGTGATTCTTACTTGCCCTTTGTAGCATTCGTTGGGTTTGTGCAAAAATTTAGGAGGCTGGGACTTCACTAGTGATGCATCAAGTGTGGCTTAGGTTTACACCCAGGTGGAAGTCCCGAACGGCTTCTCCACTGAAGTAACCCTTTCCCATTTGGATGGTTGATGCTCCAAATTCTATCATTAGAAATATTTCCTTTTGGTGTTAGGCTTTCTTCTCTGTTAAGATGAAAATTTCCTTTAAAAATGTGACTCACGAATCGTTATGAGTATTTGTATCTTAACATGTATGCATCTGTTAAGTTTCGTCTTGAGAGGATGTTTTGAGAGGAAAACTTACAGACAGAAGATGCTGGTGAAAGAAATGAATGCAGGATATGGAAGTTAGAGGGTCAATAATAGGACAAGTAAGCTATAGAAGGAGAGTAAGTTTTGGAATTCCTTTTGACAAAATTGATTCTATGGCTCCAGAAAACCTAGGTCCTGTCTGATAGAAATCTCAATGGAACAAAGTATCCTTTCCTTGAAATCAATTATAATTAATGATGGTATGAGAAAAATATTTGGGCTCCTACTATGCATAATATGTAGGGAACTGTCAGCATTCCTTCGGTAATTATTAGTTCAGGAAAGTATTTGTTTTATTATTATTTTTTAATGTCTGAAAGGTATGGAAGGGTAGAACACCTTTTCTTTCTCTTATTCTCTTTTGCAGGCACACATATATAATTAGTCCAGAATGAATAAAAGGATGAATGAAAGAAGGAATAAATGAATATGATAAGAGTTTGAAACAGTTTCTAGCACTGCCTGGTACCTAGCACATACAACTTACTGGACCTTGGAGGAGTTTCTTGATAGTTTGAAAAGATAATGTATCAACTGTTATACTGGTAGAAAGGTTTTGCACTTGCATTGTTTTCTACTTTCTGTTGTGTGTGGCCAATAGATGTAAAACAGCTATAACACTTTTCAGCAAAAAAGAACATATCCTCTGACCTTTCTATTTGACAGATGAGAAGTAAAAGTCTAGAGAGCACAAGTGACTTGCCCAAGGCCCCAAGGGTACTCAGCAAGCATGCTAGAGAAGGAACTCAGGCATCCTGCCACTCGGGCTGGCCTTCCTTTTGCTCATTTCTCTGTCTGGCAAATTTTATACTGACTATATTATAGTCTCAAGGAAGCCTTGTTTATTAACACCTGTGTACTGATCTGCTGAATCTCTGCCTTCATTCTGTAAAATATCTGCACAGCCCATTTGGCAGAATTTGGCTGTGTAGAAATGACCTCATTGCAAAGCAACCTACCTTTGGTGCCATAACTCTAGAGATAAGAGTTTGAGGGTTGGCTGGACTACCTGAACTGACCGTCTGATTTCTGCAAATGCAAACAAATTCATAAAAAATCAAACCAAACCAAAGAATATGCTCTTAGTTTGGTCTCATTCTGGTGAGCAAATACAGTACTCTGACTTGGCTCCCAGGAGGCTATCTCAACATCAGATGACAGATTTTCTTTTATTGCATTTGACAAATTTAATAAACCCTACATTTCATATATAAACTCCTTCAGGGAAATAAACAGCATCTACAGCGTATTGACTACCACAGACGCTGAAAAAGCCATTTCGTTTTGGCTGGATCTGTGCGCTGTGTAATATTCCATTTGTTCACGCACGGGGATGGATTATTAGAAGGGCTATTGCACAAACAGCAACATGAAGGTGCTAGGAAGCTTTTTAGTTTTAGAGACTGTAAGTGGTTCAGTCATTTCTTAATATTTAAATAAAAATCATCTAGCTTTTCTGAAGTGGAAGACACCTTAGGGAACATCTTTTTGAACCCCCTCATTTTATAAGTAAGGATAAATGAGAAATGAAGGATAAATGAGAAGTGAAGTGATGTGTTCAAGGTCAAAGAGTGGAAGACGCCAGGCCTGGGACAAGGGCCCCCAGACTCCAAATCTAGCGCTCTGTCCTTGTGTCCTCTCTAGTCTAGTTCGTGAAAACTGCTTGGCCAGCTCTCCTCTCTAATGCCAGCAGTTCAGAAAATCTGGTTTTCACAGAACTTGCTCCCAAGCATGGTCATAAATGAGCAAGAAGCAACTACCAGAAAGGGGAAAGGTGGATGGGCAAGAGGACAGGAAAGGAAGAAGTTACCAAATGTAGCAAAATTCTTGTCCTAATGCAGTTCATTGGTTTTACTGGAAGCTTGAAAGTTAGGATAGTTAAGGAAGCTGACCAGGAAAATATCAAGGATTACCAGAATCTCCATTAGTTAACAGTTAAAAAAAACACAAAACAGCAGAATTGTACCAGCTTATTCTCTATTTTGTACTGTATTGCTTGCCCCTGCAGAGATGGGGGAACTAAGGAAGTTCTGTTAAGAAGATCCATTTGGATCTTGGGAGTGGGCCATTCATTTTATTCTCTTATCTTTTGTTGTACAGAAACAGAAACTATATTTCCAATAAGAAAATTGAATTTTGCATATGGAAGTTCACTTTTGAACGTCAGAATATGACAGAGTTTAATTGTATATATCTGGGTCTGTGAAATGTCTACACTAACAACTGCTACATTTTACATAGGATCATTTGGGAGAGAATAAGGATCCCAGAAACTCTTGCTTCTTTCCATTAAGTTTATACCAACATGGTTATTTTAAAAAAAAAACACAACAGTTGCTGGGTGATTTTATTTAAAATCATACACACACAGACACATATATATGTGTATGTAAATGCATAGAATTTTTGAGAGGATTCATATGAGTTACCTCTGAAGAGGAGAATGGATTAGGCAAGTGTTTGTATGGAGAGAGACTTCATTTTACTTTCTATATTTCCATACTAGGTATTTTATAAGGGTTACCTATTCACATATTTCTTACATAATTTTCAAAAAAAAATTTTTTAATGAAAGAAAAGTTATTTAAAATAAATTACTTTAGGGTAACACATCGATTGTACATGAAAAAAATGCAGATCTAGGGTTAGGGTGACCTGCTAAAAGCTAGCTTTATGAATTGACCCCAATCGTTTAGGCTATAAGGCTCTCTGCTTACTTCTTAGCAAAATGAGGTGGTGGATTAGATCAACTGTTCAATTCTATGATTTTTCTGAGCAAATGGGAAAAAAAGCCAATCTGAACTGGAAGTCTAAATTAAATAGTATTTTAAAAGAAATATCATCTCTAACATTGAGGAAAATTAAAAGTTTATCCATGCTATCCTTGTCATTTTGTTCAAGGCTACAGAAGCCTCCTTTATAAATTAGAAGCACCAATAGGGGCTTATTTACTCTTACTTCACTGAGGTTTGGGTTGATTTTGGCATCCCCTTTGTAGTCTCAGGCCTGACAATGTACTCAGTCTAGCAGGTTTAGAGCTAATGTGGTCTGCTTGTTTCCATCATTTTACCAAAGCTCTCTGATAAGCTGATGAAGTGAATTCAATGCTTTTTAACATTTAATTAAAAAAATATATTGTCCCTTTTTGAATGAACAGAACTGCTGGGGCTGGGGAAATCTTTTGCCCTCTCTTTTTGAGTGTGGCCTAAGATTGAAAGCTATTGTTTGAAACTCACCAGATTCCAGGGTACAACCATAACCTGGTTAGCACATTAACAAGTATTAGTACATATTCTAAAAATGCAGCAAATAATAACTATGGAAACTTATTAGAGGGTCCCATTTTGGTACAAATTCTAACTTTTGAGATTTAGCTGTGAGGAGAACTGTTAAATCTTTCCAGAGCATCTTATTTTCTTATGTGCTGATCATGCCAGTGTCCTGTTCAGGAGAGGGAAGCTGAGACATCAGCCTCAGGCTCCAGTTGGGAATGAGACTGGTTTTCTGCCTGGGAGCTTAGGGAGGGCTTGCGGCGAAAGCAGCCTGTCCCAGGAAGTCAGTTCAAGGAAGTGGAAATCTAAGGAGATTCTCAGGTCTAGACTTCAAATCAGGTTCATCCAAGGGTACTAGGCAACGAGGCCACCTCAGAAAACTAAGTGACACAAGAGGCTGATGTAGTTTCAGCCCTGACAAAGGACAAATTTAAACTATTGATAAGAAGAACTGTGGTTCAGGAGAGAGACACAGGGCTGTGTCGGATACCTCAGAGGTCTCTTAAAGGCCTCATGTTAGTTCCTAGAGGTCATCTCCTAAATTTGAGGTTCTAACTGAGCCAGAAGGATGCTTGAAAGGAAATGTGTGCTATGGGCAGTGAAGATTTCTGCTTAATGAGTGGAAAACTCATCTCTATTGAGCAGGAAGTACCCAAATGGATGCTGTTCCAGAACCCAAAAATTCCACTGTAAAGTTTTGTTCTTGTAGGACAGTCCAAGTATTGCTTTTATTTCCCAAGACTAATAAACTGTTTGTCAGTACAGAAATAAGCTTTACCTTGTTCCATTCTGCATGATTATGATTCTAAATTAAGTTGGATCTATATTTTTCCTATATTTATAAAATAGATCTGACTGGGGGGCGGGCCGCGGTGGCTCAGCGGGCAAAGTGCTTGCCTGCTATGCCGGAGGACCTCGGTTCGATTCCCGGCCCCAGCCCATGTACCAAAAACGGAGAAACAGAATACAATAAAAACAAGAAAATGTTTAAAGATGTTTCCCTTTCTTCCTTCCTTCCTTCCTTCTATCCTTCCTTCCTTCTCTCTGTCTTTCCTTTAAAAAAAAAAAAAAAAAAAAAAAAAAAAAATAGATCTGACTGGATTTCTCCCAGCTTTCCATAGATCTCTTTTTTATTATGGAGCTTTTTTCATATCACAGCTTTTGCAGTTGCTTGATAATATGGTATAATCACTGTAATCTCTATACTTATTACTTCAGGGACAAATGTGAAATTAATATGACTTTTAACATTAATTTAAAGCAAAATAACTACATACTTGTATTTAATCTTGAGTCTAAAATGAAGCGTACACTTAACGCAAACATCAAGATGCATGCCTAGATTTTAGTAAAAATAATAGTTAAAAGAAAACTAATTAAAAGATAAGTAGATGGGAATTTAATCTCTTCAATTAAAAAAATCCCTTAGCTAGGAATCTTTATTAGAAGGGCTTCATAAAAACAAGCTGTAAACATTCTGAATAATTAAACATGAATATAGGATCTGTGATAAAATGTGGTCCTTAGGTTTTATATGCTCAAATACAGAAAACTACATTTACACCTGCTCCCCTTATATTATTTTATTAGTTCCATCTTCCAGTGAAATGAATGTGTATGTATAATTGTCTTGTTCCTATATCTCCAACATGGACAATATTTAAAAATGCTTCTTTCCACAACTTGTAAGGTATTCGTTAATAAGTCACAGCATGCTGTTACCAATTAATAAGGCGGTGGATGTGGTGTATGAAGATGTCATCACTAGCTGAGACTTAGAGATGTTAGTACAGTGATGAAGAAAATAGAATAATTTTACTTAAATACAACCACCTCAATTTAATCCCTGTACTTCCCACATTCACTCAAGAATGACGGTTTACTCTTAAGCCCCGTCATTTTTTAACACAGAAGAGCATTTACGAACACCAACAAACGTCTAAATTAAGTTGTAGTTCTGTAAGTAGGAGAAAATACTAGTCTGGGAGTCACAAGGTGTGGATCTTAGTTCTAGTTTTCCACTAAAACTAGGATTGTGACCTCCGGCAAGATACTTTATTTTTCTGGGATTGTTCCTATAATCTCTAAAATAAGTGTTTGGATTAGTGGCATGTTAAGATTTCCTCCAGTTGTAAAATTTCATTAGGATTCTATAACGTTTGTTTAGAAAGTACAAAGGCAACAGCTGGCCTATTTTGATACATACCAGAAATATAAACAAAAAGAGAACAAATATGATTTAAAATATGCAAGTAAAATAGTAATAATGTGTAAACCCCCTCACCCTGTCCCCTCCACTTAAATCTTTTGGTTCCCTTTCTATCCGGTTGGGTATATGAAATTTTGATCATTTAAACTTAAATTTGTGATTACAATAATTATCTGCTGAAGGGATAAGCAGATACAAAGGATTTATGGGATTCATTGTGTGTTAAAAAAAACAGGTGGGGCCTGGCACATCACAAGAATTTTTAATCACTACCCACTTGGGATATCTTTGAACTAATTAGTCATTTACATAATTTCTTAAGAGTATTATTCTCTACTTTGTGTTAAAAGTGGAACTAACCACAGGAAATTGTTCTACATCGGATGTCTTACTATAGCAGAATTTTGTACTGCCACATCCTCAAAGACAACAGATTTGCCTAAAACCAAATACTTCATAAGTATTCCCCCTCTTTTTAAAAATTTTTTTGCATGGGCAGGCCCCGGGAATTGAACCCAGGTGTCTGGCATGGCAGGCGAGAACTCTGCCACTGCCCCACCGTCGCCCGCCCACCCATCCACCCCCTCTTTTTAAACTGCTATTTAAATATGAGGGGATCACGGTCTGCTGACATCATCATTGGCTGTTTTTCTATCACCTTCAAGAATTCTGCCCTCATCTTATTTTTATTTAAGAACCAAGTCCAGCTCTCCTAGCTTTTCTTCCTCCCTTTAGCACACTCTTCAGTTCCTTCAGTTCTTGGAGCTAAGAGAGCAGGGTGGTCATAAAGGGAGATGATTACAGGTAGGTGAATGAAATCAGATGTTGAATTTGAGGGCTTTCTTTCTTTTCAAGTTTCAAAAACTTAGGATCTCAGAAGAAGGCCAGACAGTACTGGAATGCACAGCCTTGACCTTACTGAGCTAAGGG
Organism: Tamandua tetradactyla; assembly: GCF_023851605.1. Lineage (NCBI taxonomy): Eukaryota > Metazoa > Chordata > Mammalia > Pilosa > Myrmecophagidae > Tamandua > Tamandua tetradactyla. The sequence continues at coordinate 22,611,867 of NC_135336.1, forward strand.
GGAAGGGCGGGCCCTTAGGAGTGCATGTGGGTGTGGGTGCTGCTAGGCGGGCCCTTAGGAGTGCCTGTGGGTGTGTGTGCTCCTAGGCGGGTACTTAGGAGTGCATGTGGGTGTGTGTGCTCCTAGGCGGGCACTTAGGAGTGCATGTAGGGGTGTGTGCTGCTAGGCGGGTACTTAGGAGTGCATGTGGGTGTGTGTGCTCCTAGGCGGGCACTTAGGAGTGCATGTGGGGGTGTGTGCTGCTAGGCAGGCCCTTAGGAGTGCATGTGGGGGTGTGTGCTCCTAGGCGGGTACTTAGGAGTGCATGTGGGTGTGTGTGCTCCTAGGCGGGCACTTAGGAGTGCATGTGGGGGTGTGTGCTGCTAGGCGGGCCCTTAGGAGTGCCTGTGGGTGTGTGCTGCTAGGCGGGCACTTAGGAGTGCCTGTGGGTGTGTGTGCTGCTAGGCGGGTACTTAGGAGTGCATGTGGGTGTGTGCTGCTAGGCGGGCCCTTAGGAGTGCCTGTGGGTGTGTGTGCTGCTAGGCGGGCCCTTAGGAGTGCCTGTGGGTGTGTCTGCTAGGCGGGCACTTAGGAGTGCATGTGGGGGTGTGTGCTGCTAGGCAGGCCCTTAGGAGTGCATGTGGGGGTGTGTGCTCCTAGGCGGGTACTTAGGAGTGCATGTGGGTGTGTGTGCTGCTAGACGGGCCCTTAGGAGTGCATGTGGGGGTGTGTGCTGCTAGGCGGGCCCTTAGGAGTGCATGTGGGGGTGTGTGCTGCTAGGCAGGCACTTAGGAGTGCATGTAGGGGTGTGTGCTGCTAGGTGGGCCCTTAGGAGTGCATGTGGGTGTGTGCTGCTAGGCGGGTACTTAGGAGTGCATGTGGGTGTGTGCTGCTAGGCGGGCACTTAGGTGTGCATGTGGGTGTGTGTGCTGCTAGGCGGGCCCTTAGGAGTGCATGTGGGGGTGTGCTGGTAGGTGCACGCGTGGAAATGAATAGAATGAAGTGCTGACCAACTTCCCCTTAGCCATATTTTTACTGTCCTGGCTAAGAGAAGGAGCTTGAGAGCACTGTGTCTGTCCAGAAAAAGACAGAGAAAATATATTTAGCTGACAAAGAAAATACAATTAGAAATTGAGGGAAAAGAAAAGGTTTCTGCGGAAGAAGAAAATAACAAAGGTAAAGGAATATTGTTGACTTTTTTGGAAAACGTTTTGTTTTTCCATGTAAAGAGAACTGTATAAATGTAATTGGTGGTAACAGCATACTCCAACCACAGAATATTTTATATCAAATGAAATACACATCTGAGAGTTGTCCAATGAGTGTTAAATTTTGAAAAGCTATATCATCTACAGAAATAAAATAGGTACTGGCAAAATGCCTCCCCCGTAAATATATGGCCTCCATATGGATTTGAACATTTTACAGTCTGAACTGAAATACAAGAATGTTACAGATGTCAAAGTTTCAATGTTATAAACTGTCATTTTCAAACAGGAGTCCTTTAATAAAATCTAACCCTGGCAAATAATAGTTGGCGCTGGGTGTTACATCCCCTGCCACCAAATATAAATATACAGGCTGAAGAAACAGTATGTTCTGTGTGATTTGTCATTTCACTTTTAACAAAGTGCTAAATCAGAACAGAATTACATTTTTTCATACAATATTTAATGCGACTGTATTAAACATTTAGTCACCCTTAATATAATCATTTAAGGGCACAGTGGATGAAATCGTATTTCACAAGAACGAGAATAACTTAAGACTGAGACACAATACATGTGCTCTAAAGTCACTGGAAAGCACTTTATCACCATAATAAAGAGGACCAAAGGTTCCTGACCTGATTAAAAATAAGGAGTCATATAAGAAACGCTTTATTAGAAAAAATGTAGTGTACACATGGCTAATTTCTATCTTATACACCTTTTGGCTAGTTTATAAATTAAAATCTGATATAGGGTTTAAACTTCTTTAGAAGCTAGTGGCATTTCTTCCTGTTCTGATATGTGACTTAGAGAAGAGGTTATCTTTCTATGGTAGACACCTCTTTTTTTTTTTTTTTTTTCATAATTACAATTATTCAGTCAGTAGTTTAGCACTGGCACAGAACACCGAGGAAATTATTTAGGTAGTGCTTTAGGTGTAAGACATCACACTTCCAACCCAGGGATTAGGCAAAATTATGCCATGTATATAGATTTAAAAATAGCTTCTTACCGCTCAAGTCCCACATTGTTATTACTTAGTAGTAATTAAAGTAATGTGATCATCTGTGTAGCCTAACAAAACCTCTGAATGAAGTTTCTCTCCTCGCCTCTGTTTCTGTCAGATGTGCAATTCCAAGCAAATGTGCAGCACGCGGTATCGATTTCCAGTCTCTTTCAAAACTCCTTCAAGTCTGTGCTATTAAACTGAGACAACCACATCAAGATAGAGTCTGTCATAGGATTCCCTGAAGCACAGAATGAGGAGGAGACTGAGCAAACACGACCCGGGAAGGCACCAGTTGAACCAAGACAGCTCTGCAAGACAAAAACATGCAGTTTTAAACATTCCTGCAGCCCCAGCAGAACACCACCTGCGTGCCAGGGCTCATGTGCTCCACGTTCAGAAGCACATATGATAAATGCACCCTGGAAGGCCTGAAAACCAGTTTCCAATAAACAGTGACAAGCTGGAGACTAAGTGATGCATGTAATATATTACAGGGCTTTCATGTGGAATATTTTTAATCAATGTCATTAATAACTTTTTCATCAATTTAATCCACCTTGACTCTGGTGACAAAATAAATCTATTACTTCAAAGAAAAAAATCAATCACCTTCTAAATGTTAGTTTGTTAATTATTTCTTAAGTGCTCTCTGCTGCCATTATGCTTATCCCTGTCCAGAAATATCTGATGGACAAATAAGAAAATCATCTAACTTTTGAGATAACACTTATATAAATATTTTTTTCAATAGAAATACCTAATTCTCAGCAAAACCATCAAGTAGTAATCACTGTAAAGCAGATTAGAAAATACATGGAAAAATAAAGTAAATCATAGGAACCGTCCCTAATTCTACCCTCAGAGGAACCACTGTGACTGTTTTGGTTTATTTCTTTCCAGTCTTTACTTTCTACTACCAGAAATGGTTACATATAATACCAATGATTGGAAAACCCGCAGGGATCATCTAAACAGGCAATTCTGCTGCTGTTTGATTTAATGGTATCAAGGACATGCTTCCTCAAAATTGTGTTCTCAGAAATTCAGGACTCTCAAACAAGCCAGTCCTCAGCCACTTTGTACCAAAACACACCACCCAGCGGCTGCTGCCTCCAGCGGCTGCCTCCATCTCCAGGGACCCTGGAGTCGGGCATCTGTTCAGCCTTTTTGGACCCCACCCCGCTCTACCAGTCAAGCTTGAGCCTTTATGGCAGGAGTGAGCAGCTCTTTCACATCAGGAAGTTGGGGTTTGAGAAGCACTTCTCTAGTTTAATTATCCATTTAGCAGTTTCAATTAAAAAAATAATAATAAATGAGGGAAACAGTTCCCCAGTATCCTTTTTTTTTATCACTGCTATGGGTTTATAGTTTACCTTTGTACTTCTACAGAATGCTAATACCGCCTTAATCTTCAAAAATCATCCTAAAGATTTCCACAATGCTGCGTTAGTTTAATCCATAATTCATATGGCTAAAAGAGCAATTTACGCTCAGGGATGGAAATGAGAAAACCCACCAGTAAGAAAAGCTGCTGAAATACCTTCTTTTTTTTTTCTGTAATATGCTCACAAAAGCAGCCTCCCAACCTCTCAATTAATTTCTATATTTTAAAAGTTAGACATGCCATTCTATAGCATTTAACAAAGATATCTTTCAATGGTATTTGCATGCAAGGCTCTTTTCTGTGCTTTACTTGGATTGAATATAATCTAGACACAGAAAGGCTGGGACCGCGGGGGTCCTGTCTTTATTCTGATAGTCCCTGAAATGACACTCTAAGCATTTTCTGCTCTTATATTAACCATATAACCTCTGGATTTCTGATGATAATTTTAACAGACCAAAAGAAGTAAAAAAAAAAAAAAAAAAAAGAAGATCTTTTTTAATCAGGTAAATGTAGACAATAGCATACTGTTTGTATTTTTAGAAGTGAGAATTCAGACTTCAAGGTAGAATTTTTAGCAATGGAGAAAAAAAACAGTGGTATGTGACAAAAATGTACACTGACATTTTCTAAGTCTTGGTGATTGTATTTCATGGGGAGCTAGAGTGATACATATGTAGCAACAATCAACTTGTCTTTGTTCTCCTTAAACCTGGGGATTTGTCAAATATTGCCAAAGCAGACTTTTTATTTCAGCAGACTTGTAAAATTATTTCTTCTGCCTGGGTTCAGATGAAATCTCTAAAAACGTCTCATTATTGCTCTCCACTGTCAGGATTTGTTGATTGGTTTTCACTGCGCCTTTCTCTGAACAGCCAAATCTACCTTTTAGTAAATTCACTTGGCTCAGTCAATGGCAAGTGCTCTCTGAAATATCTGTCTTTTCAGAAAGCAAAGTCAGAGACGGGGGAACCTCTAGATCTTCCCACTGAAAACCATTTACACAAACCACGGTTTAGGTGTTCTAGTAAGCAGTCAACGGCTTGCTTCCGTTTAATTTGACTCAGCAGTAGCAAAGTCAATTGCTGTCCTTTTTGAGCCTGATGTTGTAGGATTTAGTTGAATCAACAGAATGCTGATTCCACTCAAATCTTCTTATTCTTACCCTTTTAATCTTTCACAGTAAGCTTTCTATCATTTCTTCCTTTTGGCTTTCACTAAAGAAGATACAAATCCATTACTCTAAGGCAGCCCTCCACATTCTCCCCTATACTGCTGATTTTCCCTAAGGCAGGTCTCTGTAGCTTGAATATCCTGCCAATTTATGGTGTGGACAGGTGATACATTTCACTTAATGACGTGAGTTCTACACCAAATGGTAATGCTCTGTGGGGCCTGAACTAATTAAGATTTTACTTATCCTATAACCTTTTTCTTCCAGACAGTTATTATACTTTTCACTTCATTTTCCCTTTAACAATGCCACGCTTTGGTTTCTGCCATCTTCAAGCATTTGCCTGGTTCCAGCTACTACCCTCCAGAATCAACCTTCTACTTTCTTTGGTGATTTAACCAAAACTATAGTGATTCAACTAAACTACTTCCAGTCTAAGTCTTCTTAGCAATGCTCAAGGTGAGATATCAGCTGAGACCATAATTTCACGGTTTAGTATCAGGCTCCCTTTATTCCATATTAACTACTCAACAGATCTTACCATCATGTTGCATTATTTTACTTCTTAGATAAAAAATTGTTTTCACTAGTCTAAATCTGTAGAACCTGCTCTTTCTTCTCCTGGTAACGATTACTCAATGTATCATACTTCAGCAAGCTCCCTGAATCTTTTAAGCTATCCCAAAGCCTCAAATTCACCCTCAGCCACTTCAGAGTGAAAGGGCTAAGGTAAATTTTGTAAAGCTTTTTGCCAAAGCCTGATGCAAAGTGTCTAGAACAACAACAAGGAACGACAATACAGACTTCAGAAAAAGCTACAAATTATAAGATACATTTCAGAGTACATGAAGAATATAACAGCATTCCGAAATTGATATTGTATGTGAAGTTACAAAGAATAAAGTGTCACCGTGCTGTCTGAAATAATTTACTGGGGTTCTTAAATTAAACATTATAAGAAGTAACTCAGTTTTACAAATATGCTCAAATAACTTCTTTTTAAAATTGACCTCGAAAAATGCCAGGAAACTTCTGACATGGTGCCAGGTACCATACCAAAGCAGAATGGAAACAGGATGTAGAAGTCCCTGTGACTCAGGGCTCCAAATAAGTATGTGACAGTTGATGACAGGAACTTATAAATCTGCCATCCATACTGGCCATAGCTATAATCTGCCAATTTATCACTACTGGGGTCTGTCTTGTGAGACAAGACATCCTAATGTGGACATTTAAAGTTATTCTATGCAGCTCTAAGAAGTTATCCCCAATCAGATAGCTCACTATGGAAAAAATACCTCAGGACATTTATTGCTTCCTTGAGATGGATCCATACATCTTTAAGGTGATATAAAATTAAGCCTTACAATCATGTAACTAATAGTTGAATTCTGACATATATCCAGCTGCTGGGTGAGTTTTTCAAGTTTTAAAATTACTGAATTATGCCACTTCAACACTGGACCTAATGGAAGGGAATTCAATTTGTTATATAAAATTCTGGGAGTACCATGTTACAGAACTAACAATTATTTTTTTAGGAGGAAGTTTTGCAGAATTTTCAGATTAGCAATTTATATATTATCCTACTTCAGTTATAAAGAATGTGGACCTCTGCAATGGGGCTTTTGGGGAAAGATCAATTAATAGTATGTGAAAGAATTTCCACATCATTTTTATAGTTCTAGTAGCCATAGCTTTAATGAGATATGGGCTATATTTGTGTGTCTTCCTTATACATACTCATAAATAAGAATATAAAAGCATTTCTTTAAATAGAAGCCTAGATATTTAGATTCCTAACATCAAGTAACTAATTATCTAGGAAAGAAAATAAACATTTGGCAAGTGCCACCAGCCTTGCTTTGGGGTAGGTGCTTTCACAAAAATTTTCACATTTACACTATAAAATGTGAAGAACTTATGAGACTTTTTTATTCCTGGAAATTCTATCTTGGTAGATAAGATTAATCATTAGCTAAAATTTCATTTTTTTAGACTTATCATGGAGTTTAGGCAGAAACCTTTTAACATCTACATAGATATATAAGACTATTTCATCAGAAATCAGTCAAAAAGATGGAAGCTTGTTTCTTTTAGTCAGATAAATCTTTAATTATATCAGTGAGATAGCAAAAATGGTATTGTTTCTTCTGTGATTTATGTCAAAGAAATAAAAATAACTGCCTATATCTGGCCACTCTGAATCTGCAAAACGAGTGAGCACTGATGGATATCAATTCTAGTTAATTCATGGTATCTATTGAACAAATCTATGAAATATATGAGAGTAACAGGGAAGAAATAATAAAAAAGAGTGCACTGAACTCTTTTACTCCACAGATTGAGAGTGGAAACTGTTATGGATGTCTTCCCTGCCTTAAAGTAATCAATAAATACATGCCATATGCTAGAGACTACATGCAAGAAATTTATTGGGAAATGATGTTATCTGGTATCTACTGTGTTGTTTTCATACTGTTATTGTTTTTAAATACTGGAGGACAAAACTCTATTCCATCTGACACCACAGATCTGTGAGTCTGCATGAACCACTTAGCAAACCAGTGCCCACCAGCTGTAAAATGATTTCTATCACCCAAGAGGCATCACTATCTTTGATGCTTTACCAGGGAAAAGAGGAGTAAAAGCCTCTTAAGTTCAACTGTGGCACAACTGAAGTAGATTAAAGCTGATATGTAATAATTGTTAGACGATTCTGTTTAAAAAAAAACAAAACAATTGGAAGCAAAGATCTTACTCTAACATACCTGGTGATGACACTTTTTCCCTAATGGAGACAAATGTTTCCAGCAGGATAGTAAAGATTGGTCTTACTTCATTAATATCATTCTCATTCATATGATAAACTATACTCCTATCAGGTTGTGCAAAGTTAAAACCCACTTTATTTGCATTATTCGTTGATAGAAACAAACTAGTTTATTGTTAATTATATTAAGAAATGCATAGCATTTCTTTTTGCTATTAGGTGAAAGTGCTATGGCAAATGTTGTCCAAAACTAGGAGAGATTCTGCTTCATCATCTTTGAAAATTTAAAGTATTTACTTTCCAGTCATGGAAGTTAGTATGGTTACCATTTCAATGATAAGCCTGTTAGAAAGCTTTCTATAAACAGTTTGGCCTCTTGGAATGTCACATTTTAGAGCATTCTTATATTTGAATCTTATAAACTAGATTCTTCCATGTACCAATTATCTACACTTACTGGCATCCAGGATTAGTTAAGAGAACAGAGACTAAAAAAAGCTGGGAATATTAGATTAAGATGAGGGAATAAAATTGGATATAAACCTTGTAGAAACCAACAAAAGTTTTACTTTCAAAACTCATTAGCCTTAATCCTTATTAATTCTTATTCTAAAAAGAATCTTAGGTGACTATGCCCTAATCATCTGAATCAGTAAGAAAGAACTTGGACCACAGAAGAGAAACGCTAAGAGAAAAGCACAAGAACTGTACAAAATGAAGGCACTACGAACCCAGGGACATCAACACCAGCCAGGTCTGCCTTTAATGCACCACCCAGTCATCGTTCCGGTCGTTCCTTGCAGCGTCTCCTCCCATGCCCTCAAAGGTTATTTTAAAGTTTTGTTTTTCTCCTCAAGCTCTTTCTTCCACTAACTCTGCTAGCTTTTAAGCAGAAAGATCTGTCCAGTAAACTTATCAGCTTCTGCACCCATGCACATTGCCTGGTCTATTATCTCTGATGAATCCTTTTGTCCAAGGCCAACTCTTCCACTTGGGTTCATGATCCCATCCCTTCCTATTTGGTAAGGATCTCCCTCTTCTTCAGAGTGTATCCCCAGGTTCTAACCTTAATCTTCTTTTCCTTCCATATCTGTACTCTCCAACAGGGGAGCCTCACTAACCACACGTGGCTAAATGTGACTAAGGAACTGAAGCTTACATTTCATTGAAATTAGTTTAAGTTTAAATTTAAATAGCCACATGTGGTTAGGGGTTACTGTATCTGACAATGCAGATAACATTATCATAGAAAGTTCATTTTGACAGCCCTGTTCTATATACTCTATATGCCTCTTGCACGGTCTTCTTTCATTCATTCCCAAGGCTTTACACTACATGTAAACACCTAACATTAATTTACACCCCATGCTGAGACAGTAGGTCTTAAGTATTTTCTAAAACACATAGTGCTCCACCATGGCTGCATATTAGAATTGCGTGGAAGGTTTTAAAAACACAAATGCTGGGCCTCAGCCCAGGTTGATTAAATTAGACTCTGAGGGTGAGGGTGCTTTAGCTCAGCCTAGAATGAATTTCAGCAGAGACAAGGGCATTTTCTTGTATTGGTTTGCGAAGGCTCAAATAATTTATCAATGAGAAATGCCCTTGGAAATTCCCTACACATCAATGCCACAAACTTCCCCCATAACTCATTTAGATAGTAAATAAAAAATCGAATTTCTTACCTGTATGGTAAAATGTGAGAAAAAATAAAAGTACTCCCATGAACATATTACTTAAAAATGTGACAACTCCACAAGTAATTCCTTCTGGAACTGGGTAGACAGTTTCCACAAAAAGCTCAAAGAATATAGGTACGCTGCTATTCAAGAACACTCCCAGGAGAATACAGGAGGCGTACAATGTCACTAAAATAAAAACACAAACATTTTAGTTTCATGGTAGTAGCAATCAGTCGTATCAGATCTTCTGGGTGTTCTCTTTCATAAGCATCAACTCTGAAAATTTCATCTCTTTTCTATGGTAGCTAATAAAGTTTGATAAAGCATCACATATCTGTCAGCTCTCTTCTTTACTCAGGCTTTTGGAGTAGGTAGGAAAAGGTATTGTTGCTGAATGATTACCAGTCTATTTGCTTTATCTGTTTGGTGGATTATTCTAAAACACAAAAACGATTCTACCACTCTAATGTAATTAAAAGGATTCTCCCACTCCTTAGTCACGGTCTCGGAAAATAGAGAGAGAGATTAAGTACAGCAAGTTACTTAGAAATCTAGACTAATTCTGTAATTTTAAAGAGAATTTAAAATATAAGAATAAGTAAGAAACATTAAATGTTGCTGAAAATTGCATATTTAAAGAGACTAGTTAATATTTCTCCAGTACAAAATAAACATAATATAGTATGTAATTTCTGGAGAAACATTTACAAGTAGTCCTCAATTTCAGAATGAGTTTTGTATCAACAGTTTCTTAAAAATAAGCAACTTTTTGGAGCGCAGAATTTTCACCTAGAAACAATAACTAATAGTGGTTAGGATCCCAGATTAGCCAATAAAAAGCCTATTAACCTACTATTCTGTATTGAAATCTGTTGCATAAGGATGCTGAGTGTTTAGGTAAATGTATCCCATTCTAAATAATTTTATTATTTCTACTGTCTGCCTATAAACCATTATCAATTTTAAGTAGATGGTGAAAACAGAACTGATGAGAAAAAAAATGATACCCTACTTAGAAATCTAAAACACTCCTCCTGGGGTGCACTGTTTGTTCAGTGGTGGAACACTTGCCTGCCCTGCAAGAGACCCAGGTCTGATTCCCCGCCCATGCACTCCAAAAAAAAAAATTTCTTTTTTTTTCAACAAATGGTGCTGCAACAACAGGATATCTGCATGGAAAGTGAAATGTGACCCTCGCCACAAAGTATACAAAAATAAAATAAAATAAAATGCTCTTTCTATACTAATTACCACATCATACCCACTCATAATGAGTAGAATTTATTCTAAGCTTAAGGTTACACAGAAAATGCTTTTATGAAAAATATTTAAGAAGAAAATTCTGTACAGGAACTGCAGAAAATGAGGGAGTTACCCCAACTCTGTTATATATTATTCATAGTATTCATAGATTCATTGAACTGCAATCATTAGCTGGCCACGATATTGTCGAAGGGATAAAAAAACAGTAGTATCCGTTGTTTTCTAATAGAATTTCCCTAATTAACTTCCACCCCTCCCCTATTATGCTAGCCTTTCAGGATTATGAAATATTCAGTATATTCTAAACACTTAAATAACTGTTTGTTTAAATAACACTTTGTTTACTCTGACCTTTTCTTTGTGCAGAAGACAGTAGTCATTAAGTATAGAAGAAGGAAAAAGTATGACAGTGAATAAAAAACATCATGCTGGCTAATGCAATGCCTGAGTTATAGGAATGATGGGAAGCGTTATTATTTATTAGTTACAATAAATGCCATTTGAAATATCAAGCAATTTCAAGAGATTCTTAAAAACAAAACAAAACCTAACAGGCTCACTGTATATTTGCTGTCATGGATCCCATAAATTAATCAACACAATCTGCCTTATACATAACTCTTCAATGGTACATTAGGAATTCAAGGGATGGAATTTCACTCGTAGCTTTTATGGAGTATTCTATCTTCAAAACATTTTATAACAATTTATTGATCAGTCAGTGGTAATCAGAGCAGAAAAGATTATTGACCCAAACACAGAGAAATCTAGGAATTTAAAACAAGAAAATATTAATGTAAATGACAGGAAAAATCAAGCATTTAAGGACCAGGAAATGTAATTCTCAGGAACTGAGCAAAGATTTATACACCACTGATGGAATTAGCTGATTTTAGGAAACATGTTTAGAAATCATCTTTCTAAGTTTCTGCTTCTGGAAGAAATACATACCCCTACACACGTGTGAGTAATCAGTCAAATTACAATGTAATAAATGAAAATAAACAAAATCTGTAAGAAAAAGAATAAATGCATGTTATAAATAAAGGAAGAAGAATGATAATGTAATGATAAGGATATGCTGGAAGGGAACTATTGGTATGGAATTTGAAAATAGAGTATAGATTCTGTCAATTTTTATCAAGCATTGCACCAAAAAAAGACAGGGATCATGTCAAAAAATAGAGCCCATGGAAGCAGGGGGGCCCTGTCTGAAAACCTTCAAGACCATTCAGCTCTCTTGGCCCTTATTTCATGCTCATTAAGCATCTCCTGACTTTGGTTTCCCTGGTATCTAAATTCTGGGAGAGACATGGAAGAAGAGACATAAATAACTATCTTTGGGAAGATAAAATTTCCACTGTGGTGAAACATTGCTGATAGAACCAGAAACAGTTCATCTTCTGGTGGGTAATTTGGAAACATTTATCAAAAATTTAAAAATGTACCTACTCTTTGGCCCAGAAATTCTACTTCTAGGAATTTTTCCTATAGCTATGCAGGTAAAAGTATACACAGAATACTCACTGCAATATTATTTGCAGCATGAAAAGATTAAAAATTAGCTAAATGCATATGAACAATTGAAACACAGGGATCCCAGAATAAGAACAAGGGCCTTTAATCCTTTTTAGCTTAATGTAATGCCTGGATACATCCTAGAGTACATTAAGCAGAAAATATTGGCCAAGTCCCTCGAGGGATGGGAGAAAAAAATATGGAACTGTTAAATTTTACCATCAAGGAATCCCCTGATACTGTGTCAAACTTTAGGGACACCCAAATCAATAGGCCATGCCCTTGATCTTGAGGCTTATTCTGGTGAAGCTTATGTAGATAGTGAAGAAGCTTAGCCTACCTATAGGCATGCTAAGAGTTCCTTCTGGAGGACCTCTGTTGTTGCTCAGATGTGGCCTCACTCTCTCTAAGCCCAACTCAGCAAGAAAATCATTGTCCTCCCCCCTTAAGTGGGACATGGCATTCAGGGGTGAAAGTCTCCCTGGCGGCATGGGAGTTGACTCCCAGGGATGAGTCTGGCCCTGGCACTATGGGATCAACAATGCCATCCTGACCAAAACGGGAGAAAGAAGTATAACAAATTAGGTATCAGTGGCTGAGAGAGTTCAAATAGAGTCAAGAGGCTACTCCAGAGGTTGCTCTTATGCCAGCTTCAGTTAGACATTGTTACCTATCATAACTTGCCAAACCTCAGCCAGGACCATTCCAGCAAATACTATAGAACATCTAGGGCAATATATAAAATTCCACAAGGGTTCCACACACTAGAGTAACTTTCCAGAAACCTACAACCTCCAGATGGGTCCCTGGACCAGATAAGTCCTGAAACCTAGAGGGCCCAGCCTCTCCAGAACATAAGCTAGTTCCACCTCCCTACCCCATATTATTGACAGCCCCTTCCAACATGAAAAGTTAGAATGGCCATAGCCCAAACACCCCTAAAGGGAGGGATAGACAGATCAAAGATGATGGTAGAGTAATACAGAGGAAATAGGATTTAGCAAATGAATATGACTGCTGAATCATTAAACTGATATCTCTTTTAGTCTCCAGTATTTTAGAGAGCTAGAAACAAAAATCTAAAATTGTGGAATTGTAACCCATGCCAAATTCTGAAATCTGTTCTAGAACTAATTGTAGTGCTGTGCTTTGAAACTTATTGCTTTTTTGTATATATGTTATTTTTCACAAGAAGGAAAAAAAAGTTGATTGTGATGATAAAAAAATATTTATTTCTTCTAGCCTCCTATATTCTGGAGCAGCTAGAAGGAAAAATCTGAGAGGATCACATGGTAGCCCATGACAAACTTTGGGATCTGTCCTGTAACTACTTGTTGAAGAGTGCTTTGAAAACAATTGTTTTTTTCTCTCTTTGCTTTATATATATGTTATATTATACAATAAAAAAGTTAAAAAAAAGTTAGGTAAATGCCCACCAATAGGGATTGGTTGTTTAAAATTTTATCACACATCCAAATGAAGATATATAATGCAAACATTAAAAATGAGGTAATTCTGTATGTATTGATATTAACAACATCTAAAATATACAAATATGTCAAAAAATTAAGGTGCAGAAAATTATTTTATAAAAAAGGATAGGGTGGGCCACAGTGGCTCAGCAGGCAGAGTTCTTGCTTGCCATGCCAGAAACCTGGGTTCAATTCCTGGTGCCTGCCCATGCAATAAATAAATAAATAAATAAATAAAATCAAAAATTAAAAAAAGGAATACACACACACACACACATCTGTTTGTAATGTATAGATTTCCTCTGGAAAAATACACAAGAAATTGGCAACTACTGTTGTCTCCAGAGAGGGAAATGGAGGACAACAGGAGGGTAGAAACTTTTTACTGCATACCTTTTCCAATTTTTGTACTATCTGAATTTGAATCTTTTACTGGCATATATCACCTATTCAAAAAATAAAAAAAGAGCAATTTCATTGTAAACTAATAATTGGCAGGTGACACAACTCTACTTCATGTGAGTTTGTTAGCTAAATGGTTGCCACTGAATGAGCTGGCCGAGTTGAATGTCTACTCACAGGAGTTATAAAACCCACCCAAGGGGTGAGATCCTGGACACAAATATTTCCACTTCATTTATTCAACATTGAATAAAAGTGCTGAGATGGATGATTTAACTTCAGAAGCCAGTAATCAAAAAGCAAGTAGTTTCATTCAACTTTCTCAATCTTGGTGTTTGCTTCTTGTGCTACTATAAAAATGATGACCAAGAAGTTGTTTTATACTTATTGGACATGCTGAAATCATGTTATTGCAGACACTAAAAAATCAAAATAATTTATACTGCAAATGGTTAAATTGAGATCAGGAGCAGAATGGGAGAAAGATAACCTTGTCAGGAATGATTTAATATATTCTGTAGTGTCCTGGAGCATATATAAAGTAGAAGCTGATCATTATGAGTCTGAACGGGACTTCCATTTGAGTTTTCAATTTAGAGTCTTATACAGTAGCTTTAGAGGCTGGTCTGGCAGATCCAGGAGGGTGAATGTCATCTACTAACAGTCAGGGAGACACGATAATTTCCTCCTCGTCAGAGAAGAGTCAAACTACACAATCATTAAACGTTTACTTGACTATCTATAGCACTGATACTAAAATTACAATAAACTGTCTTTCAATTAAAAATTCAAGACAATTTAGCAGAACAAACAATTTAAGTGCCAATGCAGATTTTTTTTTTACAGAAGCTAATATTTCACAGGCCTGCCGTTTAAATTGCAAAAAACAAAGTTCTGTGCAGCATAAAATACAGTTACAGCGCATGTACCTCAACACATGAATTAGATTAAAGTCCTGAAAGGACTCCTATTCCCCCACAATCCTGTTCCCAGTGACAAGCCAAATTATTAAACTTTAGGGAAGCAAAACTGTATGAATACATTTGTATTAACCCCAAACTTCAGGCAATCAGCAGTTATAAAACAAATGATAAAATATCATATAAGGATAAGAACTACTTCCACTCAACATTTAATGAGCTCTTCAAGACACCATAAATAACAACATCAACCTCATAATCTTGGATTTATATGGTTTAAAAATATTTTGGAAAATGCTTTCAAATACATTATTATATTTGATCATCCTATCAACCATTTGAGGCACATAAATATTTTTCAGATGAAGGGCTGGCAGTTCTGAAAGTCAAAATGACTTATTTAGAGACAATATAAATTAGCAGTGCTAAAAATAATACAAGTAAGACCTATGGACTCTAGCACGTTTTTCACCAAGCACTGTGTCAGACTGAAAAAGACAAATCAGGTGTGGTATCTAGTCTTGTTTTGTCTGAGACTTTTATTCAACAGTTTTGTCACACAAGGCATGTTTACTAAATATGCATTCAGCACAATGCTGGCAATCAAAACTAGAGAGCATCAAAAGGCGAAGTTTAGTAATAACAAATGTAAAACGGGTAAAAAAAATCTCATCGCTTAAGTATATAATAGGGAAATAACTTAAGTTTAACATTCAAATCATTTATCAAATGCCTATTATGTGTAAGCCACTATGCTGGAGGAGTATATAGGACATTCTATCCTCAAATCATTCCTAATCTAACGGAATATGATAGACACCCATTGGCTCAGCAGCCACTGTATGCACTGTATTAAGAAGCTATTTATTTATATTCTACTCTATTAAAAAAAAAGCTATGTTTAATCATGAGAAGCCACAGCCTACTGGTACAGGTGTTGAACAGAGCAAGAAAAAAGTGCTAAATTCTACTAGAGCATTTTAAGCAGGATCCTGACAAGCTAGGTAGGTTTAGAGAGGCTGGTAAGGGGTGTGGAATTCATATCTGACGAGGAATGGCTGTAAGAACTGGGGGTGTGTACATTAAAGGTGAAGGCGGACATGACAGATGGCTTCAAATCTTTCGAGGGCCATCAGTGGAAGAGGGAGGGAGCCGACTTGCTTTGTGAGACTGATGCTGCTCCAGGTCAGTTCTAGCTCAACGAAGGGAAGAATTTCCCAGGCCCCAGAACTGTCCAACATGGAATGAGCTGCTCTGTGAAGTAATGAGTTCCCTCTTGCTGGAGGTATTCAAGTTGCAGTTAGATGAACATATATCTGGGATGGTATAGAAGATATCCATTTACTGAACGATATCAGGTGATGACTAAGGTCCATTTCAGTAGATTAATAACAAACTCAAATACATGTAAGTAACAGTACTTGATCAGAATATTAAAAACAAAATTCTTATAGGTGCCGAATAAGAATTCAGACTTTAATTAAAGCCCTTTTAAGAAACAAGGAGCATTATAAAAGAATACAACAGATTTTATTATAAACTATCAGAATCAAGAAATTTAAAGAATAAGTTTATAATACTAATCCAGTTTACTGGATAAGCTTTTATTATTGTGCATATTGATGGAATATTTAGCTTATAATAACATTAGGCAAGTTACCTGAGGATTATTAGATTAGGCTTTTATTAAAAATATTTCTACAATCTAGATTAAATTTTGTATTATAAGCGAAAATGCTCCTTTTGGAAATGAAGACCATATGTAAAGAGAACAGTAAATATTTGCAATTTTTGTTAACTACATAGTTTTTTATAGGTTCTGAGCATTTGAATGTATAGATTACAGAATATATAAAAATGTGTACACACAGATATACATTACATTTCTATATCACTGAGTTATGCCTCCCTTAATGCCTCATATTTTCTTCCTAAAAAATGATTGCTGTGGCCTTCATGACTTACCATTAACTAAAATATGCAATATAGGGAACTAAGGTGCCAAAAGAGTGTGGGGCATACTTTGCTGCAATATTCATTCTATGATTTTCTTTCCCATGTGTTATTAATTTGCTGGTGTCCTGTACTTTGCCTCTTTGATGGCACAGTTTAGTCCTATGAAGGCTGGCAGGTACATTTTTAAAAAAAATTAATTAATTAATTAATTATTAAACATAACAACATACAAACACCAACATTCTTACCATATGATCATTCCATCTTGATATATAATCAATATCTCACAATATCATCACATAGTTGTATATTCATCACTGTGATGAATTTCTCAGAACATTTGCATCAATTCAAAAAAAGAAATAAAAAGAAAACAGAAAAAATTCATACATACTCCTTCCTTTCATTGATCACTAGCATTTCAATCTACTAAATTTATTTTAACATTTGTTTCCCCTATTATTTATTTATTTTTAATCCATATGTTTTACTTGTCTGTTGATAGGATGGATAAAAGGAGCATCAGACACAAGGTTTTCACAATCACATGATCACACTGTGAAAGCTTTATCATTATACAATCATTTTCAAGAAACATGGCTACTGGAACACAGCTCTGCACTTTCAGGCAGTTCCCTCCAGCCTCTCCATTATACCTTAACTAAAAAGGTGATATCTATTTAATGTATAAAAATAACCTCTAGGATAACCTCTCGACTCTGTTTGGAATCTCTCAGCCATTGACACTTTATTTTGTCTCATTTCACTCTTGCCCCTTTCAGTCAAGAAGGTTTTCTCAATTCCTTGATGCTGAGTGCCAGCTCATTCTAGGATTTCTGTCCCACGCACCCAGGAAGGTCCACACCCCTGGGAGTCATGTCCCATGTAGACAGGGGAAAGGCAGTGAGTTTGCTTGTTGTGTTGGCTGAGAGAGAGAGGCCACATCTGAGCAACAAAAGAGGTTCTCTTGGGGGTGACTCTTAGGCCTAATTTTAAGTAGGCTTAGTTTATCCTTTGCGGGATTAAGCTTCATATGTATAAACCCCAAGCTTGGGGGCTCAGCCTATTGCTTTGTACATTTAGAAGTCCCATGTAGTAGGAAGACAAAATAGTTAGCTCATAGAAATGAACCCCAACTGTGCTGGTTTGAAAGGAAGTATGCCCCCTAAGAAAAGTCATGTTTTAATATAAATCCCATTTCATAAAGGTAGAATAATCTCTATTCAATATTGTATATTTGAAACTGTAATGAGATCATCTCCCTGGATGATGTGATTTAGTCAAGAATGGTTGTTAAACTGGATTAGGGAACGACATGTCTCCACCCATTTGGGTTGGTCTTGATTGGTTTATTGGAGTCCTATAAAACAGGAAATATTGTGGAGAAGGAGAGATTCAGAGAGAGCAGAGAATGCTGCAACACTGCAAAGCGGAGTCCACAAGCCAGCGACCTTTGGAGATGAAGAAGGAAAATGCCTCCCGGGGAGCTTCATGAAACAGGAAGCCAGGAGAAAAAGTAGCAGATGATGCCTTGTTTGCCATGTGCCCTTCCAGCCGAGAGAGAAACTGTGACTGTGTTCGCCATGTGCCTTTCCAGATGAGAGAGAAACCCTGAACTTCATCGGCCTTCTTGAACCAAGGTATCTTTCCCCGGATGCCTTAAATTGGACATTTCTATTGACTTATTTTGATTGGGCCATTTTCTCGGCCTTAGAACTGTAAACTAGCAACTCATTAAATTCCCCTTGTTAAAAGCCATTCTGCTTCTGGTATATTGCATTCCGGCAGCTAGCAAACTAGAACACCAACTAACAATCCTTTGAAATAATGGGCCCAGAGTTCAAGTCTGGCTGTGAAAGAAGACATCATAGGTGTAGGTCTCTCAGTAACCTTTAAGTACCCAAAGAATTATTTATGGCTCTGAAGAAGGCAGTGTACTATTAAATCATGGAACACTGATCACCTGGTCAAGGCTTTTACTTTCAAGAACCACAGATTCTGCTAGAAGACTTGATTTTCTTCTTGAAAATCTCTATGGATAAATATCACATGATCATCCTCAATAGGCCCTTTGAATATTTCATGATCCTTATATTTAGAAGTTTTTACACAAATCCATCATCTTCTTTTAATTCATGTACTAATTTTTCTTCTTTGATTAGTCAGCCATGAACATAAGAAACAGTCCTTTTTAGCCCTTTTAGCCACTTCTCTTAATTGAAGAGAGTACCTAAGTCACTCCTTAGACTTCTTACATTTAAGTCCCAAATCCCTAATTCCTTATTAATCATGTTCATCATTCTTTTATGAATTTTCTCATTTCCCTCCATTTCTTAGCAAGTGTATATTTTTGTTCCTTTGCATTGTATTAAAATGGGCACATTTACCTTAATAAAGGTGAAATACAGTAGAACCTCATTATTTGTCAATTCTGTATTTTCAAATTAACCTAAATGCTAAAGTTCATTTGTAACTCCCAAATTAATATTTACAGTAAGTTCCCAGTCATTTATGGACATGCACAGAGCAGTAAAAAAATTGTCATCCAATGTGCATGTTCCCAGTTGAGGTAAAACAACGCCATGTTCTGCCTTCTTGTTTCAGCTCTCATGCTATAAACAAGTGTCCTTTTTGTGGTGTATTTAGTGCCACATTTTTCACACTCTTGTGCTTTTTGTTAGTGATCTCACCATTTTAAATGGCCCCCAACATATGCTGAAGTGCTGGCTTGTATTCCTAAGTGAAGAAGGCTGTGATATGCCTTATGGAGAAAATACATATACATCTTAGAGAAGTTTTGTTCAGGCATGAGTTGTAGAACTCTTGGCCATGAGTTCTATGTTATTGAATAAAAAATAAATATTCAACAAGGTGTCTTTAAGCAAAAACACACATAAAACAAGGTTATTTATTGATTCACTGATGAAAATATTATGACCAGAGGCTCACAGGAACCTTGCATTTAATTGCCTTAGGATCACGCGGGCCACGGTAGCTCAGCAGGCAGAGTCCTTGCCTGCCATGCCGGAGACCCGTGTTCAATTCCCAGTGCCTGCCCATGCGAAAAAAAACCTAATGGCCTTAGGATCAACGGTGCACTTTCTGTTAATTCAGGATTCACAGTGTTCTTTGTAGACCGTTGCAAGTACCAAGAATTGACTACAACAAGATTCTCAAGCCCATGTATATCATATGTCACATACCCTTTTAACACAATCGAGTATGTTTTCTTTCGTTTGATATCACTTGGTGTCAGCATGCGATCACCTATCACTCCTGAAGCTTGTGCCTAGCTAATCTTCCCCTCATCCCCTAGTCAGTATTTCTTTTTGACATCACCATCTGGACATTCTAATAGCTTGAGTTAGATGAATAACCATTCCTAAGGCAACTTCTGTCTGTTAAACAGCCAAATTATATTGTTTCAGCATATTCAACTGCAAAATGCTAATATTTTTCAAAATGCCATTTTCAAAGCATTCATCTGTTCCATAAAAAATGACTGTGCGTTGTGGCTAATAGGGCTAGACGTCTAGTTCTCAGATAACGTGAATAATGTATTACTATAATTTTGTTGTAACATAAGCTTCAGGATTTTGAAATTCACATTATCTGTCATGAAGCTATTTATTTGAATATTTTACTTTATGAAAATATAGCACAATTTTAAATATTGAGATTTCCTAAGGAAAAAAAGGCATACTATTGATAGCATTTAAGAGGATGTATGTAAGCAAAATAGTATGCCTTTAGATAGAAATGTATTACAAAATGA
The DNA here is from genome assembly GCF_023851605.1 of Tamandua tetradactyla. Lineage (NCBI taxonomy): Eukaryota > Metazoa > Chordata > Mammalia > Pilosa > Myrmecophagidae > Tamandua > Tamandua tetradactyla. The sequence goes on from NC_135336.1 coordinate 22,632,385, forward strand.
TTACAATAGAAGGTTTTAATAAGACAGCAGTAGAACTTATTGGGTTAAACAAAATTAAATAGCTTTTACTTTATTATGTCAATAATTATGATTAATACATGTATTTTCAAACACTTTTCATGTAGATCCTTCTGGATGTACAGAAAACAATAACAGAAATACTAATTTTGCTAGGATAGGGGAAAAAAGATGAGATATTTTCCTGATTAAGGTAAGAATGACTCTAGCAAAAAAGAAACATGAATTTGCCATTACTGACTTCAAATACCAGCCTAAAGGTCTAGATTTGTCGATAATTAGATTTTGTAGTAAGTTCCCTTTCTTGAAACCTTTCTTGCTTAAAAGGAATTGGGTCAGAGTTTTACCAAGGCATTAAGAGTATCTGAGACAGATTTATTCAAATTATCCGCAGTAACATTAAAATGTGCCCTTTTGCCTTCCTACTGCTAATGCTGAATAATAAACAGAGACCTCTGGTTGTTGCCTATCATTGGCAATAGGTCATTTTTACTGAGGCTCACAATAGAAATAATATATAAACCATTCACTCATTCATGCCTGGGGGCTTGTGCTAGGTGCTGGGGTGGAGGGAGGGGACAGAATTTATAAGGCATAAACTCATGCTCTAGATTTTCAGATTGGTAGGGGAGGTAAGACTCAAGTAATATTAAGTGCTAAGTATCAGAAAAGAGAAAACGTTCTATGATAATTCAAAGAATGACTGTGAACAAATTTAGTCCTACGCCCCTGTATTTATAAGTTACAAATGCATATTTCAGGAGTATCTAAAGTGAGATTCAAAAACTGACTTGCAACTGAAAACAACAGTAGCCTTTATAAATAAAGGGGTTGTTAAGATGGCCACATCAAACTCAACCTTTCAATTCTGGCCTTGATTTAATTTAGAATCCTGTTTTTCTCTCTGTCTAGTGTAATTATTTTCAATGACAGACTGGGAAAACATGATGTTGACCAAGTTCAGTTATATCAAATGTCTGTCTGTCTGGTTTTTTTTTTTTTTTTTTTCAGAAATGCATAGACCGGGAATCGAACCCAGGTCTCCCACATAGCAGGTGAGAATTCTACCACTGAACTACCTTTGCACCCCCCATCAGTTTTCTTTTAAGATTTAAAAAGATGTATAATATTTTCCAAACAAAAATATACTTTTTTTTCTGAATATAAAAGCAAAACATGCCCATAACAGAGATTCAGATAAAATACGGAGGTCAAAAATTAAATTCATCCTTAATGCCTCTACCCAGAGATAAAATTAATTTTATCATGTTAAATAGAAAATGTATAAAATTTAATGAATGTATTATCTTATAATGAATATTCTATACTTAATTCAAGGGAAAGAATTCAGCTCATTGTGTACCCATAACTATGTTCTTGTAAAATTGAACAGATGCTGACTTGACATACGGTATACCAAAAAAATCTGAGTGTAATGTCATGAATAAGAAGAGTTGTAAACTAAAACTGTTCTACCAGAATGTTGTACAACTGCTAAATTATGAAACTGTATTAGAATAAATTAAAAAAAATTTCAGAATACTTGCCAATATTGCTCAAAACCTCAATATGGGAATGTTAGTGTAGAAAAAGTACACAGTTTCCAAAAATGATTGTTCCAGGCAACCAGCTTTTCATGCAAAACAATTCATGTACTAAAGATAGGGATTTCCAGTGTGATGATACAGAGCAGAGGTTTCCAAACCTTCTTTGTTCTTGGCATCTTTAGTATCTCAGTAATTTTTTCATGGTACCCCTAGGCCAAAAGAAATTCTCACAATCTGTTTATTAAGTAGTTAGGTCTAAAAAATTTAATAAATATGTACATAATAACAACTTCGTAGCCATTTAAATATAATACCCATACACTGAAAGAAAAACAGTATTTTTATTTCATTCTTAACCACATTTACTAATGGGATATGTGTACCCGATGGTCACCGTATACCTTTTCTCAAACTTTGGAATCAGATTGGACACCACCACCCTCAGTTCATATACCACACTGACTTTTGTGCAGGGTGGAATGTTCATCATAGCAGCTGTCCAACTCTACAAAACTATGATGTCATCAAGAAGAATATAGCAAGATCTAATGCTGAAACTGGGAATTCTTGAGCTAGAGGTTTGTGCAGTATCTGAGAGGTGCTAAGTATTACATTTCTCTTGGAAATTTAGAATATCCTCTACTGTCTTGCGACTTTACTGTGGCACACCAGGGTACAGACTGGGGACTGTGGGTAAAAGGCAACCCTTCCCACTGCCCTATTATTACCTGTAGGAAAAAAGTGCTAGGAACTCCCAAATAAGTAGCTGTTTTTGAAAGATTTGATGCCTCTGCTACAAAAGTTTCTGGTTTGTTTATTACAGAGTATACAGATCCAAATTGGGGAATATTCCTTAGTTATATGTAGACAAAAGGAACCCCCCTCCTTCTCACTAAGGGGTTCTATGGAACATACTGTACATGCTATTGGGCAACAAGGCCCCTATATAGTATCTCTTTGAGACTCTTATTTACTCTGGTTCATACAAGTGCTTGTTTGTTAACCACTTTTATAACAAATAGTGCTAAAACTGAACACATAGTGTGAAATGTGGCTGAATATTACTTGCAAATGGCATAAAATTTAATCTAAAACAGTATTTTGTTAGAGGAAGAAGGAATAATAGAATCGTCTTGTTTTGTAAAATAATCTGTCAGTAATTTTAAAAAGATCCTGTGATAAGGTGGGCAATGGTAGCTCACTGGCAGAATTCTCGCCTGCCATGCCAGAAACCCGGGTTCAATTCCTGGAGCCTGCTCATGCCAAAAAAAAAAAAAAAAAAAAAAGATCCTGTGATAGGCAGAATAAGGGCCCTTACAAAGAAGTTCATGTCCAAGTCCCTGGAACTGTGACTATTTGAAATTATATGGCGGAGGGGTTTGTGCTGGTTTGAGTCTGTTAAGTAACCCAGAAAAGCCTTTTTTTTTTTGGCATGGGCAGGCTCCGGGAATTGAACATGGCACGGCAGGCAAGAATTCTGCCACTGAGCCACCGCTGTACTGCCTGAGCCTATGTTCTTTTAATCCATCCCTGTGGGTACAGATCAATTATGGGTGGGATCTTTGATCAGGTTGTTTCCATGGAGATGCGGGTCTTAATCCTTTTACTGGACTCCTCTATGAAGAGAATAAAAGAAGACACAGAGACATACAGAGAGCAGAGATATGAAACCAAATGAAGGATGCAGAAAGAGAGAAAGATAAAACCTGAGGACCCAGAGAGCACAGAGAGGTGGCCCTGGAGAAGCAAACAAGGACACATGGAACTTAAAGGCAACAGAACTCAGGAATGAGGATGCAGCAGACACCTTCCCACATGACAGAAGAAACCCGGATGCCATCAGCCTTTCTTCAGTGAAGGTATCCTCTTGTCGACGCCTTAATTTGGACATATCCATTACTTACAGAATTGTAACTTAACAAATCCCCATTGTTAAAAGCCAACCCATTTCTGGTCTGTTGCATTTCAGCAGCTTTAACAAACTGAAACAGAGATTAAGGCTGCAGATTGAATTAAGGGTGCTAATCCACTAACCTTAACATTGGGAGATTATCCTGGGTTATTGGGTGGACCCAACGTAATCACAAGGGTCTTTAAAAGTATAAGAGGGGAGCAGAAAAGGAGAGTTCAGGGGGAGATATGACTACAGAAGAAAGGCAGAGAAATGCAGCAATGCTGGCTTTGAAGATGGAGGAAGGGGGTGACAAACCAAGGAATGTGGGTAGGTTCTAGAAGCTGGAAACGGTAAGGAAATAGATTCTCCCCGAGGCCTCCAGAAAGGAATGCAGTCCTGCTTAGACTTTGATTTTAGGCCAATGAGACCTGTACTGGACCTCTAACCTACAGAATTGTAAAATAATAAATTTGTGTCACTTTAGCTAAATTTGTAGTAACTTGTATCATGCCAAAGTGATATCAACAACAATAAAAACAACAGCAGCTACAAATGTTTTTGATAAGTAAACTGACTGCAATGTACTTCCAGTACATATTTCCAGTAAACTGTTTTGCATTGATGATATAAATGGGACTAAATATAAAATGAACATATTTGTGCTGGTTCTAAAAATTTTACTTAAGTGTACATCAAACCCCGTAACTTTCTATCTTTGTTACATTTTCCTTACACGTTTAATAATGATGTAATGACTATAAACCAGATTAAAAAAACACCCTTTCTATTATGTTCTAATATGAAGTTTTTATGTATATAAACTTTTTCCTGCTAAATAAGACCAAGCTAACGACTATACTTCTTTCCCAATTGCCAAAACATTCCTATTACAATATTTTTAGTTGTTTCTTGGATTCTAGATGGGATGATGGTTTGATGGCTGTACAAGGGATATTAACACAACTCTCTTTTTAATATTTAACGATCATTTATGGAAAGCAGGGTAGCATCTATAACCATACTTCTGTGAACTGGAAATAGTTTGTTCAAAGTTAAAAGCAGTCTGCATTCACCTGTGGTTAAAGGCAGGTGGGTGATGCTGTTCAGACAGGTCAGAGTGAACCACGTGGATGACAGCGTAGCCCCAGAAAACAGGAGGAGGAGAATCAGCTTCAGCATACCCCTGATGAAATCTGCAAACCTGAAAGGAGACAGTGCTCTGTTAACTGTAGCCAGATGCTTTCCTACCATTTCATTCAATGACACACGATCATTAATCATTAATCAACGCTGCCTTGAAGAATTTTCCATGCATTCATCTGAAAGTAAGGTTTTTATATTTTTAACTCATGTTTTTTTGATAAATGTTATTTCTCTCACGAAACACACAAAATGTTATCTCTGAGATCTATAACTCAAACCAAGAGCTACAACTCCAAGTTTTAAAATGCCACTTTTATTTTCTTTATATTTTTCTATGATATTCTATAATATCATGAGCACATATTACTTCTACTTTTAGAAAACAGGCTAACTTGTTGACATAAACTGGCAAGTATGTTTCTTCCAAAATTCAGACTCAGAATGATACTACTGCCTGCGCTACAGCTTTCAAGGCCCTACATGGCCTGTTTCCTGCCTTTCCTCTCCCTTTGCCTCACCACGCGCCCGCTGGATGGCGCTGTTTCTGTTTCTCGTACCCATTAAGGCCATTTCCCATGGCTGTATTGGGCTTTTGTACTCAGTCTGTCTGCCTGGATTGATGGAACCCCCAGGCCTTCACCTGACTTACCTTTGCTTATGCTTTAGGTCATTCAGGTCTCAGCTCACAGAGGTCCTCCATGCTCACCCAGTCTAAAGGGGCCATCCCCATCCCATCACCACATGCTGTTTTACATTCTTCATAACATTTTTCTCTGTTGGAAATTCTCTAGTTTTGTCATTTGTTTACTTGGCTATATTTTGTCTTCCTTACCAGACTGTAAGCTTTATCAGGGTAAGAATGTACCATCTGGAATAATGAATACTATTCAACAAAGTTTGTGACTGAGGTTTTATAGCATTTTCTCTTCTTGAAATCCCTGCTTTTTCCCCAGAATTAACATTAAACTAAAATGCATACACCTGGTAGACATATTTATCCTTCAGTTATAACTAAAACATTTTCCATTTTGCCAATTGTTTCTTTTCATCTGATGATTAATTGTTGATTGTATAGGCACAATCTGCTGGCTATGCCGAACCATAATTTATTCTCGTCTTCAGAATTGTTCCTAAACTGTGGAAAAAAGGATCCCATCTCAAGTATGGTATTTATCATGCTTTTTCTCCACTGTAACTTTTTAAACTTTCATTTCTGTTGTAACTATGTGACTGTCCTTAACAATTTCAATACAATCTTTTGTTTTATTCTGATCTGACATGATAAGGCTAACCACGTTTGTTAAGTGTTATCTAAACTAAAATGACTTCCTATGAGAGCTGATGCCATCTTTTGGTGGGAAAAGTGGACGCACTTTTGCTCAGCAATTTAGGTTTATTCTCATCTATGAAAGCTCAAAAGCAGAAAGTACTTGTACATGCTAAAAACACGGCTTGATAGTAATGTTTCTAAAAATATCCAAAAAGCTTAGTTTTAATTCCAGGCTCACCAAACACTTTTCTGAATTATATTTGGGTATGCTGCATTAACTTACTCATCAGATAGGCAGATGATCATGTATGAAAGAATAAAACAGCTTTCCGGTTCAAATCAGAGTTAAGTTGAATAGCTAGTAAGTTTCACACAGCCTGATCCCAGAGAAAACTTCACCTCTGCAGTCCGCTATTTTTAGAGACTCAATCTCTTCAAATGGGCTAACACCACCAATGTATAGTGTCAGAACTAAAGTAGTACCAAATAGCCCTTTAGCAACATGATTACAAAAAATCACCCAAAGCACTCATGTCTATAAGGAGATGGAGAAGTTTTGGTAATGGATGGTGGTGATGGTAGCACAATACTGTGAATGGAATTAACAGCACTGAATTATATATTTGAATGAAGTTAAAACCTAGAATGAAATTTTAGGTTGTATATATGTTATGGGAATAAAACCTAAAAACCAAAAACCACAAGATGTACAACAGTGATCCCTGATGTAAAACATGAATATAGTTAATAGTACTATATTCATCAACTGCAACAAATATACCACACTAATGCAAGGTATTAAGAACAAGGTGGTATGGGAAGTTTGTATTTTATGCATGTTTTTTTCTGTAAATTAACAAAATGATCTTAGGCCCAGAAGATACCTAAAGTTGATTTCAAATCCCAGGGTAATGGCAGTATTTTTGGGAACTTTCATTTCAGTAAATTAAAAACAGAAATGTCCTCATTCTAATTTTTCCTTCCAGTTCTAGCTGTATATAGTAAAAATTGAGAGTTAGTAGATAGAGAATAAAGAGAAGGAGCACATGAGCCAGCATTTCTGATACATGATGGTTTCCTCCTTGACTTACTCATGTTTAGAATAGGGCTTGATCAATGATGACTCATTAAAATTGGTTGGGCAATTTAACTGGAAAAATTATGGTTCGTGTTAAATGTGATAGGTTGATGTATTTCAGTGGCCGTGTAGTGATTTTCTACAAATAGCTATCTTCCTTAGCTTTTAGTTTTATTCTTAAATTTTCCTAATTTGTAACAACTTCAGGAAAAAATGATTTAGAAATTACAGTGTCAATTTATTCTTTCACTATCCCAGAAACACCATGCAAGCTGAAAGGTCTAGTTATATTGCCCTATGTCAATTATGTTTAAGTATTTAGCTATCAAGTTGACTTAAATATCTTATTTATCTCCCAAAATATATAATTAGATTCTTCCCTTCCTAGTAACGTTGATCTGCCTAATTTTGCTTTTAACTAAGCAGGGTAAAATGATTTCGGAAATGGATGAATATTTTATTTGAAAACACAAGTGTAGTTTTATGGGCAGTTACCTAAGTGATACTTTCATTGCTTTTCTTTGTTTAGAACAAATGAGACTTTTTTTCTTCTAACTCAGTCTAAGAATATGTTGTCATAATGGGTTAGGATCGAAGGGAATTTGGTGAAACTGCAAGTCTTTAAGGACATTTCCTATCAAAATGGATAACCACAGAGACATACCTGCAAAAAAAAGAGCAGTAATAAATATCTACTAAGCTGGACACTGCCTTTTTATGGGAAGTTCTGGAACTGCTCTTAGAAATGATTTTTTTTCAATTTCTTTTCTATTCGCAATGATAATCAATTTGCTTTTATTGTTATATCACTCTCTTTTGGTTTCATTTGTACATATTGTTCCCTAATAACACTGAGAGAAATTTAATTACACTGGCAACCTGTCTCTACTCTCCAAGAAACATTTTAGGAAGGGCTACTTCTGAGGTTTCTTGTAGCAGTAAATTCTATCTACTGCATATGAATGTTCTTACAGCCTGAGCAAGTGTCCTTTTGTCACCATTGTCTATTTAATGTTTCCAGAATTTTTAATGCGTACCTGGGGATGGAACTTTTTTTTCTTTTGTCCATTCATATGTTTACCATAAAATATTCTTACCTTGCCATAGCTATCCCAACAACACAGCCTCCAACTATGGACCAAAATCCAATCCAGCCAGCATCTACCTGTCAAGAAAGGGGCAGACAGTATTTAACACAAGACTATCATGCTACAATTTAGAAAGAATGAAAAAAAAATCCTCTTTAATCAATATGTTAATAGCTAAATGGCAACAAATCTAGGAAATACTATTTAATAAAATGAAAGGACACATGCGACTACTTATGCAAACTTAACTATAAAATATGCCCTCGATTAACTTTTATTGGAATAATGAAATCAACAAAACAATCATTGTCATCACGCAAGTATTTTTCACACATATCTGTAGTATATACTGTACTAGGAACTCTTGAGAAAATAGGAAAAGCACAAAAGATGGTTCACTGACCTCAAAATTCTAAATATAACTAATATACCCAAAACAACCAGCAAATAATTTAAGTACTAAAATATCTGACAACAATTAAAAACGTATTAAGAGATCAGAGGAGAGAGAGAAAAATGTGGGGTTGAACTCCTGGGGGAGAATGCACAGAGAACGAAAACTTGAGTCAAGTTTCAAATGCATGTCTGTTTCTAGAAAACTTTCCTAGCCTTGCCATTTACTAGCTATTTGCCTCTGGTCAATTGATGTCTTCTTATCTGTAAAATGGATTAAATGAGACAACTTGCATATAGCATTTCAAATCAGTGGCTGACATACAGTCACTGCTCAATAAACATTAGTTGTTAATATTAGCTGATGATGCTTCTCCAATCATCTATTATCCTCTCTTTCCTACCTTCATAGCCAAATTTTTTCAGAGCAATGTTAGGCTGTATTTCCTCATCATTCATGTATCTCTAACTCTTATTTTGAATAGACTGCTGTCCTAACCCGCACTCTAAGGCTCATTTTCCATATTAGAATAGAGATAATAAAGTTTGTTTGAGGCTTAAATAAGTTAATGAATGCCAAGTGCTCAATACATGTCAGTTGTTGTTATCAAAAAATTACATGTGACCCTAACAATATTGGTGCATTCTGTCCCCTTTTTCCTCTCCTCACAACCCCTACACTGGCTTATTATCTTATTTGTTACTCCTGGACTCCTATAAAAGCTACTTAAATGGTCTCCATAATATATTCTGCTCATTACTGGCAGAAGAACTATCCCAATCACTCCAATTCGCTGCTTAAAAACAATCACTGGCGGGCGATGTGACAGTGGCTCAATGGCAAGAATTCTCGCTGGAGACCCAGGTTCAATTCCCAGAGTCTGCCCATGCTAAAAATAAAATAAATAAATAAAAACAATTACTGGTTTTCCTTGTAGTTACAGTGCAGAGTCCAAAATTGAGCTGGTACTTGAGAGCTGTCCAAACTAATTTCTACCTTTCATTATTTTTCTAGTCTTATTTTTTCATTAAACCTGTGACAGAGATTGGCAGCTGTCCTCCAAATATGTTAGCTTCTTTCACCTGGGCACTTAGCTAGATTTTGTCTTAGCTCCTATTCAGTTATATGCGTCCAGGTAACTAACTCCTCTTATTGGAAATGAGCAGAAGTGAGGTGTCTCACCTCCAGGCTACAAGAGGGAAGACAGTTCTATGCCTCCTCCATGCTTTCTTTCCCTTTCTGCCTACTGGAATCTGGACGTGGTCATCTAACCTCAATCATGAATGTAATAACAGGGTCCGAGAGGATAGAAGACTTGCAGACTGGAAGAAGCCTGTATCTCTAAATCAGTGTGAGGAAAAGAGCTGTCTTCCAAATTGTGGACAACTGTCCTAGGTGATGATACAAACAATCTTACATTGCTATGAGATTGAGAAATAATCCTTTCTTGAGCCTCAGAATTTTGAGGTCTACTTCTCAGAGTAACTTAGCCTACTCTAAGTAGTACAATAACCTTACACTGATCTTTGCTCTTTTAATGTTTGCTGCCAGAAACAAATACAAATCTTTCTCTCTGGAGAAAGAAATCATCCTGAAGCTTAAATTAACACTATGGTTTTTCATGCCATTTCCATCTAGGGCAAAACAATTCTCATTTCTTCAAGACCACCCTTCTCATTGAGAGCCTTCAGCATCCATTGTCCAAGACCCCTTAGTGCTTAGGCTCCCACAGACATTTCCATGGGTCCCCGAAGAGAAGCGTCCTGCTGTCAGGTTGAGAACCACTGGCTGAACTAATCCTGTCCTTTTAGTCCTCCACTCTGTGTTTTGTTCATGACATTTACTTTTTTTTAAAATATATAAAGTAGTTGTAAAATAGTAAAGCAAATATTGACAGAAATAAAAGAGAGAAGTAGAAAAATTCATAATATTAGGTAGGACTTTAACATTCTCTTGGTAACTGATAGAACAATGAGACAAAAATGAGTAGAAATAGAGATGTAAACAACATGATTAAGAAATCTAAATTACTTATATAAAAAAATATATCCATGAATTGCAGAACACAATGATCATATATAAACACAGACTAGATCCTTTGATCACATCTCAATCAGTCCAGTTAGAAATTTTTTAAAAAAGAAAGACAGTGGCTCACCAGGCAAGAATGCTTGCCTGCCATGCCAGAGGACCTGGGTTCGATTCCTGGTGCCTGCCCATGTTAGGGTTCGATTCCTGGTGCCTGCCCATGTTAAAAAAAAAAAAAAGAAAAAGAAAGAAAACTAGAGACTTGTGGATAATAAAATAAGAAATTAAGTAAATTAAGACTGTGGGCAAAATAACCCATGTTTCAAAGTAGAAAACACTATGGATATTAGAAAATATTTTGAACTGAACGATAATTAAAATACTACTTAGCAAAATTTGTGAAATGTAGATTAAGCTATGTTTAAAAGGAAATGGGGAAAGATCAAAGGTGATGGTGGAGTTATACATAGAAGACAGGATTTAACAAAAGTATATGAATGCTGAATCACAAAACTGATATCTCTTTTAGTCTCCAGTATTTTAGAGCAGCTAGAAGTAAAAACCTAAAATTGTGAAACTGTAACCATGTTGAAGTCTGAAATATGTTCTACAACTAATTGTGGTGCTGTGCTTCAACATTTATAGCTTTTTTGTATTTATGTTATCTTTCACAAAAAAGAAGAAAAAAAGCCGATTGTGATGATAAAGAAAATATTTAAGCCCTCTAGCTTCCTATATTCCGAAGCAGCTAGAAGGAAAAACATGAGAGGATCATATGGTAGCCCACGACAAACTCTGGGATCTGTTCTGTGACCACTTGTTGAAGAGTGCTTTGAAAACTATTGCTTTATTTCTTTTCTTTGTATATATGTTATTCTATATAATAAAAAAAGTTAAAAAAAGGAAATGTGAAACCTTAAAATGTATATATTAGAAAAGTAAAGCTAAAAACCACAGATTGAAGTATTTTTATCAAGACGCTAGAAAAAAGAGAGTAAAGTAAATCAAAAGAAAAACAGAATTGAAAGCTATAAAGATAGAACTAGAAATCAATGATATAGAATATATACACACAACAGAAAGCCACAGGTGAAGCTGATCAAGGAAAAAGAAAAGAGAGATGATACAAATAGCCGATATTCGGAATGACATGTACGAAGCATCTGGAACGACAATATCCTTGAGACCTAATAAAAGTATAAGATAATACTGTGAAGAACTTAATGCTGAAAAGTATGAAAATTGAGATGAATTGGATGAATTCTTGAAAAGTATACTTAGCAAAATTGAAACAAGAATAAATAAATCTGAATAATTTCAAATTATTAAAGAAATTGAATTCATATTAAAAACCCTTTCACAAACAAAATCATATAGCCAAATGGTTTTACCAGTGAATTCTTCAAAGATTCAGGGAAAAACAAGAGAAAACATCAGTCTTATACAAGGTCTTCCAGAAGAACAGAAAAAGAGGAAACACTCCCAAAGTTATTTTTTTTAAATATTTTTATTTAAACACATAAACAATCCATACATGGTGTTAAATCAGTAGCTCAAAACAGCATCACGTAATTGTGTATTCATCACCATGATCATTTTTTAGGACATCTGCATCAGTCCAGAAAAAGAAATAAGAAAAAGAAAAAATGCATACTTACCATATCCCTTACCCCTCCCTCTTATTGACCACTACTAATTCCATCTACCCAATTTATTTTAACCTTTGTCCCTCCATTATTTGTTTATTTTTTATCCATATTTTTTACTCATCTGTCTATACCCTAGATAAAATGAGCATCAGACACAGGGTTTCAACCAAAGTTGTTTTTTGAGGCCAGCAAAAGCTTTGATACTTAAAGTGACAGGGATAGGACAAAAAGGAAACTGACAGGTAAATCTCATTCATGAACACAGTTGGAAAAAATGCTAAACAAAATATTAATAAACTAAATCCAGTGATATATAAAAAGTGTAATGTATCACCAATTTTGATTTAGTCCAGAAACACAAGGTCTTTTAACAAACAAAGGTCAGTAAGTGTAATTCATCACATTAATAGTTTAAAATAGGAAAAAAAGTATACAATCACTTCCATGATGAATTTTATCAAGTATATTTTATCCAGTTATTTTTCATTAGTCACAAGTAATATGACTGTATATGTAGAGAGACCCAAACATCTATGTAGAAATATGTAAGTGAGTTTAAGAAGATTGCTGGATTCAAGGTCAACTGTAATTCAAATTATCTGCAAAAATCAATTGTATCTATATACCAGTGTGCCAGTTTGAATCTGTGTGTGCCCCAGAAAAATCATGTCCTTTAATCCTCATTCAGTATTGCTGGGTAGGATCTTTTTCATCATTTCCATGGAGATGTGACCCACTCAAATATAGGTGGTAAACTTTGATTAGATGGTTTCCACTGAGAGGTGTCTCTGCACATTCAAGGTGGAATTGCTTACTGGAACCCTTTAAGAGGGAACCATTTTGGAAAAAACTTTAGAGTCACCAGAACCAACAGAGCCAAAAGAATGGACAGAGCCCTGGGGAAGCCATTGAAGAAGCCTGGAAAGAAAGCTGGCAGATGTCGCCATGTGCCTTTCCAGCTGAGAGAGAAACCCTGAACATCATTGGCCTTCTTGAACCAAGACATCTTTCCCTGGATGCCTTAGATTGGACATTTTCATAGCCTTGCCTTAATTTGGACATTTTCACAGGCTTAGAACTGTAAACTTGCAACTTAATAAATTCCCCTTTTTAAAAGCCATTCCATTTCTGGTATATTGCATTCTGAAAGCTTACAAACTAAAACAACCAGTAAATAGCAAACGAAGTTTTTAAAAGTTTCCAATTACAAAAGCTTCAAAAAGTATCAAATATCTAAGAATAAATCTAATAAATTAAATATATGAAAATTAAATAAACCAAAGTTAATTAAATGAAAATGCAGAAAATTGTAAAGTTTTATTGTGAAATATTAAGGACCTAAGTAAATGAAGGAAGATACAATGATCATAATTTTGGAAGACTCAGTATTCATAAAGAAGGTACTTCTCAAACTGATTTATAGATTAAAAAATCCTAATCAAAGTCCCAACAAAGAGGAACATTGCTCTATTGGATATAAAAATTTATATTAATTATCTAGGATAATTAAGCCAATTTGGTATCGACACAAAGAAGAAACTAAAGAAAAAAATCCCAGACTTGATTTTGACAAAAATGGCACTAAAGAGCAATGGAAGAAAGAATGATCTTCAAGTACAAAAATCAATTCTAGACTAACTGTAACAGGTATAACTATGACCCTTCTAAAATAGCATAGTCCCATAGAACTTTCTGCAATTAGCACTGTGCAATATGGTTGGTACTACTCACATGTGGTTATGGAATGACTGAAAAGAGACTAGTGCAACAGAAGAAGGGAATTTTAAATTTAAATTTATTTCAGTGAACTAAACAGTCACATGCAGCTAGTGGCTACTGTGTTGAACGACAAACTTATATTAAAGGAGAATATATTTATGGTCTTGGGATGAGCATTTTTCTCTCTCTCTCATTTTGAGTTAACTGTCTGTCTCCTGTTTTGAGTTACATTATCTTCTAAATTCAACTCTGGGACATCTAGGAGTTGATTTCTATTGACTGTTTTTTTTTGTTTGTTTGTTTGTTTTGACTAGGGGTGACATTTTCCTTTTCCTTTGCATGTCTCATACTTTTTTATTGTTTACTGTGTGTTGCAGGTGGTACAACATAGACAAGTTTGAAACTGTCATGTACTCCAGAAAAGCCATGTTCTTTTTCCGGTCCAATCTTGTGGAGGTGGACCCATTGTTTAGGGTGGGGCATTTTGATTTGGTTGTTTCCATGGAGCTGTGTCTCTGCCCATTCAAGGTGGGTCTTAATCTGCTTAATGGAGTCCTTTAAGAGAGAACCATTTTGGAAAAAGCTTGAGAGCCTACACAGACAGAGATGTTTGGAGATGCAGAAAGAAAATGCCCCTGGGGAAGCTGTCTGAAACCAGAATCCAAAGGATCAGCAGGTGCCAGCCACATGCCTTCCCAGATTGGCCTTTCTTGAGTCAACGTATCTGTGATGGTTTGAAACTACCATGTATCCCCAAAAAGCTATGTTTTAATACTGATCTAATCTTGTGGGCCCAGACCTATTGTTTATGGTGGGCAACTCTGATTGGATTGTTTCCAGGAGATGTGACATACCCAGCTGTGGGTGTGACCTTTAGGTTAGATTACTTCTATGGAGATGTGACACACCCAATTGTGATTGTGGCCTTTTGATTAGATGGAGAGGTAAGCCTACCCATTGAAGATGGGTCTTGACTAGTTTACTAGAGTCCCTTAAAAGGGAAAACAATTTGGAGAAACCTTAGATGCAGACACTTGGAGAATAGGTACTTCAGAGCTGACAGAGATGCATGGAGGTGCTTGGAGGGCTGACAGAGAGAGAAGATGCCTAGATAGGATGCTTGGAACCCAACAGACGTCACCATGTGCTTTCCCATGAGATGCTAAGCAAGCAAGAACACAGAGTTGTGTCCTGGAGGAGCTAAGTGAAGGCCCACAAACGATTAGAGAGGAAACCACTGGCCTCAGAAGCTGAAAGCGATGGAAGCAGGAACAAGGATCAGCAGATGCCAGAACATGTCTTTTCATGTGACAGACATCAGCCTTTCTTTGGAGTTCAGGTATGTTTATCTGGATGCCTTAGTTTGAACATTTTTATGGGTTTAGAACTGTTATCTTATAACAATAAATTCCCTTTATAAAAGCCAGCTCATTTCCGGCATATTGCATTTCTGATGTATTGCAGAATTAACAACTAAAATAACATATAACCAAAATTTATATTTTAAAAGAGCTAAAATAACTACAACATTTAAAGAAATACTTACTTGGCTGACATGCACTGGTGTTAAAATTAAGTCTAGAACTCCAGACCAACCCGCAAATACTCCAAGTGGTATGGCATATGCTAATGCAATCATCAAAAATCTCAAATTGCTGTAAAAAACAAGTGAAAGAAAATGTTATTACATATCAAACCTTAGAATTAAACTTTTATTCACTCAAGAAAGATACAAGTCATTTGGGAAATAGAACATCAAATCAAATTTAGGAAATACTTGTCAGTTTATTAATAAATTCAAGGCTCTTCAAAATTTTATTTTTATAAGAATAATCCTCTGTGATATTGTATAAAATTGATCAATGTTTACTTTATTATACAGATGAATCACTATCATTATTTCAAGGAAATAAATTTTCTATATAGTTGATTTTACCAACAGCATTTACTGAATGAATCCAAATAAATATCTGTTGATAAATGAATTTATTTCTCATCCCACCATACCCCTTATTTAGAGTTCTTGTTGAGATGCTATCTTTATTAAATTGATGGGTTTATTTCTGAATTTTCAATATTTTGAAATTGACATATTATTCTGTTTGCCTATCTATTTGCCATTTAAAACACTGTGGTTTTTATAAAATACACTAATATATGGTAGTGCTTGTTCCTTCTCCAAGATTTTTCAGTGCTATTACCTGTTTTCATATGAATTTTACAATCAGTTTGTCTAGTTTGAAAAAATTCTTATTGGTATTTTAAAATTTAGAATCACATAAAATTTAGATTAATTTAGGGAAAACTGACATCATTTTGACTTTCAGTCTACTGATCCAATAACCATTTTATTTATTCATATCTTCATTTGTGCCTCTTAGAAGTATTTAAAATATTTCTTCATATAGAATGTCACAATTTTTGTCAGTGTTATTAGAAAAGATATTTTTATCTTTTCTGTTAGAATGGTAAATAGGACATTTTTGCTAACATGCTGTAGTTTTAATAGATGCACTCCGTTGGTTTCTGAATATTAATTTTGGGTCCAGCCCCTTATTCTCTTATTGTTACTACGAAAACATTGAGCTTTCACATTAGAAATGATTTAAGTATAGATGGGTATGCTATGATTGAAGGATCAATGATATCCCCAAAGAATATCAAATAAAGGCAAAACTTAAATATTAAATTCTTCACAAAAATCATCATATTAGGACAGAGAAGCTCCTACAGAAATATATTTCTCAAAGATATTTCTACTTTAAAGACATCCTTTCACTCTATTTCATCTCCCTGAAACTACCTGCAATTAAAACAGCTCCCTTTTTACATCATTCATAATATCATTATGGCTGAACACAAGAAAACTGTGGCTAACGTCTTCAGAAGCATTGAAAAGGTTACTAAAGAATGAGGAAATTCTAGGTTTAGTAATTAATCTATAAATAATACTTGAGATTTCAATCTCTAGAATATTAACCAGTATCCTCTTCTTTTAGGCTAAATTTCCTTAAGACTGGGGTTATTAGTCTTCTATTTCTGGTTGGAACAGAGTGACTGGTACCAGAGCAGTCCTGCTGCCTTAAGCATAAGATTGTGATTCCTGACAGAAGAGAAACTCATGAGGTGACCTCTGTGATTGCCCTGGCTCTCTACCAGGGGACAATTTCCCAGTGAGAACACAGCAAGCAGGAGACCAAGTGGACCACGTGGGTTTCACTGAGCTGAGGAAGCATAGATCAGAGTCCACAACTGCTGAAATAGCTGGAACTGTTGGACAAGGCATCAGATGGAGGGGAGCTCTGCAGAAGAGGGCCCCCAGGAGTCTGTATATGGAGGTCCAACAAGTCCTTGGCTGAGAGATGGGCAGCACATGTACAGGACAAAGCTGCTAGAGGATAAACAGAGATAGAGAGACTGCTATAGGGTTAAAAAAAGGAACAAAGATAGCAGAGTCAAACAGTACTGGAGCCTTGGAGTTCTGACCCAGCTAGAACGGGGGAGATCTCATTAACACCTTGCCAACCTGCTGGGCTTCTGCTGAGACACCCAAAAGGCCCAGCTGTAGTCATAAGGATCATACCACAGATAGAGTGAGACAGTACAGATTCTCTGTTAAAAAAAAAAAAAGCCCTGAAAATACCTGTAGAGAAGACAGTGTGAAGACTGAATCCTACCAAGTGAGAAGGGTGTGGGAAACACCTTAGGTTTTCCACTTCTCTGCCCTAATTAAACATAAAATCAAGCATACACAAGTCAAGGCGATCAGCCAGTAATCAAACTGCTTAGTAGAACAAAAATTAACCGATTTTAGAGAAAGATGAGAATCCAGAGTCTCCATATTACATCATCCACAACAACAGTATATGATAAAACATTATTAGACATGCTATGATGAGCAGAATTCTAAAGATGTCTCCCAAATATGCTCAAACCCTGGTTGTTCAATCAAACATTAATCTAGGTATTGTTGTGAAAATCTAAAGATGTAACAGAAGAGGAAGAGGCTGATTTTTGGCATGACAACATGAGGAGCCTGCTGACCTGCTCCCCAAGAAAACTGAAAAGATTATTTTAAACACAATGATGTACAGCCTCTGGAAATGGTCTCAAGGGCAAACAGCAAATGAAGAAACATCTGTTCAAGAAAATCTATGAAACTTTGGTGTATTAGATTCATAAATGTTGCCAGAATGCAGTATACCAGAATTGGAACAGCTTTTATAAATGGACTTTAATAAGTTAAAAGTTTACAGTTCTAAGCCTAAGAAAATGTCCAAACAAAGGCATCCAGGAACAGATACTTTAATTCAAGAAAGGCCAATGGGTCTGGAACAGTCCTGCCAGCTGGGAAGTCATGTGACTGGCACCTGCTGGTCCCTTGCTCCTGGGCGCCATTGCTTTCAGCCTCTGTTCTTGTGGGGGTTCCTCACCTTGCTTCTCAGGGCCTGGCTTTCATCTCTTTGCTCTCCTTGGCTCTCTCCAGGTTCTGGCTTGCTTAACATCACATGGTGGAGTCTGCTGAGCTTCAAGCATCTCTAAACCTCTGTGTCTCTATTCTCCAAGCATCACATTTGTGTCAGCTCTGCTCTGAAGTTTCTGTCAACTCTGTTGTTTCTTTCTGTCTTTTATGGCTCTCGAAAATGTTTCCTCTTTTAAAGGACTCCAGTAAACTAATCAAGACCCACCTGGAATGGGTGGAGTCACATCTCCATGTAATCAAAAGGGTCATACCCACAATTTGGCACGTCACATCTCCATGAAGATAATCTAATCGAAGTTTCCAACATACATTATTGAATCAGGATTAAAAGAAATGGCTGCCTCCACAAGACTGAACCAAGATAAAAACATGGCTTTTCTGGGGCATATAATACTTTCAAACAGACACATTTGGTAAGAAAGATGGTCTTTGAACCAAGATTGCTCCCACCCACCTCCCTCCCAGCTCAACAAGGCAGACACCACTCCAGACTGCTGCAGCCAAGAACACAGGGCTCTTTCTCTCCCCAAGACAGCTTGGAGGAGCCCTCCTGTGGAGTGAACAAATATCAAGCACTGACCTCAGAAACTGTTCCATAGAAGGAGGGTCAATTTGATCAGATTTATAGAGGAATTTATGCTTCAAAGGATTGTTGAAAACAATAGAGCAATCAACCAACAATGAATGAGTGGAGTTTAACAGCTGGGATTGGTCAAGGAAAGAGTGAAAGAGTAAAAGAGTGTCCTGCCAGTACTACTGTCATCCAAGGATGACTGTGGGCACATCAAAAGCTATGCCTTCCTGAAGAGCAACATCAAGACTGAACACTGCTTGTGTGTTGGGGTAGAGGGGAGGAGATATGGGAACAAACTTCATTAAAATAATGCAACTATTTACTAGACAAACAAGTAAGAAAATTACAACAACAAGCCCCAGGGGGCCAGTACCCATAATTGCTATTATATATTATGTAAAATATCCAGTTTTCAACAAAAGTAATGACACATGTAAAGAAATAGGAAAATATGACCCATACAGATGGGACAAAAGCAGGCAACAGAAACTAGCTTTGAGGGCAACCAAATGTCACATGTAACAGACAAAAAATTCAAAGTAGCCATTATAATTATGCTCAAAGAACTAAAAGAAACCAGGAAAGTAAAGGAAGGTATGATAACAATGTTGCATGAAATAGAGAATATCAATACAAAGATAGAAATTTTAAGAAAGAATGAATTGTAAATTTAGGAGTTGAAAACGCAGTAACTGAAAAAAATTTCACCAGAAGGGCTCAACAGTAGCTATGGACTGGCAGAAGAAAGAATTAGTGAACTTGAAGATAGAATTATATAGATTATTATGCAAACTGAAGAAGAGAGAGAGAGAAGAATTTTAAAAAAACGGTGACAGCCTCAGAGAAATGTAGGACAACATTAAGAGCACCATCATATGTAAAGAGAGATGTGAAAGGAGAAAAAATATTAAAAGAAATAATGGTTGAAAACCTCAAATTTATGGAAAAACAATAACCTTCACATTCAGGAAGCTAAGTGGACCCCAAGTAAGATAAATACAGATATCCAAAAATAGACACAGCATAGTAAACATGCTGAAAGTCAAAGACAAGGAGAAAATCTTGAAAGCAGAAAGAGAAAAGTGTTATCACTTACAAGGGAGCCTCCATAAGATTAACTACTGACTTCCCAGTGGAAACAATAGATGCCAGAGGCAGTGGGGAAACATATTCAAAAGTACTCCAAGAAAAAAGTAAAATAAGAATCTTATATCCAGAAAACCATAGTTAAAAAATGAAAGTGAAATAAAGACTTTTTCAGTTAAACAAAAAGAGAATACATTGCTAGCAGACTGCCTTACAAGAAATACTAAAGACATTCTTCAGGCTGAAAGCAAATGGTAACTGACAGTAATTAAAATCCATGACAACAAAAAAAGAGCACTGGTAAAAGTAATTATGTAATTATAATAGTCACGTTTAACATTTTTTTTTCACCTCTCTTCTCTTAACTAACTTAAAAAGTAAGAGTATACACATATATGTATCTAATATATTGTTGGGCGGAAAACATATAGAAGTGTAATACATGTATAATATATTTGACAATAATAACACAAAGGAGGTGAGTGGGAGCAAAACTGTAATAGGAGAAGAAATGATGACAAATGGTAAAGTAATATTGTATTGTTAGGTTTAAAACATTAATAGATACAATATAAATCATACCATAATGGGAGAAAAGAAATAGCGCTATATAGGAGTACTGTTTTGGTGTAACTGGAATTAAGCTAGTATAAATCTAAAGCTGATTTGGATAAGTTAAGATGCATATGGTAAACCCTAAAGCAACCATTAAAAAATAACTTTAAAATAGTGAAAAATTATTAATGAAATTAAAATGCTATGTTAGACAATATCCACTCAGTGGAAAAGAAACAAGTAAAAGAAGAAGAGAGCAAAAAAACATATGACGAGAAATACAGAAAATAAAAGATAGAATATGTAAATCCAACTATATCTATCATAACTTTAAATGTGAATGGATTAAAATCCAATCAAGAGGCAAGGATTGTAAGACTGCATAAAAAACATGATCCAACTATATGTTGTCTACAGAAGACACATTTTAGATTCAAATATACAAATAGGTTGAAAGCAAAAGGATGGAAAAGATATATCATGCAAACAGTAACCACAGGAAAGCTGGAGTGGCTATACTAATATCTGAATAGACTTTAAAACCAAAAGATTACTATATTGGGAAGATTAAACAATTATAAACGTATGTGTAACCCAATAATAGAGCACCATTATACACGAATCAAAAACAGAAATGAAGGGAGAAATAGGTAATTCAAGAACAGTTAAATACTTCAATAATCCATTTTTAACAAAGGATAGAACAACTAGACAGAAAAGCAAAAAGAAACAGAAAACTGAACAACACTTTAACCAACTTGACATCTACAGAACACTCTACCCAGCAACGAAAAAATATATTTTCATCCCAAGAGTACACAGAACATTCTCCAGGATTGACCATGTGATACTCCATAAACAACCTTCAACAAATTTAAGTCTTTAAGAATACAAAGTTTATTCTAACACTATAATTTAATGATGTCAATTCTACCCAAATTGATCTACAGATTCAATGCAGTACCAATCAAAATTCCAACAACCTACTTTGAAGACTTGGAAAACTAGCTACCAAATTCATCTAGAAGGGGAAGAGACCCCCCAAAGCTAAAAGCACCCTAAAAAAAAAAAAACAGAGTGGGAGGATTAAAAATCCCTGACTTTAAAACCTATTACAAAGCCACAGTGGTCAAAACAACATGGTACCAGCACAAAGGTAGAACCATTGACCGATGTAATCAAATCAAGAGTGCAGAAATAAACCACCAAATCTATGGTCAACTGATTTTTGACAACGCCCCCAAATCCACTGAACTGGAACAAAATAGTCTTTTCAATAAATGGGCATGGGAGAACTGGATATCAATTGCCAAAAGAATGAAAGAGGACCCTTATTCATACTCTATACAAAAAATTAACTCAAACTGAGTCAAACACCTAAATATAAAAACCTAGAAGAAAATGTAGGGAAACATGTTCAAGACCTAGTCATAGGAAGTAGCTTCAACTTTATACCTAAACACAAGCCCTAAACACAAGCAACAAAAGAAAAAATCGCTAAGTGGGAACTCCTTAAAATCAAATATTTCTGAGCCTCAAAAGACCTGTCAAAAAAGTGAAGAGGCAGCCAACTCAATGGGGGAAAATATTTGGAAATCACACATTGGACAAAGGCTTGATATCCTGTATACATAAAGAAATCATACAACTCAACAACAAAAGAACAAACAACCCAATTATAAAATGGGCTAAAGATGTGAATAGGCATTTTTCTGAAGAGCTAATACAGATGGCTCTAAAGCACATGAAGAGATGCGCATTCTCATTAGCTATAAGTGAAATGCAGAACAAGAGTACAATGAGTTACCACCTCATACCTATAAGAATGTTGCTATTAAATAAACAGGAAACGAAAAATGTTGACGAGGATGTGGAGAAACTGGGACACTTATGCACTGTTGGTGGGAATGTATAATGGTGCAGCCACTATGGAAGACAGATTGGCAGTTCCTTAGGAAACTAAATATTGAGTTGCCCTATGACCCAGAATGCCATTATTTGGTATATACCCAGGAGAGCTGAAAGCAGTGACACAAACAGACATTTGCACACCAATGTTCACAACGATGTTCATAACAGCATTATTCACAATCACCAAAAGATGGAAACTATCCAAATGCCCATCAACAGGTGAGTGAATTAACATAATGTGGTATATACATACAATGCAATATTATGTAGCAGTAAGATGAAATGACGTCCTTTAGCACATGATAAGATGGATGCGTCTTGAGGATATAACGCTGAGTGAAATAAGCCAGACACAAAAATATACTGTATGACTCCACTTTTATGACCATGGTAAAGGTAATATTGGAGGTTTATAAGATAGAATACAGGGGACTTAGAGATATACAGAAGCTAGAAATGGGTGAACAGTGAGCTAATGAGATTGAATTCAAATGTAAGGGAATAAATAGAAGTGAAGGTGCTTCACTAGTGGGTGTATAAGTAATACTACCATATTGAAGGTAAACATGATTGAAAGGGGTTGATTTAGGGTCCCACTGATTAACACTACAAATATAAATAAGTTCTTGCATGAACTACTTCAAAGGTATGATACTTGTACAAAGAATGTTTAAGTTCAGGGTATAGGGGGAAAACTGCTATTGCATATTATGGGATATGTTTAACAGATAAAACATCAGTTGTACCACAGCAACACCAGGGGTAAATAATGGGGAGTGGGACACGAGTTAAGAGGAGGTTTAGATTTCCTATTTGGTGAGGGTTTATTTACTGCTTATCTTTATCTTGGGAACAAAGAAATTATCTAAAATTGAGAGTGTTGATGGACTGTGGACTTTGGACATTATACATGATGCCTAAAGAATGCAGGTGGCTGAAGGATGCACTGACTGAGAAGTAGATTGGTGAATGATGATGAATACATATGATCAAATATTGAGGTGCTACAAAAAAGAAGGAAGTTGTGAGGTATGCAACATTGTGAGTGAAGCTATGGGACATCTGGTGAGGCAAAATAAGGCAGAAACAACAGAGCAATTATTGTATGGTCTCATTTAGAAAATGCTTATAAGAAAACAGGGGCTTAGATTGTAAGCTCTTGTAGCAGTCACATTTTATCCAGAGTGGTAATTATTATTTCTGGATTTTGAGAGGCTGTTTTATATATGTATAACCTGGTATTCAGAGATAAGAATGAAGGGAAGAAGGTTGGGATTAAGGTAATTCAGAACACAGGGGTAAGGAAGATCTTGTCCATATTTTAGAAGCTCATGTACTCTTTGAGACCAAAGGAAGAAAGGTTTATTTTGTCCAGAACCTAAATTTTCTATAACATGTAATCTAACTCAACCTGTCCAAATAGCTCATTTAAACAACTGAAACACAGGGAGCCCAGAATAAGAATGAGGGCCTTGAATCCTTATAGCTTAATGTAATGCCTAGAACATCTCAGAATATATTAAACAGATAATAAAAAAGTATTGGCAAAGTTCCTTGGGGGATGGGAGAAAAAATATGGAACTATTAAAGTTTACCATGGGGAGACACCTGATACTGTGTCAAACATTGAGTTATACCCAAATCAATAGGCCAAGCCCCTGATCTTGAGGCTTGGTCTTGTGAAGCTTATGTAGGTAGCAGAAAAGCTTACCCTACCTACAGCTATGCCCAAGAGGCACCTCTGGTGGATCTCTTTTGTTGCTCAGATGTGGCCTCACTCTCTCTAAGTCCAATAAGTGAAATCATTGCCCTCCCCTGTGTGGGACATGACATCCAGGGGTGAAAGTCTCCTTGGCTGCATGAGAGACAATTCCCAGGGATGGGTTGACCACTGCGGGATCAACAATGCCATCCTGACCAAAAGGGAAGAAAGAAGCATATCAAATAAGGTATCTATGGCTGAGAGAATTCAAATAGAGTTGCGAGGCTACACTGGAGGCCACTCTTACACAAATTTCAGTTAGACATTGCTACCTACCATAACTTGCCAAATCCCAACCAAAACCATTCCAGCCAATCCTAAAGAACATGCAGGGCAATATATAAGATTCTACAAAGGTTCCATGCACTAGGGTAACTTTCCAGAAAGCTACGACCTCCAGATGGGTCCCTGGATCAGATAAGTCCTGAAACCTAGAGAGGTCTGCCTTTCCAGAACATCAACTAGTTTCATCTCCCTACCCCTTATTAGTAGTAGTATTTTTTTTATTTATGAACCATAACCACATATAAACACAAACATTCTTACCATATGATCATTCCATTCTCTTATATAATCAATAACTCACAATATCATCATATAGTTGTATATTCATCATCATGATCATTTCTTAGAACATCTGCGTCAATTCAGAAAAAGAAATAAAAAGAAAACAGAAAAAGATTCATACATACTATACCCCTTACTCCTCCCTTTCATTGATCAGTAGCATTTCAATCTATTCCCCTATTATTTATTTATTTTTAATCCATATGTTTTACTCATATGTCGATAAGGTAGATAAAAGGAGCATCAGTCACAAGGCTTTCACAATCACATAGTCACACCGCAAAAGCTATATCATTATACAATCATCTTCAAGAAACATGGCTACTGGAGTACAGCTCTACATTTTCAGGCAGTTCCAGCCTCTCCGTTACACCTTAACTAAACAGGTGATATCTATTTAATGCCTAAGAATAACCTCCAGGATAACTTCTTGACTCTGTTTGGAATCTCTCAGTCATTGACACTTTATTTTGTTTCATTTCTTTCTTCCCTTTTTGGTTGAGAAGGTATTCTCAGTCCATTGATGCTGAGTTCCAGCTCATTCTAGGATTTCTGTCCCACGTTGCCAGGAAGGTCCACACCCCTGGGAGTTGTGTCTCACATAGAGAGAGGAAAGGCAGTGAGTTTGCTTGTCATGTTGGCTGAGGGAGAGAGGCCACATCTGAGCCATAGAAGAGGTTCTCTTGGGACCTACACCTTATTATTGACAGCCCTTACAACATGAAAAATTTAGAACGGGCATAGCCCAAATACCCCTAAAGAATGGGAGAAAGATCAAAGGTGATCGTGGAATTATATAGAGAAGGCAGGGTTTAACAAATGAGTATGACTGCTGAATTATTACATTGGTATTTTAGTCTCCAATATCTCAGAGCAGCTAGAAGTAAAAACCTAAAATTGTGGAATTGTAACCCCTACCAAGCTCTGAAATCTGTTCTACAACTAATTGTGCTGTGCTTTGAAATTTATTGCTTTTTTGTATATATGTTACTTTTCACAAAAAAGAAAAAAAAGTGGTGATAAAAAATATATATTCCTTCTAGCCTCCAATATTCTGAAGCAGCTTAGAAGGAAAAATCTGAGGTGATGGTAAGGTAGCCCATGACAAACTCTGGGATTTGTCCTGTAAATACTTGTTGAAGAGTGCTTTGAAAACTATTGTCTTTTTCTTTCTTTGCTTTGACTATATGTTATATTATATAATTTTAAAAGTTTAAAAAAAGAATTAAAGGAAAACATGGTGATAAGGAATAAATGTAAAGGGAATCTAAGTGAGGAAATGGAAACTCTAATATAAGAACAAATTGGAAATTGTGGAACTGAAAACAGAGTCAGCTATCAGTAAAAAAATTTTCCGATCTGAAATACAGATAGAAAAAAGGTGGGTCTTGAGGCAATGTCAAATAGGTTAACATATGTGTGACTAGGGTCTGAGAAGGACATTGAAAAAGGGGACAGAAAGAGATTTAAAAGAAATAATGGCCAAAATTATTTGATGAAAAACATCAACATGCAAAACAAAGACTCAGGAAACTTCAAACAAAGTAAATGCAAAGAAAACTATGCATCTATACACATCATAGTGGTATTGCTGAACATTAATGTTAAAGAGAAAATTCTTAAAAGCAACAGAAAAAACATATATACTGAAGAACAACAACAAAAATCAGAAAGGATGGATGTAAAAAAATAGTAAATACTTAAATACAGTCATATCAATAGTTATATTAAATGTAAGTGTACTCTGGTTGAACAAGATGGTGGTGAAGACACAACAGGATGTCATTCTCCCACAGAATTTTTGAATAACTAGCAGAAACTGGCAGAGCCCTCTTCCTCAAAACCTCAGAAAACAGATAAAGGATTGCACTAACTAGGTGAGTGCTGAATCGAAAAAGTGGAACTTTAAAAATGGTAGGAGAAGGGCGGGCCGCGGTGGCTCAGCGGGCAAAGTGCTTGCCTGCTATGCCGGAGGACCTCGGTTCGATTCCCGGCCCCAGCCCATGTAACAAAAACGGAGAAACAGAATACAATAAAACAAGAAAATGTTTAAAAAATGTTTCCCTTTCTTCCTTCCTTCCTTCCTTCTATCCTTCCTTCCTTCTCTCTGTCTTTCCTTTAAAAAAAAAAAAAAAAAAAAAAAAATGGTAGGAGAAGCTCCGAAGCTTGTGGCTCCTTGCTTGCCACATCCCCAGTCTGGTGCGGAGCCAGCAGATACTCCCATTGGGGTCCCTGGCCCTGTTCTGGAGGAAGTAGACTATAAACCCTATGCACATACCTAGGTGCTGGCATGTTGGAGCCAATCTATCTGATTGCAGCCTGAAATACTGAACCAAGAAACTTCTCTGGCTCGCCTTCCCAGACTTTGCCCTACAGGTCGAAGCGGCATGCAGACAGTAAACCAATGTAAGGAACGATTAAGTCAAAATGGCCTGAGGCAAAGTTTGATCAGCTTTAACATGTACAATTGTGTACCCTGAGGGGGTGAAAGTCTATCTTATAGGAAGTGGAAGAGACATCCAAATACTTGTAATTGGAGGAATTCCTAAGGCCTTGAGCTAGCACAATTGCAGGACAAAATGCAGGCTCAGAAAAGATGGAGAGGACTCTGAACTTCACTTTTACCACAGGCTGATCTTGATAGGAGGGCTAATTCTGAAAAAGAGCATGGACCAATACAGAGCCAATTTTCAAAGTCTGTGAATGGTGTTTCTTTCCATTCTTCTCTTTGATTTTGTTAGTTCCAGGCATTCAAGGAAATCTCTGTCATACCACTGGCTGGATACAAAGTTAATGAACAGACAGTCCAGAGACTACATCCCAGAGTTAACATATTAAAATATTAAAGTAACAGTGTGCAACAAAAAATTATAAGACAAAGAAAGAGGAAATGATGGCCCATCCAAAGGAACAATATCAAAATTCAGAACTCATCAATGAAGAACCAGATTTTGGACTACTGGACAAAGACTTAAAAAAAAAAGATCTTCAGCAAGATTGAGGACATAGGGCGGGCCACGGTGGCTCAGCAGGCAAGAATGCGTGCCTGCCATGCCAGAGGACCCGGGTTCGATTCCCGGTGCCTGCCCATGTAAAAAAAATATTAAAAAATTAAAAAATTTAAAAAAAGATTGAGGACATAGAGGAAAACAGAGAAAGAACTAAAGGATATCAGTAAATTGATGAACAATATAAGAATCTCAAAAAAGTGATTGAAATTTTCAAAATGAATCAAACGAATAATAGAGTTGAAAACCACAAAAATGGAGATGAAAACTCCCTAGTGAGTTTCTTCTGCAGATTAGAGCACACAGAAGAAAGAAACAACAAACTTGAAAACAAGACAATTGAAATGATTCCGGCTGAGGAGTGCAAGGAAAAAAGAATGGAAAAAATAACAAGATTGAATCAGTAATCAAAACCCTTGCATGAAAGAAAAACCCAGGACCAATGGCTTCACTGGTGAGTTTATCAAATATTTCAAGAAAAACTCATGCCTATCCTGCTCAAACTCTTCCAGAAAACTGGAGAGGAGGAAACGCCTCCTAACTCATTCTATGAGGACAATGTCATCCTAATATGAAAGCCATATAATGATACCACAATAAAAGAAAATTACAGACTAATACCCCTTATGAAAATATATATCAAAATTCTCAACAAATAGCAGCAAAACTAATCTTACAGCACAATAAAATAATTATACACCATGACCCAGTAGGATCAAGGGTAGTTCAAAATAAGAAAATCAATTCATGCAATACACCACATTAATAGAACAAAGGCAAAAAAAAAACCACACAGTCATCTCAATTGATTCAGAAAAAGCATTTGACAAAACCCAACAACACTTCTTGATAAAAATGCTTAGAAGACTATGAATGGAAGGAAACCTCCTCAACATAATCAAGGGCATAAAGGAAAAACCCATAGATAGCATCATACTCAAAAATGAAAGACTGATTTTCCTCCTAAGATCAGGAATAAGGCAAAGATGCCCAATGACACCACTGTTATTAGATATTGTACTGAAAGTTCTAGCCAGAGCAATTAGGCAAGGATAAGAAATAATATGCATCCAAATTAAAAGGATGAAGCAAAACTTTCCCTATTTGCAGGTGACATGATCCTATATGTAGAAAATTCTGAAAAACCCAAAAAGCAGCTATTAGAGCTAATAAAAAAATTCAGCAAATTTTTATTAGCAATAATCAGTGTTTGTTTTTATACATGAATAATGAAGAATCCGAAGAGGAAATCAAGAAAAAAAAGTTTATTTACAACAGCAGCTAAAAGAATCAAATATGTAAGAAGAAACCTAACCAAGGATGTAAAGGACATGTACACAGGAAACGACTAAACATTGCTAAAAGAAACTACAGAAGACCTAAATAAATGGAAGTACATTCTATGTTCATGGATTGGAAGACTAAATATTGTTAAAATGTTAAATTCTAGCCAAAGCAATTTATAGACTCGATGCATTCCCAATCTTGTACAGAAAACAGAAACCCAGAGTGGGAAACTGGTAGCATCTGCGAATCCTGGAAAATTAAACCTTCATTTTGATGGCATGCTAGGACAAGGGACACTGAAATCAAAGCCTAGGGCCCAAACAATGTCATGAATTTATTAGGAGACTTTTCCCAGAATGAACTTGGATTCCCAGTGGCTACATCTTCAGGTTGAAAGTGAAATGGAAATGGACCAATGTTTGGGCAGAATTATAGCCCAATCAGAGAACCTTAGCCTTGAACTTTATTTAAGGGGACTGTTGCAGACTGAATAATATCTTCCACAAAGGGCCTGTTCAGGTCCCAACCCGTAGTCCCATGGGTGAGGACCCAATGTAAATAGGATCTCTGGAAGATGTTACTTTTGCTCAGGTGTGGCCCAAATTAATCAGGCTGGACTTTACTCCAGGTTATTGGAGTCCTTTAAAATCAGAATGGACATTAAGAGAGAGAAAGCCATGGAAAGAGAAAGAAACTGGAATTCAAAGGAATCTGGAGGACAAAGGAGAACACATCACCCTGCGCTCTGCCATGTGACAGAAAAACCAAGGACCAAGGATCACCTGCAGCCAGTCACAGAATGCCATACTCTTCAGAGAGAAAGCATCACTTTTCTGAGCCCTTGATTTTGGACTACTTTTAGCCTCAAAACCATGAACCAATAAATTCCCATTGTTTAAGCCAGCTCATTGCATGGTATTTGTTTTAGCAACTGGGGAACTAAAACAGTGGCTTCAGATAGGTAGTGCTCACTGATGCCTGGGTAAAGTAAACAAATCTGGAAGGAGGTAGCTAGTTTAATTTGCTAAAGCTGATGAAATGCTATGTATAAGAAGGAGGTTGGCTTTTCCAATGGGGATTAAATTTAAGAACTTGATTTTCTGGGACATATAACAACTTCAAACCACCACAGTAGCTTAAAACAACATTAGTGCCTCCTAGATGCTTCCACCACTGATAAAGTCCACATCCCCTCAGAAAAAATAAACCAGGGGCCCTTTGATTTGTAACAAGAAGGATGGAAGAGGTTATTTAGTTCCAATAATGGAAAAGAGGAATTTTATGTCCTCAGCATTCTTCTTTTATGGGAAAGACAACCCTTGATGAGAGAGGCAACTGATTAATTCAGCATATCTACTACTATGACATTGTTCCCTCCCTCTGGTTTTATAATCTTACTAATATCTAGCTTTCTAATTGTAATTAGTTTCCCAAGTAGGATATCTTATTGGAAGGAGGTATTTTTCATTAAATCCCAACTTCCTGGCACAAATGCATTGCTTTTAAAGTTTCTAGATTCTGGTTAATTTTAGGTAAGCTGAGCATCAAGGTTCCAGATTTAATAGGCCAAGAGTATATAAATAATGAGGTTCTGAGGTGTACCAACAATAGTGAAGCCATCTCTAATCATTTCCATTAATATCTCTAGTAGTTACATTAGAGGTTGGAAATTCTTTTCTTCCTTTCAGCACTTCAAATATTTTGTCCCACTGCTTTGTAGCTTTCATTATTTCTATGAGAAAGCAGCATTTAATCTTTGTGAGGCTCCCTCGTACATGATGTGTTGCTTTTCTCTTTCAGATTTCAAAATTCTTCCTATATCTTTGGCATTTCACAAATTGATTATAATTTGTTTGGCATGGATTCTTCTAGTTTATACAGTTTGGGGCTCACTGGGATTCCTGGATGTGTATATTCAAGTCTTTCATTAAATTTGGGAAATTTTCAGCCATTATTTCTTTGAACACTTCTGCCCCTCTCTTCTCCTTCTGGGACTCCCATAATGCGTATTATATTGGATGCCTGATGGGGTCCCACAGGTCCAGTAGGCTCTGTTCACCTTTCTTCATTCTTTTTCCTTCGTACTGCTTAGCCTGAATCATTTCAATTGAAGATGTCTAGCAAAACCTGAATCAGAAAAAAACTATAGATCCAGCAAACAATTTATGGGAATTTATAGGAAATACAGGAGGCAACTTAGAGGAAACACAGGTCAAATCATACTACAAGGAGGCACAAAACACTTGGCCCCTTGAAAAATAAATCAGAAAGCAGAGAGAGAGAAAGAAAGAGAGAGAGTCCTAATTCAAACAAGTAGTTTAAAAAACATTCATGACATTTATGAGACCATTGGAAACATATATGCTGGTTTGGTATTAACAAATTATTGCAGAAAAGCTTTCAGGTGTGATAATGGTACAACTTTATTTATGTTCAAAGAGTCCCTATCTTTAGATATATACTATACATATTGAAATATTTATGGATGAAATGATTTGTTATCTAGGATTTCCTTCATCATACAGAAAGGGAAGAAGTAGCTGGGGTAGAGATAAAACAAGATTGGCTGTGAGTTGATAATTGTTAATATTGGGTATATGGAGGTCATACAATTATACCATTGTATATTATTAGAGTTGCTAAATTATAAAGTGAAAAAAAAAGTGTAGAGTGAAAAAGTTCAAATGGAATGAGACAGATAACATGACATCATTTAAATAACTTAAAATTAGATATATACAAAACAATACACATATTGCAAAAATCAGAGACAAACAGATACACATTAAATGCATTTGAGTGGTGACCTGGGGTGGTAGTATAAATGGGTGTGGGAAATATAAACAAAAGGGAATTAATTAATTAATTAATTAATGTATTCATGTGCCCTGAAATAAGGGGCATATCCAGCTCAGCTCTCCTCTCTTGAAGTCTAAATGGCACAAACAATAACCAATCACCAAACATTAAACCAATATATAAAAGTAATGAAATTTTTATATTAGGTTAAGAGCATTTTAAGAGAAGAAAATCATATGGATAGTAAATAAATGATTGTGGTTGAAACCTTAGAGCACAACTACTGATATTTTTTTGCCACACAGTTGAATTAGAATCTAGAAGGGATTTACTCTGATTAATTCAGGAAGTGATGATCCAGGAGCACTTTGAAGGACTGGAGAAAATTACACTGGAGGCTAGGGCAAGGGGGCATGGTAGACACAGAGAACTCCCCTGCAGAGTGCAAAGGTAGTGGTCTAAACAGGCAATCATGCAGCTTAAACAGAATATATGGGAAGAGACAAAGGAATTTCAGGTAGTGGTGAAAAAGTTTTTTAATGGAAAAGAAAGATCTTGTACCCCACGCTTTAAGCAGACAATAAAGAGCTTGCTCTATAGTGCAATTAGAAGCAAAAATGGGATTATTCATGGTTAGAGTGATAATTTCAAATTACTGATTTTCCCTCAAAACAATCTTTTACATCACTCTTTAGCTTAAAATCATTCAGTGACTCCTCATTTCCCACAGAACATTATCAGTATGGCATAATCTGATCACAACCTACGTCTCTAACCTTAGCTATTGCTATCTACCCTATGCAGATGGCTGTGCATGGAGAAAAACTTAGTTTAAATTGTTTTATCGTGGTAAAATATATAACATAAAATTTTCCATTTTAACCATTTTTAAGTATACAATTCAGTGGCACTAATTGTATTCATAATGTTGTGCAACCATTTCCACTTTTTCCAAAATGTTTCCATCACCCTAAAGAGAAAACTGTACCCATCAATAAATAGCATTTTTAAATTAAATTGTCATCTTAGAAATATGCACCACTAATCACAATTCAATTTGCATACTATTTTTTCTTTACCTATTGTGTGAAAGGAAATGTACTAAGTGCTACAGAGAAGTGGTTTTCAAAAAAAATTTTACTGTATCCCAGAGTAAGCAGTATATTTTTACTTTGTGACCTATCCATATTACATACTTACATAATTGAAACAAAAATCTCACAAAATATTTATCCTTACCACATGTGATGCAATTACATTTTCAATTCTATTTTATTCCATTCTACTTTGAGTTAAAAAATGGTGATGAACCCATGAAATTAGTGGTCTGTGAACCAGAGTTTGAAAAACAATGTCATAGAACAGTGCTAACATGGTAACCACTAGTCAGATGGGGCCACCGAGCACGTGAAATGAGGCTATGTTTCCTGTTTGACCTGTGTTTCCTGTAAGTTGCCTCCTGTATTTCCTATAAATTCCCATAAATTGTTTGCTGGATCTAGAGTTTTTTTCTGATTCAGGTTTTGCTAGACATCTTCAATTGAAATGATTCAGGCTAAGCAGTACGAAGAAAAAAGAAGGAAGAAAGGTGAGGAACTTAACTTTTAATTTATTTCATTTTAATTGATTCAAATCTAAAATTAAAAACAATGAGTATAGAGTACTTACTCATTAAACACAACTCTATTGTTTTAGTAGGACTAAATATAATTTTTAAAAAACTTTCTATTTTGAAATAGTTTAAAACTTACAGAACTGTTGCAGAAATAATGCAAACCCCATACAGAGAATTCTACAACCCCAGATAACCAGATCTACCAATTTTTAACATTTTGTTACCTTGGCCTGCCTTTGTTCCAGTTCCAATCTGTTGAGCCCCTAGGGAATTTTTTTTTTTTTTTATTTCAGTCGCTGTGGTTTTCAGCTCTGTTTAGCTCCTTTTCATAATTTCCATCTTTCTATTGATTTTTTTTTTGGTGTTTATCATTTTCCTGATTTCTTTTAGTTCTTTACAATCCTTTTGCTCTCTGAGCACATTTAGAACCATTTTTTTTTCCAAGTCTTTGTCCGGCATGTCCCAGGTCAATCCCTCATTGATGGTATCTAATGTTCAATCCTCTCCTTTGCCTGGTCCATCACTTCCTGTTTCCTTGTATGTTTTATAATTTTTTGTTGAAACCTGGACATTTTGATATTTTCATGTGTTATGGCCAGAATTTAAACTGAGGCATGTGTTCCTTAAGCTTATATCTAGCTAATGTTATGACAGAACTAGCTAAATAAAAAAAGAGAAGGAAGAAAGAGAAAACACTTCTCCCAGTCTTTGAAGATTGACCTGTGCAAGTACTATCCTCCAGAGTTTACCCATGCAAAGGTTTAGAGAAGAGTCCAGGCCAAAGCACAGGGGCCTCCCTGGTCCTTTCTGCAACATGGGTCTTCTCTTGAGTAGGTATATTTAGCCCTACAAATCCCCCCATTTGATCTTGAAGACATTATGCTGAGTGAAATTAGTCAGAAACAAAAGGACAAATACTGTATGGTCTCACTGATATGAACTAACATTAATGAGTGAACTTTGAAAATTTCAGTTAAGAATACAGGTTATCAAGAGATAGAAATAGTACAATAATGTAAGTATACTGAATGAAGCTGAATGTGAGAATGATAGAGGGAGAAGGGCTAGGGGTGAGTATGAAACCAGAAGGAAAGATAGGTGATAAAGACTTAGATGGTATAATCTAGGAATACGTACAGTGTACAATGATAGTGACTAAATGTACAAATTAAAAAATGTCTTTTCTTGAGGAAGAACAAAGAATTGTCAATATTGCAGGATGTTGAAAATAGATGGTCATTCATATTTTAAAACTTCAACTTCTGTGTTAGACTAAAGGGAGAAATGTCTATTTGGCATTTCCTAATTTAACTTGTATGGTCAGTTTAATTGAACACCATAAGTAAATGGAATCTTGAATAGGGCATGAGATTTTGTTGGTTTGTCCAGGTTTGCATGATGCCTGATAAATCCCAGAGTGAATAAAGAAGTATTTGCAAAGTCCCCTTGGGGGAATAGGGAGAAAGGGAAAAACTCAACTTCCCCATTTGGAGAATTCCTGATATTCTTGTAAGCAGTGGGGATAAACAAATCAATAGGCCGAGCCCTTGATCTTGGGGTTTGCACTATGAAACTTATCCTTGCAAAGGATAGGCTAAGGCTACTTAAAACTAGGCCTAAGTGTCACCCCCCCACCGCCCCCGAGAACCTCTTTTGTTGTTCAGATGTAGCCTCTCTCTCTCTCTAACCCAACAGAGCAAATGAACTCACTGCCCTCTCTTCTCTATGTGGAACATGACTTCCAGGGATGTAAACCTCTCTGGCAACATGGGACAGAAATCCTGGGATGAGCTGGGTCTCGGCATCAAAGGATTGAGAAAACCTTCTCAACCAAAAGGGGGAAGAAAGAAATGGGACAAAATAAAGTGTCAGTGGCTGAGAGATTTTGAACAGAGTGGAGAGGTTATCCTGGAGGTTATTCTTGTACATTATAGAGATATCTCCTTTTTAGTTTATGGTGTATTAGAGTGGCTAGAGGAAAGTGCCTGAAACTGTAGAGCTGTGTTCCAGTAGCCATGTTTCTTGAAGGTGACTGTATAATGATATAGCTCTTGCAATGTGACTGTGTGATTGTGAAAACCTTGTGTCTGATACTCTTTTTATGTATGGTATGGACAGATGAGTAAAAAATATGGATAAAAATAAACAAATAATAGGGGGAACAAAGGTTAAAAAATTTAATAGATTGAAATACTAGTGGTCAATGAGAGGGAGGAGTAAGGGGTATGGCACATATACATGTATAAGTATTTCTTTTTTATTTCTATTGCTGGAGAGATGCAAAGGTTAAAAAAAAATGATCATGGTGATGAATATACAACCATGTGATGATATTGTGAGCCACTGATTGTACACCATGTATAGAATGTTTGTATGTCAAGAATGTTGTACGTTTGTTTGTTGTGTACAATAAAAATATTAAAAAAAAAAAAAAAAAGAAAGAAATTCCCCTATATCTGTGGGGAGGAAAGTCCCCTCTTACCTGGAAAACAGTTTCAAATAGCCCTGGACACTGCATCGTATGTCTTACAGCCAGCAATCCCTTACCCCAGCAATGTCCTACAGAAGAGCTCTGTGTATTACCTTCTACACACAGGACAAATCTAGGATGGCGGGTCCATCAGGACACCACAGACAGATTCGGCCAGACACACATATTGCCAGTATGTGCACGAGGGTTACTCTGCTCCTTCGGGAACCAAAACCAGAGATCTGCACTGGGAGTGTGGGCCCACTCCATGCTGAGTCGGTGAGGGATAGTGAGCGGCCAGCCAGGGCGACAGGAGATCCTACTGATTTTAAGTAGCCATCCCCTTGTTTTGGCACTCACCCTATTATTACAGTTCTTTAACTTTTCTGGAGCTTTGAAAAGATTTTATGCCATTTCTTACTGGTTATTCAATGTTTTTGTGGAATGACAAAGCCCTGAAATTTCTTCCTCTGCCATTTTGATTGGGGTGGGGTCTATATTTAATTTTAACTTGCTGCATTGCATAAGATATTGTAGTGCACATATCAGGGACATTCGTTAGTTCTAGCATTACAGTCCAAATTTTCTTGGTATCAATGAATTGATTCATTTGCAATAGTCTTTTTCTATTCACAGATAAATTTATGTGACTATCATATGCAGAAAGAAAATAAAAGACTGGAAGAAGACATGTCACAAATTTCACAACAAATGCCAATGGTAATGTGCTGCAGCAGAGCAAAATGGACTGTCAGCTGTGTAAACGGATTTTTAAGATAATGAAGTGGACAACAGTAAGAGACAAAAACAGCAAAAAAGAATGAGTTTGATAAGATGTTTCTTCCTGATGGTCAAAAAAGAATCAAGAAAATTAGAAATCAGAATTAAATGTCCAATAAACATTTTTAAAAAGCTTTTTACATAGGATCTAAGTTTATAACTTTGGCCAGCTATAAAAGAGTTTGGACTCTTACACAAAAAGGAAACCAGTTTTATACATGGAGAGGGTAAAAGAAATTAGTTCATTTATAGAAATTTTGCTGAAAAATGAGGACAAGACTAAAAAACATATTTACAAAAGTGAAAGATATTCAATTAAGCTTCTAAACAATTGTCTGTAGAATTCAACCTTTCTAGTAATAGCAAAGACCTCTTGAAATAGAATTTGAAAAGCTTACAAATACTTTTTTAGCTTTAGATATTACAAGATGTGAGGCAGTGCTCAATTAAAAATTTTCAACTGTAAATGAAATAAATGTAAATACATATCAAATATTTCCAATGAATATTAGTGTCTGAATTGAAATGTGTTGTACATGTAAATCACACCAGATTACATAGATTTTGTATGAATAAGAGAATGCTAAATATCTCAATAATTTTTAATACTGATAACATGTTAAAATGATTACATTTTAGATATATGGATTAAATAAAACATTATTAAAATTAACTTTAACTGTTTCTTTTTAACATTTTAATGAGGCTACTAGAAAATTGAAAATTATGTGGCTCACATTATATTTTTCTTGGAAGCATTATTATAGAGGATACAGAAACATAATTCTTGACCACAGGTATTTATCATATGGTGAAAGAGGAAGACAAGAACAGAAATAACTAACTAGAGAGAAGTTTCTGAAGAATCAATAAAAATTCGTGAATAAAAACTGGGAAAAATTCATATGCTAATTTCTAGTGGCACAATTGCAAGTCATAATCAACAATGATGATCTATAGATCCAAATAATCAAATTCAGTATTGAGGAATTTAAGCCTTCATAGAATTTTATCTAGTTATATTAAAGTTATACCATTACATAAGAAAATAATGGAAGTTTGTCAAAGTATGGTCTTATTGGTGGCATGAGATAATTTCAGGTGATAAGTAAATAAATATTCTTAATTTGTTTGTATTGACTAGCACCTGTTTATTTTATTAGGGTACTTTAAGAAATACTTCATGAATAACAATAACATTTATTAGGAAAAAAATTAATAAACACACAAAACACATGATTTCATAGATACTACTATTTGATATGAGTTTCCTTTTATAGGAAAATTATTAAAGTAAAAACATTTTGTATCTATGTATGTAGGAAAGGTAAAAATTATAGAGGTTTCAGTTTTTGGCATTTTTCCAGATAGATTTCTGGTAGGAAATAGCTCTAAACTAATCAATATTTTATCAGTTATTAACAGGTTGCTGAAATATTATTGCCTTATCTTTGAAAATGTGGCCTTATTTTGAAGGTGCTAGACAAAACTATCCAACAACTCTAAATCCATTTACCTTAATAATCTACAAAAGCTCCGCCGATAGCTCAGCCGCTGGCTAGCTGCAGCAACGCTGGGAGGAAGAGGAGGCCGGGGTGGGAAATAAGCTAGTGTTGTAGAAAATATTATGCAGACAACTCCAAATTCTGAAAGGAAAAAAAATCAATAGAGTAAAATATTAATCAGGCAATGCAAAGAAATAAAAAAATTTCAAGCATTTATCTAACAAATATTTATTGAGCTATTGAGCATCAACTAGGCCCCAGGATTATATCCAGATAAATAAAGATAGTGGAGTCTAGTGGGAAAGATGGATATGTAATGAGATGAATTTTAGCAGGTTGTAGATAAGAAGTCATATAATAAGCACAGAAGTATGGTGGTACTATGGCATATTACATTGACAAAAAGACTGGAGGAGTTACAAAATGTTACTATAAGAAAAGAATACATTAAAAACCAACATAGGGTGGGCCATGGTGGCTCAGCAGGCAGAGTTCTTGCCTGCCATGCTGGAGACCCAGGTTTGACTCCCACGCCCAAAAACAAAAACACAACAAAACAAAAATCCAACATATCTTTGGTTTTGAAACACAGTTCTAGGATAATTGTTTTAAAATACAGTACTGAGAAAGAAAGACTATGATAGAGAAAACTTGCAGAAGAATATTATGACACATAATACAGGCCAGACCCAATTTATAGGCTACATGGGAAAATCAAACAAAGCAAGAAAGCATTCCAAAATAAGACACTAAGATACAGAGAACAGAACTTAAACATCAGCTCATGTAGAACATTAAACAGTCTGAAGTAAAACGAACATATAAACAATCTCAGTGTGACACCATAGCTGAAGGGAAGGTTTCTGGGAGTCCAAATAATTCCCTCATGAGTTTTGGCATTTAGAAGCCAATTTTTGTCAACTGTACCTGATTGAGTAGAAAAGCACCACTCTGGCAGTCAGGTTACTTGGCATACAGACCTGACTGTACCATTAATTAACTTTGTGACCTTTGGCAAATCCTTACTCTTTCTGGGCTTATACAGGGATTAGGTGAAATGATTCTAGAGGTCCTTTCAGCTGGATGCTTCTAATTATAGGGCTATATTTTTAGCAGAAGATAAACATTCCCACAAGACACTCAACAATGGAAACTTTTATTTAATCCAATTATAAATTCATATATTCCCAATTCTTAAAAACAAGATTGTTAACTATTCTGTTTCTCTTTTTTTTCTTGGCATTGTCAGTCTTTTTTATTTTTGTCAATCTGAGGAGCAAAAAGGCTAACAAATTGTTTTAATTTACATTTTTTGAATTGTTTCAATTTACATTTTAAAAATTATTAGTAGCACCAAATGATCATATTTCATATGCTCATTGGCCATTTGCATTTCTTCTTCTTGATTGGCTTGTTCATATTCTTTACCTGTCCTTCTACTGGAGGTTTTGTTAACAGCTTTATTGAGATATAATTTATACACATGCAACTCACCCATTTAAAGTGTACAATTCGGTGGTTTTTAGTAAATTCAGAGTTGTGCAATCATCATGGCAATCAACTTTAGAACTTTTTCCTTGACTCCCTCAACCCCCAGAAAATAGAAACTCTGTACCCATTTGTAGTCACACACCTATTGCCCTCTAAACTTCCCCGTTCTCGGTAACCCCTAATCTACTTTCAGTTTCTATGGATTTCATTATTATGGACATTTCATATAAATGGAATTATTCATATGTTTTCCAAAGCAGCTGTACTATTTTACATTCCCACTAGCAATGTATGAGGGTTCCAACTACTCTACATCCTCACCAGTATCTGTTATTACCTGCCTTTTTAAATATAGCCATTCTAGTAGTTGATAAGTAATATTCCACAGTCAACAGAAACCAAAGGAGAAAGGAGAAGATATGCCATGTGCATTGCCATGTGACAGAAAAGCTAAGGAACACTAAAGATTGCCAACCAGCCAGAAGACACTGACCCCAGGAGGAAACAAGCCTTCTGGCCCCTGAAACTATCAGCCAGTAAATTCCTGATGTCATACGAACCCACTGTATGGTATTTGTTTCAGCAGCTATGAAACTAGAACAGTCTATGAGCCATTTTGAGTTAACTTTTGTGGGTGGTATAAGGAAGGGATCCAAATTCATTTGTTGAAAAGACTATTCTTTCCCCACTGATACCCTTGTCAAAAGTCAACTGATCAAAAATGTAATGGCTTATATTTAAAATTTCACTTCTGATCCATTGATTATATGCCTATCTTTATGCCAGCACTACAATGTATTGATTAGTGCAGCTTTGTTTTAAGTATTAAAATCAGGAAGTATAAGTCCTCCTACTTTGTTCTTTATCAAGATTGTTTTGGGCTACTCTGGGTGCCTTGCATCTCCATATGAATTTTAGGGTCAGTTTGTTAACCTCTGCCAAAAAAAAAAAGGCAACTGAGATTTTAATGACCTTGTACTGCATTTATAGATAAAATTTGGGGAGTAATGCCATCTTGGCAATATTAAAATTTCTGATCCATAAACATAAATACTTTTCTATTTATTTAGATCTTTAATTTCATTCAGTAGTGTTTTGTAGTCTTCAGAGCACAATTTTTGCATTTTATTTTCTTAAAATATTCCTAGATATTTTATTTTTTGATAGTATTGTAAATGGAATTATTCTCCTAATTTTAATGTTCAGATTGTTCACTGCTAATGTATAGAAATACAATTGTTTTTATCTATTAATTTTATGTCCTATAACCTGGCTGAACTCATTTTTTAATTCTAACAGTTTTTTAGGGGAGTCCAGAGAACTTTCTATATACAAGTTCTATATACTGTCTATATATATATTTCTATATATTGTAATCTTGAATGGGGTTATTTTACTTCTTTATTTCCAATATGGATACCATTTGTTTATTTTTCTTACTTAGCAAGTGATCCTGGTTGGAACCTTCAGCGCAATGTTAAATAGAAATGGCAGGAGTGGACACCCTTGTTCCTGATTTTAGGGGGAAAGCATTCAACATTTTACCATTAAGTATAATGTTAGCTGTGGAGTTTTTGTAGACACTCTTTATCAATTTGAGTGAGTTCTTTTTTTATTCCTAGTTTGCTGAGTAAAACATTTTTATCATTAAAGGGTGTTGAATTTTGTCAACTATTTTGCATCTATTAAGATGATCATAGGGTCTTGGTCCTTTATTCTACTGATTTGGTATATTACATTAATTGAGTTTTGAATGTTAAACCAACCTTGCATTCCTGGAATAAACCCCACTTAGTCATGGTATATAATCCTTTTTATATGTTGCTGGTTTTGGTTTTCTAGTGCTTTGTTCAGGACTTTGCATCTTCATTCATAAGAGATATTTGTCTGCAGTTTTCTTTTCCTGTAATGTCTTTATCTGGTTTTGGTATCAGGTTAACACTGGTTTCATAGATGGAGTTGGGAAGTGTCTACTTCTCTTCTATTTTTTAGAAGAGTTTGAGAAGGGTTAGCATTAATTATTCTTTAAATGTTTGGTAGAATTTAGCAGTGAAGCAATCTAAGCCTGGGATATTCTTTTAGAGAAGTTAAAAATTATTAATTTAATCTCTTTATTTGTTATATGTCTATTCAATAATTTTAATCCCTTAAATCATTTCCAGCAGTTTGTGACTTTCTATGAATTTATCCATTTCATCTAAGTTATCTAATTTGTTGCCATAGAGTTTTTCCTAGTATTCCATTATAAACTTTTAATTCTGCAAGGTAAGTAGTAATTTTCATTGTTTCATTCCTGATATTAGTAATTGAGTCATCTCTCTTTTTTCTTCAGTCTAGCTAAAGGTGTCCCAATTTTTTTCTCTTTTCAATGAAATACTTTTTAGTTTTGTTGATTTTCTCTATTTTTTTTTAAAAAAATCTCTATTTCATTTTATTTCTACTCTAATCTTCCTTCCTTCTACCTGCTTTAGTTGAGTTTGTTTTTCTTTCACAATAACTTAAAGTGGAATGTTAGGTTACTGATTTGAGGTCTTTTTTAATGCAGCCATTTATACCTATAAATTTCCCTTTAATCTCTGTTTCAGCTGAGTACGTTTTGGTATGCTATGTTTTCATTTTTATTCATCTCAATGTATTTTCTAATTTCTCTTGTGATTACTTCTTTGGCATGGTAGGTTGCTTAACTTACACATATTTGTAGATTTCTCAAATTTCCTTCTGCTATTAATTTCTAATGTTATTCTATTGTGTTTGAAGAACATAATTCATATGACTTCAATACTTTTATATTTATTGAAGCTTGTTTTGGGCCCAGTATTTGGTCTAGCCTGGAGAATGCTTCAGGTATGCTCGAGAACAATATGTACTCAGTTGTTATTGAGTAAAGTGTTATATAGATTTCAGCTAGGTATAGTTGTTTTATAGTGCTGTTCAAGTATCCTATATCCTTGTTAATTTTCTGCCTCACTGTTATATAAATTATTGAAAATGGGATTACTACTTTAACTATTATTATTAAATTGTCTATTTTTCCCTTTAGTTTTGTCCTTTTTTTTTTTTTTACTGTATGATTTTTTTATTATGACCATGGTAAAGGTAAACTCAGAGGATTATTGTATATAACCCTTTTTTTTTATTAATTAACAGAAAAAAAGAAAAAAAAGAAATGAACCCAACATTTAGAAATCATACCATTCTACATATGCAATCAGTAATTCTTAACATCATCACATAGATGCATGATCATCGTTTCTTAGTACATCTGCATCGGTTTAGAAGAACTAGCAACACAACAGAAAAAGATACAGAATGTTAATATAGAGAAAAAAATAAAAGTAATAATAATAGTAAAAAAACAAAAAAAACAACAACAAAAAAAACCTATAGCTCAGATGCAGCTTCATTCAGTGTTTTAACATGATTACTTTACAATTAGGTATTATTGTGCTGTCCATTTTTGAGTTTTTGTATCTAGTCCTGTTGCACAGTCTGTATCCCTTCAGCTCCAATTACCCATTATCTTACCCTGTTTCTAACTCCTGCTGGACTCTGTTACCAATGACATATTCCAAGTTTATTCTCGAATGTCGGTTCACATCAGT
Source organism: Tamandua tetradactyla (assembly GCF_023851605.1). Taxonomy (NCBI): domain Eukaryota; kingdom Metazoa; phylum Chordata; class Mammalia; order Pilosa; family Myrmecophagidae; genus Tamandua; species Tamandua tetradactyla. The sequence goes on from NC_135336.1 coordinate 22,675,708, forward strand.
GGGACCATACAGTATTTGTCTTTTAGTTTTTGGCTAGACTCACTCAGCATAATGTTCTCTAGGTCCATCCATGTTATTACATGCTTCATAAGTTTATCCTGTCTTAAAGCTGCATAATATTCCATCGTATGTATATACCACAGTTTGTTTAGCCACTCTTCTGTTGATGGACATTTTGGCTGTTTCCATCTCTTTGCAATTGTAAATAATGCTGCTATGAACATTGGTGTGCAAATGTCCGTCTGTGTCTTTGCCCTTAAGTCCTTTGAGAAGATTCCCAGCAATGGTACTGCTGGGTCGTATGGCAATTCTATATTCAGCTTTTTGAGGAACCGCCAAACTGCCTTCCACAGTGGTTGCACCATTTGACATTCCCACCAACAGTGGATAAGTGTGCCTCTTTCACCGCATCCTCTCCAGCACTTGTCATTTTCTGTTTTGTTGATAATGGCCATTCTGGTGGGTGTGAGATGATATCTCATTGTGGTTTTGATTTGCATTTCTCTAATGGCCAGGGACATTGAGCATCTCTTCATGTGCCTTTTGGTCATCTGTATTTCCTCTTCTGATAGGTGTCTGTTCAAGTCTTTTTCCCTTTTTTTTTTTTTTTTTTTTTTTTTTAAAGGAAAGACAGAGAGAAGGGAGGAAGGATAGAAGGAAGGAAGGAAGGAAGAAAGGGAAACATTTTTAAACATTTTCTTGTTTTATTGTATTCTGTTTCTCCGTTTTTGTTACATGGGCTGGGGCCGGGAATCGAACCGAGGTCCTCCGGCATAGCAGGCAAGCACTTTGCCCGCTGAGCCACCGCGGCCCGCCCTCTTTTTCCCATTTTGCAATTGGGTTGGCTATCTTTTTGTTGTTGAGTTGAACAATCTCTTTATAAATTCTGGATACTAGACCTTTATCTGATATGTCATTTCCAAATATTGTCTCCCATTGTGTAGGCTGTCTTTCTACTTTCTTGATGAAGTTCTTTGATGCACAAAAGTGTTTAATTTTGAGGAGCTCCCATTTATTTATTTCCTTCTTCAGTGCTCTTGCTTTAGGTTTAAGGTCCATAAAACCGCCTCCAATTGTAAGTTTCATAAGATATCTCCCAACATTTTCCTCTAACTGTTTTATGGTCTTAGACCTAATGTTTAGATCTTTGATTCATTTTGAGTTAACTTTTGTATAGGGTGTGAGATATGGGTCTTCTTTCATTCTTTTGCATATGGATATCCAGTTCTCTAGGCACCATTTATTGAAGAGACTGCTCTGTCCCAGGTGAGTTGGCTTGACTGCCTTATCAAAGACCAAATGTCCATAGATGAGAGGGTCTATATCTGAGCACTCTATTCGATTCCATTGGTCGATATATCTATCTTTATGCCAATACCATGCTGTTTTGACCACTGTGGCTTCATAATATGCCTTAAAGTCAGGCAGTGCAAGACCTCCAGCTTCGTTTTTTTTCCTCAAGATGTTTTTAGCAATTCGGGGCACCCTGCCCTTCCAGATAAATTTGCTTATTGGTTTTTCTATTTCTGAAAAATAAGTTGCTGGGATTTTGATTGGTATTGCATTGAATCTGTAAATCAATTTAGGTAGAATTGACATCTTAACTATATTTAGTCTTTCAATCCATGAACACGGTATGCTCTTCCATCTATTTAGGTCTTCTGTGATTTCTTTTAACAGTTTTTTGTAGTTTTCTTTATATAGTTTTTTTGTCTCTTTGGTTAAATTTATTCCTAGGTATTTTATTCTTTTAGTTGCAATTGTAAATGGGATTCGTTTCTTGATTTCCCCCTCAGCTTGTTCATTATTAGTGTATAGAAATGCTACAGATTTTTGAATGTTGATCTTGTAACCTGCTACTTTGCTGTACTCCTTTATTAGCTCTAGTAGTTTCGTTGTGGATTTTTCCGGGTTTTCGACGTATAGTATCATATCGTCTGCAAACAGTGATAGTTTTACCTCTTCCTTTCCAATTTTGATGCCTTGTATTTCTTTTTCTTGTCTAATTGCTCTGGGTAGAACCTCCAACACAATGTTGAATAATAGTGGTGATAGTGGACATCCTTGTCTTGTTCTTGATCTTAGGGGGAAAGTTTTCAATTTTTCCCCATGGAGGATGATATTAGCTGTGGGTTTTTCATATATTCCCTCTATCATTTTAAGGAAGTTCCCTTGTATTCCTATCTTTTGAAGTGTTTTCAACAGGAAAGGATGTTGAATCTTGTCAAATGCCTTCTCTGCATCAATTGAGATGATCATGTGATTTTTCTGCTTTGATTTGTTGATATGGTGTATTACATTAATTGATTTAGTTTTGTCCATTTTTGATTCGTGTGTTTTGGGGTCCTGTTGTAAGTGCTTATATGCTTGTAAGTGCTATGTCTACTAATGGATTTACCTTTTATCAATATAAAATGTCCTAAATTATCTCTAGCAACATTTTCTGTTTAAATTCTATTTAGTCTGATATTAGTATAGCTACTCCAGTTCCCTTATGGTTTCTGTTTCCATGGTATATCTTTTTTGTCTTACTTTTAACCTACTGTATATTTGAAACTAAAGTGTTTCAAAGTGGAACTTGCTTTTTATTCAGTTTGACAAACTCTGGGTTTTAACTGATTTGCTAAATCCATATACATTTAATGTTATTAGTAATATGGTTAGATTTATATGTGATATTTTACTTTTTGTTGTGTTTGTGTTTCATGTCTTTTTTATTTGTCCTCTTTATTTTTCCTTTACTGCTTTCTTTTGCATTGTTTTAGTTTCCAAGCTACCAGAATGTGATATACCAGAAGAATGGCTTTTAGAAAGAGGAATTTAATAAGTTGAAAGCTTACAGTTCAAAACCTAGAAAATGTCCAAACTAAGGCATCCAGGGAAAGAAACTTTAATTCAAGGAAGGCTGGTGGGTCAGGACTACCTCTGTCAGCTAAGTAGTCTTGTGGCTATGTTGGTCCCTTGCTCCTGGGCTCTGTTGCTTTCAGCTTCTGTTCCTGTGGGGATTCCTCACTTTGCTTCTCTGGGGCTGGCTTTCATCTCTCGGCTTCCCTTGGCGCTCTCCAGATTCTGGCTTGCTTAACATCTCATGGGAAGGCACAAGGCAATGTCTCCTGCGCTCCAGGTACCTCCAAATATCCATGTCTCTTCTCACTCTGCTGGCTCTGAAGTTTCTGTCATTTCTGACTCTCTCTATACTGTTTTCTCTTTTAAAGGATTCCAGTAAACTAATCAAGACCCACCTATAATGGGTGGAGTCACATCTCTATTTAATCAAAGCCTCACACCCACAATTGGGCACACAACATCTCCATAGAGATAATCTAATGAAAAGCTTCACACTACAGTACTGAATTAGGATTTAAAAAAAAAAAATTGGATCAGGATTAAAACATGGATTTTCGGGGGTATATAATACCTTCAAACCAGCACATGCCTTAAAAAATATATATATACTTTTGACCATTAAGCCAAATATATTTATTAAAATAAATACAAAATAGAAAACTTTTTTAGCACTAACAAGCCAAGTTTTTTTTTTACTACTTACATTTTTTCTAATAATGAAAACCTCCATGAGGAATAAATGAAACTTTACATATACATGTTCATATACCACAATCTATCTAGGGCTTCACATTCCCGAAATCAGAATTCTGCAAGCAAACATTCACTGGAATCCTATTTCTCATTTTTTTTTAACTTTTTTATTGTATAATATAACATATACACAAAGCGAAGAAAGAAAATAGCAATATTTCAAAGCATTCTTCAACAAATAGCTACAGGACAGATCTGAGTTTGTCATGGCTACCATACCATCCTCCCAGATTTTTCCTTCTAATTGCTCCAGAATATAGGAGGCTAGAAGAAATAAATATTTTTTTATCATCACAATTGACTTTTTTTTCTTTTTTATGAAAAATATCATATATATATATAAGCAATAAATTTAAAAGCACAACAATTATTTGTAGAACAGATTTCAGCATATGGTATAGGTTACAATTCCAGAATTTTAGGTTTTTACTTCTAGCTGCACTAAGACACTGGAGACTAAAAGAAATATCAATTTAATGATTCAGCAATCATATTCATATGTTAAAACCTATCTTCTCTGTATAACTCCACCATCACCTTTGATATTTCTATCTCTCTCTTTAGGGGTATGTGGGCTATGGCCATTCTAACTGTTTCATGTTGAAAGGGGCTGTCAAAAATATGGTGTAGGGAGATGGAACCATCTGATGTTCTGGAGAGGCTGGGCCCTCTAGGTTTCAGGACTTATCTGGTCCAGGGACCGTCTTGAGGTTGTAGGTTTCTGGAAAATTACCCTAGTGCGTGGAACTTTTGTAGAATCTTATATATTACCCTAGGTGTTCTTTTGGATTGGCTGGAATGGTTCTGGTTGGGGTTTGGCAAGTTATGATAGGTAGCAATGTCTAACTGAAGCTTGTTTAAGTGTGGCCTCCAGAGTAGCCTCTTGACTCTATTTGAACTCTCTCAGCCACTAATACTTTGTTACACTCCTTTTCCCCCTTTTGGTCAGGATGTAATTGTTGATCCCATGGTGGCAAGCCAGATGTAAGCGAATATTTTACAGTGTAAGATTTAAATTATTTAAATATTTTTTCATTTCTTTTCCACGGTTATTTTGTTAGTGAGTCTCTAGGGCTTACAACATACTTTTTTACTTATCAGACTCTACTTCAGCTTATACTGACTTATTTATAGTGAGATGTAGAAATGTTACTCCTATATAGTTCTAGTCCCTTTTCCTATATTTAGTGCTGTTATTGTTATACAGGTTACATTTATATGTTAACAAACCCAATAATACAGTGCTGTAATGATTACTTTATATAATTTTTTGTCTCTTAAAGGAGCTGAGATACGTAAAGAGAATAAAAATACTTGAAGAAATTATGTATTCATAAAATTTGTGACACAGACCTTCTCATTTACTATTTCTGTTTTCTTCATTTCATCCTGTGGCTTGAGTAATCTTTTGGTGTCATTATGTTATGCTATACTGCTTTGCTCCCTCCTGCCTCTCTTGCACTATTTTTATCAGATAGACTAGATTTCCACAAGTTATAGGTTCAAGAATAAAATATATATAGTTTATACAATTGCTTTTTAAATTGGTTAAGAGAAGAAATATGGACGTATCCTATCTTTTATAATTGCATTTTATCCTTTACTGGCACTCTTTGTTTCTTCAGGTGTATTGACCATGTCTGATGTCATTTACGTTCAGCCTGAATAACTTCTTTATTATTTCTTGTAAGAGGGTCTGCCATCAATGAATACTTTCAACTATAATTTATTTGGGAATGTCATTATTTTTGCCTTAAATTTTTTTTTTTTTTTAATGTGTAGGCTCTAGGAATCAAACCCAGTGCTCCTGCATGTCAGGTGAAAATTCTACCACTGAGCTACCCTTGCACCACTTATTATTATTACTTTTTTTTGCACCACCTATTTTTGTAAGTTAGTTTTGCTGGATACAATATTCCTGGCTGACAGGTTTTTTTTTCCTTTCAGCGCTTTGAATATATCACCCTACTCCCTTCAGACCTCCATTTTTTCTGAGAAGAAGTCAGATGTTAATCTTTTGGGGGTTCCCTTGCTCATGATTTAGTCATTTTTTCTTACTGATTTCAGGATTTTCTTTTTGCCTTAAGCTTTCAACATTGTCACTATAATATGTCTGAGTGTATCTTTCTTTGGTTATTCTTACTTTGAGTTCAGTGAACTTCTTGGATGTGTCAATTAAAGTTTTCTAACACATTTGGGAAGTTTTCAGTCATTTTTTTCAAATTTTTTCTTCCTCTTTCTTCCTTCTCATTGTAGTACTCCCATTAGTCATATGTGGTATGCTTAATGGTATCCCATATTTCTCTGAAGCTCTGATAATTTTTCTTCATTCTTTTTTTCTCTGTTTTTCAGACTGTATGTGATAGGCTCCAGTGTCAACTTGGTCAAGTGATGGTGCCCAGTTGTCTGGTCAAGTAAGCACTGGCCTAACCATTACTGAAAGGATATTTCATGGCTGGTTGATAAACCAGAAGGCTGATTTATTAAATCATCAGTTAGTTTGTTGCATCTGTAGCTCATTACACAATCAACTAAGGGTGTGTCTTCCACAAATAAGAGCATCCAATCAATTTGGATTTGATCCAATCATTTGAATACTTTTAAGGGATAAGAGTGAATTTTCACTGCTTCTTCAGCCAGCCAGCCTCTCCTGTGGAGTTCAAGAACCTTCATCAGAGTTGCTAACCTTGTGGCTTGTCCTACAGATTTTGGACTCTTGCATCCCCAGAGCTGAATGAGCCACTTTTATAAATCCTATATTTACAGATATCTCCTGTTGGTTGTTTCTCTAGAGAACCCAGAGTAATACATTGTACAATGTCCATTAATATGTCTTCAAGTTTCTGATTCTTTTTTCTGCCAGTTCAAATCTGTTGAGCCCCATCCATGAATTTTTCATTTTGGTTATAGTACTTTTCAATTCCAGAAATCCTTATATATATATAGATAGATATAATTTATATCTCTTTATTGATAGCTTCTACTTTATAAGATAATTTTACAATACCTCCTTTACTTTCTAATGAAGGCTCATCGGAAACGTTTGAGATTTTTGTATTTTGCATATGCTGAAGTATTTTAAACAATGGTCAATACGGTATTAATATTTTATTTTCATATGACAAGAAAGAAACATTTTTTTTCTATAACAATCTAGGTCTCTACAGAGAATTATGTGACTCTCATTTTACCCTTATTTTTAGTTCAATTAGGAAAAAAGAAAAAAGTAGTCTGCTTACATCAGGGGTCAGCAAACTATGGTCCACAGGCTAAATGCCACCAGTTTTTGTCCTGTCTACAAATTAATAATGGTTTCTAAATTTTAAAAAGTTGAAAAAAATCAAAAGAATGTTTTATGACATTAAAAAATCATATGAAATTCAAATTTTAATGTCCATAAATAATGTTTTATCAGAACATAGCCTCACTCATTTGTTTACATACTGTGTATAGCTATCTTCATACTCCAAGGGCAGCACTGAGTGGTTGTGAAAGCAACTGCATGGTCTACAAGCCCCAAAATAATTGTTATATGGTCTTTTTTTTTTATCACATGGTTGTATATTCATCATCACAATCATTTCTTAGAACATTTGCATCAATTCAGAAAAAGAATTAAAAAGAAAACAGAAAAAAACATATATACCATACTCCTTACTCCTCCCTTTCATTGATCACTAGCATTTCAATCTACTAAATTCATTTTAACATTTGTTCCCCCTATTATTTATTTATTTTTAATCCATATGTTTTACTCATCTGTCCATAAGGTAGATAAAAGGAGCATCAGACACAAGGTTTTCACAAACACACAGTCACATTGAGAAAGCTACATCATTATACAATCATCTTCAAAAACATGGCTACTGGAACACAGCTCTACATTTTCAGGCAGTTCCCTCCAGCCTGTCTGCAATGCCTTAACTAAAAAGGTGATATCTATTTAATGCATAAGAATAACCTCCAGGATACCCTCTTGACTCTGTTTGGAATGTCTCAGCCATTGACACTTTATTTTGTCTCATTTCACTCTTCCCCCTTTTAGTCGAGAAGATTTTCTCAATCCCTTGATGCTGAGTTCCAGCTCATTCCAGGATTTCTGTTCTACACTGCCAGGAAGGTCCACACCCCCTGGGAGTCATGTCCCACATAGAGAGGGGGAGGGCAGTGAGTTTGCTTATATTGGCTGAGAGAGAGTGAGAGAGCTACATCTGAGCAATGAAAGAGGTTCTCTGGGGGATGACTCTTAGGCCTAATTTTAAGTAGGCTTAGCATATCCTTTGTGGGGTTAAGTTTCATATGAACAAACCCCAAGATTGGGGGCTCAGCCTATTGCTTTAGTTGTCCCCACTGCTTGTGAGAATATCAAGAATACTCCACTTGGGGAACCTGAATATTCCCCCTTTCTCACCATTTCCCCAAGGGGACTTTGCAAATACTTTGGTATTCACTGTTCAAATCCTTTTGGGATTTATCGAGGCATCAGACAAAACTACAAAATCTCATGCCCTACTCAAGGTTCCATGTACTTATGGTGTTCAATTATGCTGTCCACATAAGTTATATTAGGAAATGCACTAGTCAAAATATAAATTTTGTACCATATAAACACTTTTTGCTTTAGTCTAATACATAAATTAAAGTTTTAAAATATTAATTACCATTTATTTTCAACATCCTGCATTATTGACATTCCTTTGTTTTTCCTCATGCAAAACATTTTTAAATTTGTACATTTAGTCAATATCATTATATACTCGAGGCATTCCTAGATTATACCATCTCAGTTGTTATTGTATATCTTTCCTTCTGATTTCATTTGTGCCCCCAGCCCTCCTCCCTCTATCATTTTCACACTCAGCTTCATTCAGTGTTCTAACATGATTGTATTACAGTTAGGTAGTATTGTGCTATCCATTTCTGAATTTTTACAATTAGTACCATTGCACAATCTGTATCCCTTCAGTTCCAATTACCTAATATCTACCCTATTTCTATCCCCTGATGACCTCTGTTCTTAATTGAAATTATCCAATTTCATTCATTAATGTTAGTTCCTATCAGTGAGACCATACAGTATTTGTTCTTTTCTTTCTGGCTAATCTCACTCAGCATAATGTCCTTAAGGTCCATCCATGCTGTTATATACCTCACAACTTTATTCTGTCTTACAGCTGCACAATATTCCATCATATGTATATACACCACAGCTTGTTTAGCCACTAGTCTTTTGATAGACATTTGGGCTGTTTCTATCTCTTGGCAGTTGTAAATAATGCTGCTATAAACATTGGTATGCAAATGTCTGTTTGTGTCTTTGCCCTCATGTCCTCTGAGTAAATATCTAGCAATGGTATTGCCAGGTCATATGGCAATTCTATACTTGCTATCTGTTCTTTACAGAAAAAGTTTGCCAACTCCTACTCTACATATTCAGTCAACTAATATCACTGAATTTGAAGTATTTACTCAAATAACACTCGAATAATAGTAAGTAGATATATCTCTACTTATAACTTAATGGGGTAAGAGAAGGACAATGTGAACGAAAAAACCTATAAAGAGAATAATAAAAATGTATAGTTAAGCAATAATCTCTATTTATGAGGGCTTTTAAAGGTATTGAAATAATTTAACAGTCTTTAATCTTTTAAGGTAATGATTCTAGCAACGTATTTTTTATTGGAATGAAAGGTTATGGGACATTATTTTGGGAAGGGAGATTGACAGATATGAAAGCACTGAAGCAATACCTGGAAGCTTTGAGTAGAAGGTTCTGCTTGACTGGGTGGGAGCCAGAGCAGGAGGACATAAGAGCATTAACACAGTTGCTTAAAACCCCGTAACTTAAAAGATAATCATTACCTTCTGCTACAGGGAGGTTATCTCTGGGCCTTTGGAATGTCAGGCCTGGTAGGAATGTGTTGGTTTGCCTGGGAGCTTTGGCCAAGAACAGTCTAACCATGTGATTTACAATGGGGTATTTGGACCATGCAGTATCAGTTCTGCCTCTAGAGGGGCCGGAGACAAAAGGCAGCCACAAAGGCAGTATGTAGTCAAGCCCCAATACAAACTCAGGACACAAGTGTCTCAGGTGAGCTTTCCTTTTTGGCAATACTTCACGCACACTGTCATACACTGTGGCCTGGAGGAGTTAATGTTGTCCATGACTCCATGGGGACAAACAAATGGAAGCTCTGTATGATAAGGATGTGGGGAGCCCCTCCTACAGCTTGCCATCTGTGCTTACTCCCTTGGCTGATTTTAATCTCCATCCTTTCCCTGTAATAAATAGTAACCATGAGTACAAAAGCTTTCATTGAGTTCTGTGAGTCCCTGGTGAATTATGGAAACTGAGGCTGGTTTTGAAATCCCTGAAACTTGCAAATGGTTTCAGAAGTGAGGGTGGTTTGATGTGGCCTGAACTCCGTCATACTTCTCAATTGGCAAAACTCTCACAATGTGTCATACAGTGCTTAATTGTAAATATTCCCTCATATGTATATACACCACAGCTTGTTTAGCCACTAGTCTTTTCCCTATATTAGATATAGTAATGTCACTTATTCATTTCACAAACACTTACTGAAGCTTCTGATTTGTACCACATACCAAGCTAAGTACTTCATATACCTTGTTTCATTTAATACTCAAAACAATCCTGAGTGGTAGGAATTATTGCTATTACCATTCTCATTAATTGAGATATAAAAATGTAGGCTCAGAAAGATGAAGAAACTTGCCCAAATGCTAACAGGCAAAGCTGAGATTCAGCTTTGACTCCAAAGGTCTGACTCCAAAACCCATACCCCTTCTACTAGAATGTCACTCATTAACAGAGTGCCACCAAACCTACAAATAAATCAGCTGTGCTCAACATTTCCTACCTACCATGTGCCCAGGGAAGTAAAATCAACAAAATAACAATCTAAAAAGAGTGTAGGTTTGAAATGCATATTTCCACATTATGTGACTAGTTTCTCATAAATATCTCTTATCAAGGGATCTGGTATACAAAAATTAAAGATGACTGGGATAAAGGAAAGGTATAATAGGAAGAGAATAGACTTCAAAATACCTGCATACAGAACAGTCTCTATGCGATCTTTAATGTGGGCCCTGCTATTTTCTGAAGCCAGAAGAGGTGAAGTCCCATTAGGAGCTGGAACAACAAGGGGTCCAACTAAAAATGAACATGCTCCACCAAGATAACTGAGCATTGATGCAATGGCTGTGGCAGTGGCCCGTTCATCTGCAGAAAACCATGTTGTGGAGAGGAACGGAGCAGCATTCATTACAGTTGGACCTGCCAATCCATTTAACAACTGTCCTCCATGGATGAATCTGGAATTAAACAAATAAATTAAAAAGGCTGTGAGATAGCGCAGGCATCTTCTAAACCAGAGAAGCAGTTAGTAAAACAGCAGCTGAACTACGCAGTAAGTATACATGTCTGTGAAGAATGGGATTCACTAAAAGGTAAAGTATGTTGACACACAATTAGGGAGATTAGATATAGAAATGTCACTTATTCATTTCACAAACACTTACTGAAGCCTCTGATTTGTACCACATACCAAGCTAAGTACTTCATATACCTTGTTTCATTTAATACTCAAAACAATCCTGAGTGGTAGGAATTATTGCTATTACTATTCTCATTAATTGAGATATAAAAATGTAGGCTCAGAAAGATGAAGAAACTTGCCCAAATGCTAACAGGCAAAGCTGAGATTCAGCTTTGACTCCAAAAGTCTGACTCCAAAACCCATACCCCTTCTACTAGAATGTCACTCATTAATAGAGTGCCACCAAACCTACAAATAAATCAGCTGTGCTCAACATTTCCTACCTACCATGTGCCCAGTATTAGAAATATAAAAAAGAAAATAGTCATGATGGTATCTTCTAACAGAAAAGGAGATTGAGGAATCAGAGGACCTGGGTTCAGGCCCAGGTCTGTAACTAATCAGCTGAATGGCATGGGCAATGTATATTTCCACTTTCAAGATGAGATTAGTCTAAATTCAATATGTATTTATTGCACATCTGTTCGGTTAAGGTACTGTAATTTTTGGATTGCTACATTCCTTACAGTTCTTACTTTGATTCTGACTCTACTGTTGTAAGGGCTAGTGAAGAGTAATTTCTTACTTCCATCATATTTGTTATCTTGCTCATTTTTCTCAATATTCTATTTAGCTCTCTATCCTGTTCCTTACTGAGCAAACTTCTTTCTCCATTTCTCCCCCTGCATCTAACACACAGATTCACATTCAAGAGGAGACTTGAAGGAAAAAAAATAAGTCAGAAGTTCAAAAGTGTAGGTAAGAAAGGGAGCAAGTCAATCTCTTCTGTTTTGGAGGTAGAGGAAAGGGAAGAGAAGGTACACATGACATTAAATGATATTTTTTTCTGCTTGCTGTGCTTTTTCAGCACCATATGGATGTCCAATCTTCTTTTTATTTTTTTAAACAACTGCCACCTTAAGCCATGTAGAAAAAGTTTTCTGAATGTAGAAGGAAACAATAGACATTTGGGGAGAGATAGACCCTCATGTAGAAACATAAATAAGTGGAAAATGAAATATGGGAATTGGGTTTGCTGATATCTTCACATAATTTTGGAAAAAATTATTTTAAGGCAAGATAGCTTGATATCATTAATACTGCGAAAGTAAAAAAACTGAAGACTTTTTAAAAATCTTCTTTTGGAAGGGGAACTATTTTCTATGCAGTTGTGATTTAAACTGTTTATGAATCCAAATACCTCCTCCAAAATCCAGAGGATCCCAAGCTGTCACATAGCAATTTCGTCATAGAAATATTCTTAAAACAAAGTCATTAAGTGGTGTTACTTATGACTCATGATGGCATAGCAATCAGACAGTGCATGGTGGCTCATAAAAGTAACTGCTTTGATATTTAATACTTTCGTGAGGTGTTCATGAAAGAGTCATCTCATCTAGGAGAAGTGCTGGAACGAACAAATTTTATTACACCTAAAATGTTAAGGTTAGAAAGAGAGTGGAAGAAATAATCTATCAAAAGCAAACAAATAAACAAACTGTGAAATAGTATGAATCCTTAGGGTTAAGATATAAAACCCAAATTATCACCATGGCTTGAGTATTTATAACTTCCCAGTGAAACTGCATAGACATTTTCCAAGCAGCAAACTCAAAATGGATCAAAGACTTAAATATAAGAACCAGAACTATAAAACTGCCAGAAGCATCTCTAGGACCTTGTGTTGGGCAATGACTTCTTAGACTTTACAGCAAAACACAAGCAACAACAAAAAATGGATGAATGGGTCCTCATCTAAATTTAAGAACTCTGTGCATCAAAGGACTTCATTATGAAAGTAAAAAGAAAACTGTATGAAAGGATTATATACCCTAAAAAAGCCATGTTTTAATCCTGATCCTGATCTCTTGAGGCAGCCGTTTCTTTTAACCTCTATTCAGCACTGTAGGTTGGAAGCTTGACTGGATTTCCGCCATGGAGATGTGACGTGCCCAATTGTGGGTTTTAACCTTCGATTAGAGGGAGATGTGGCTCCACCCATGCCAGGTGGATCTTGATTAGTTTACTGGAATCCTTTAAAAGAGGAAACATTTTGGAAAAATCCCCAGAGCCACAAGAACCACGAGAGACTGTGCAGCCAGAGGCCTTGCAAATGAAGAAGGAAAACGCCCCTGGGGGAGCTTCATGAAACAAGAAGCCTGGAGACAAAGCTAGCAGACATTGTCATGTTCGCCATGTGCCTCTCCAGTTGAGAGAGAAACTCTGAAGTTCATTGGCCCTTCTTGTGTGAAGGTAACCTTTTTGTTGGTGCCTTAATTTGGGTATTTTATAGACTTGCTTTAATTTAGACATTTTCACAGCCTTAGAACTGTAAACTTACAACTTAATAAATTCCCCCTTTTAAAAGCCATTCTGTTTCTGGTATATCGCATTCCAGCACCTAGCAAACTAGAACAATCACCTACTTACTGGGAGACAATATTTGGAAACCACATATCTGATAAGGTCTAATATCCAGAATATATAAAGAAATCCTACAACTCAACAAAAAAAGACAACACAACTAAAAAACGGGCAAAAGATTTGAATAGATATTTCTTCAAAGAAGATATACAAATGGCCAAAAAGCATGAGAAGATGCTCAACATCATGAACTATTAGGGAAATGCAAAGTAAATCCACAATGAGAATCCATTTGTATCCACTAGAATGATTACTATAAAAAATTGGAAAATTACAAGTTTTGGAGAGGATGTGGAGAAACAGGAACACTCACTCATTGTTGGGAGGAATGTAAAATGGTACAGCTGCTGTAGAAGACAATTTGGTGGTTCCTCAGAAAGGTAAGTATAAAACTACCACATGATTAGCAATCCCACTTCTAGGTATATACCCCAAACAACTAAAAGCAGGACTCAAACAGATATCGGCACATTGATGTTCACAGCAGCATAGTTCATAATAGCCAAAAGATGGAAACAACCCTAGTATTCATCAACTGATGAATGGATAAATAAAACATAATACATATAATGGAATACTATTCAGCCATAAAAAGGGATGAAAGTTCTGATACATGTGACAACATGAATGAGCCCTGAAGATATTATGCTGATAATATAATAATATAACAAGACAGACACAAAACGACAAATGTTATATGTTCTCACTGACATGAAATAACTAGAATAAGCAAATTCATAGAGTTAGAAACTAGACTATAGGTTACCAGGGAAACATCTTCAGGGCCTAAGGTGGGTGGGAGGAAATGGAGAGTTGACGCTTAAATTGTACAGTTTCTATTCGGGTTGATAGAAAAGTTTGGTGATGGATAGTGAGGATGTAGCCCAACACTGTGAACGTAACTAGCAGCACTGTATCATATATCTGAATGTGGTTAAACAGGGAAACTTTAAGTTGTATACATGTTACTAGAAGAAAAATTTTAAAAACACCCCAAAATATAGGACTGTACAATACAGTGAACCCTACTGTAAACAATGAACTATAGTTAATTAGTACACTTATAAAAAATGTTCTTTCGTGAATTGCAACAAATGTTCCACACTAACGCGAGATGTAAAATAGGTTGGTATATGGGGTCTCTGTATTTTATGTGTGATTTTTTGTAATCCTACTATTTCTCTTCTTAAAAGACAACACGTGAGGAGGTGGTTTATTCTCCTCCTCTGCAATAAGTTCTGAGGCAGAGGTCGGCTAGTTAACTCAAGGAGTCTCATTTTTGTTTCCTTACCTGAAAATTCACGCCTGATGAAGATCAGCATTTCTTCCCAGCTAGGGAACTGTTTGTTTTCTGTCCTTTTGCAGATGAAACTGAGGGAGCTGTCAAGGGGCAGGAGGTGTGTTTCCTCCTTCCTAATGACTCCTGAACTATTCTCCTTGTTTTTTTCTTTTTCCCATTCCAGCTACCCTGTTCTCCCCTTCTCCATCGAGTCTTGTTCCATTTCCCTTTTTTCTCCTTATCGGGATTCCGGGGCCTGGTCCATCCCATCCCCACAGTCGAGGTGGAAAAATGGATGAGAGACGGGGGAATCTCCCTGATAGATGGAGAGGAAGACTGGATTAAAACCATGGGAGTTTCTCCAGCATCAACAGAACTAGGATGGTAGACACAAAGACCGAGGCTGCCCACCAGCGTTATTGGTCTGAGGTGACCCAAGGAGGCCTTAGCCAGGAGAGGCCTGCCAAGTCCTGCTGATTCCCTCAGTTAGGGTCCTGCCAGCAGAGGGGACGAGGCTGTACCGGAACACTGTATGGCATTCACGCACAGCTACATTCATTTTCATGTTATTCAATGTACATAGGCTTTTTTTTTTTTTTTTTAACGTGGGCAGGCACCGGGAATTGAACCCGGGTCTCCAGCATAGCAGGTGAGAACTCTACCTACTGAGCCACTGTGGCCCACCCTATATAGGTTTTTAAAAATGCCAATAGCTAGAGTTCAAATGGAAGATACGTAGTTCATGGTTTCTAAAATACTTAACATTCTAGTATTTAACATATTCTGGTATCCTAACGTTTTGCTTTCTCACACAATGGAACAAGTATGTATGACTCCTATTATTTTAACTTAATATGACATTTTAGAATTAGAATTTTTATGGCTAAAAGGGATTTTGGATGTCACCTTGATAATCCCCCCTCCTTATTTTACAAATATAAAATTTGAGTTCCAGAAAGATTATAACACATTTGAAATCACATTATAATTCTATAACTTTCCTTTCTCCAAAAAAGTATTTAGGGTGGTTCAGCGGTAGAATGCTCGCAGGAAGACCTGGGTTCAATTCCTGGATCCTGCACCCACCCCCCAACAAAGGGTATTAGGGGGAGCTTCAAAGTCATATACCTTACTAATGGCTAAGCCAAGACTAGAAATCAAAATCCAGGCTCATTTCATCTGCCCACAAATCTCTCTCCACTCCCACAGGGTCTCATTCCGAGAGTCCTCTGCTAATGACAATAATAATAAAAACCATTGACGCTAAAATACTCCAAGCTTCTCAGATCCAAAGGCACACAGCAGCTGGCATAGTTTTATTCCATGCATTAGTACTACTTTACACACCTGTAGTTCACTGACGGTCATTGGTGACAGCATTAGGTCAGTTTTTTAGAAATTTACACAGCAGATATTTCCTCAGTAAAAGTCCAATCCACATAACTTAAATTCTTTATATTTTTAACATGAAATCATTTAGAAAACATAAAAATACTTACTTCTAAGATTCAATATGCTAATGGTTAACAGATTTATCCTCTACTCCTGATCTTCCCACACTAATCTCACAAGTGGGTTTCCTAGCTATTTAAAATGGCAAAAGCGCTAAGAGCGGTTTTCCTTTATTTAGCCCTTAGAAAAGATAGGGCAATGAAATGTCATGAATTAGAGGAAAAGGAAATTTAGAAAGGAGAAACAAAGAGATGATGGTGAGGCTCTTCTAAAGAATTTGTTATCATAACCTTGGTTTTCTCATATGAAAATTTATTTCACTTGTGTATCCTTTGATAATTTTAGCCAATTACGAGTCAATAAAAAATATCCACTGAGTATCTACTATGAGCAAGGCACTTGCAGCTAGACACTAAATGGAATAAATATAAAGATGTGTACTCTTTGCCTCAAAAAAAGTTTATGATAATGCTTATTAATTACTTATAGAAAGTACATAAAAAATAATGATAAGAATATTGGATTAGATATCAAAAGACTCAGCTTAGTTAAATTTGCTAACTATATGACCACTAGTCACTTATTCTCTGCTTCAATTTCTTCAGTGATATTTTACTCTCATAGAATTTTTTTTACTCTCATAGAATTTTTATTAGTGTTAAATATGATGATCTCATAACTTTTCTCCTCTTGGTTTAAAAGTAATATAAACTTGTAGTAGAAATTGTTGAAAGGAAATATATAAAGAAGAAAAAAAATCATCAAAGTTTACAGTATTAAAAGGGAAGAAAAATTCACTACCTTGATTCAGACAACAATTATTAATATTTTGATGTTTCAGTTCTGTTTCTCAAGGCATTTATTTTTTTATCAATAGGTAAGCAAGGATAATCAAAGATATCACATTGATTATATATATACTTTTATATACTATGTCTTTTTAACTTTACTGTTTATCATGAATACTTCTCATTTCATTAAAAAATTTTATAATCATAATTGTTAATGGCTCAATAATATCCTATTAAATAGATACTGTTGTGACAATGTTTTTATGTAAACATTTGCCATTTTCCAAATTATTACTTTAGGGTCAATAAATCAAAGGGGATGAATATTGTAGGTCTTATAAATCACACTCCCAAATTATTTTTTCAGTAGTGTTTGTAGTAATTTACATACCCATCAGCGGGGTTCAACAGCATTATCACCATTAAAAAATTATAAGTATACATACATACATACATACATTTATACGAACAACTTTGTGCATATTAGTTTTCTACTGCTGCTGTAAAAACTTACCATAAACTTAGCAGCTTAACACAATACAAATTTATTAGATATCTAACAATTCCGTAGGTCAGAGGTCTGACATGGGTCTCCTGGGCTAAAATTAAGGTGTTAGCTGGGCTGCATTTCTTTCTGTTTCCTTGTCTTTTTTTATTTTGGCATGGGCAGGCTTGGGGAATTGAAGCCTGGGTCTCTGGCATGGCAGGTGAAAATTCTGCTGCTGAGCCACTGTTGCATCGCCCATTTCCTTGCCTTTTTAAGCTTCATGAGACCACTCACATTCCTTGGCTTATGTTCCCCTTGGTCCATCTTCAAAGTCCTTCTCATATGGCATCTCTCTGATCTCTTTTCTGCCTCCCTTTTAAAGACCCTTCTGATTACACTAGCCCCACCTAAACAATCCAGGACAATCTTATTTTAAGGTCAGTTGATTAGTGACATAATTTCATTTACCATCTGAGTTCGTCTTTGCCATGTAATTCACAGATTCTAAAGACTAGAACATGAACATCTTTGAGGGACCATTGTTCGGTCTACAACACTAAGTAAAGCCAAAAGGTATCTCCTTGCTTTAATTTGCAATTCATTTTTGATTAATAGTCCTTTTATCTTTTGGTATACTATGCTTTTTTATTTTGAATGAGTACTCTATACATTTCATTCATTATTTACCTTTCCTAGCTCTTATTTTAACAAATACCTTTTCAGTTAGTCTATTTTTAAAAAATATATTTTTATTGATAAATCTTAACACACAAAATTCCATACATGGTGTACAATCAATGACTCACAATATCATCACATAGTTGTGTATTCATCACCATGATCATTTTTTAGAACATTTGCATCACTCCAGAAAAAGAAATAAAAAGAAAAAAGAAAAACTCGTACATACCATACCCCTTACCTCTCCTCATTGACCACTAGTATTTCCATCTACCCAATTTATTTTAACTTTTGTCCCCCTATTATTTATTTAATTTTTATCCATATTTTTTTACTCATCCATCCATACCCCAGATAAAAGGAGCAACAAACACAAGGTTTTCACAATCCCAGTCACACTACAAAAGTTTTATCTTTATACAGTCATCTTCAAGAATCAAGGCTACTGAAACACAGCTCAACAGTTTCAAGTACTTCCCTCCAGCTACTCTAATACATCATTAACTAAGAAGGGATGTCTATATAATACATAAGAATAACCTCCAGGATAACCTCTCATCAGTTAGTCTATTTTCTTGAAGCATAACATTTAACAGTTTATAGTCAGATCTACACATTTTTCTCCTCATGATTTTCCTATAGTTTTATGTTTAGAAAAGAAAGCATTTTCCATGTAGAGATCAGATGATTATTTATATATTTTTTTAATTAAATATTTAACCATTTAATTAGCCTGGAATTAGTTTTGATGCATGGTACATGGTGAGGATTCAATATGATCTTTCCTTTCCAATTTGCCTGTAGAGAAGACAATAAATGATCTATTTTCCTTTTAGTTACAATCACCCCAATTTCTGCTGGTGTAAGCTGCAATCTACATTTCTAAACTACTGTTACAGCTAGGTGGGACCTTGTTTTGGGCCAATGTGATGAAAGTGGGATGACTTCAAGGTCACCTCCATTAAATTGCAAAATTTAATTTGCAATTCATTTTTTATTAATAGTCCTTTTATCTTTTGGTATACTATGCTTTTTAAATTTTGAATCAGTACTCTATACATCTATGCTTTTTTTTAAAAATAGACTAACTGAAAAAGGTATTTGACTTCAAGGTCACCTCCATAAAAACAAAACTGCTCTCCCTGGGGTCCCTTTCCTTCTTCCTGTGGGATGAAATATTTCTACTGGGCTGATGAGTAAACTTTCAACCAAACTGTCGATGTCATCTCCCTAGAGGAACAATAAGGTAGAGGGAACTTGGGTCCCTAGATGGCCTTGTATACCAAAACTGCCTATCAGCCCTTGCCCATTTTTCAACTCTGGGCTGTTAAATAAGAAAGACATATTATCTTATTTGAGCCTTTATATTTCGGAGTTACTCATTGTAGTAGCTTAACTTGTTTCTTAATGAGAAACAAGCTCATGTCATTTTAGAGACATGAGCTCCAAAATTGGGGTGCTGCATTCACAAAAACATATTTAGTGTTGGCTTAGTGGTTAGAAAGCAGGCTGAGATGGCAGGCGACTTCTTGTAACTAAGAAATTAGTTGGGATGATTTTGAATACTGCATCCTTAGATAGATATTCCTTTTTGCTGTCTGGTACAATGGAGTAGACAGAGGGAAATAAGTGAATTGTAATCCAGCTGCTTGATCTCTGATAATGATGGTATAGCCTTTATCTTGTGCCCCTGTGATTGTCAAAACCTGTGATTAACCTTCATTTATACGCATTTATTCAATTTTTCAACTTTAGAGTCTAATTACCAAAGACAGCCTCTACTATCATTTAATGAAGGGCCTTGCGTCAGCCCAGAACTAACCCACTCCAAGTCCAAAGTTATCTGGATAACTGAGACTGGATCTAACCAAAATGGACCCCAGCAGTAGTTTAGACTTCAACCTACAAGTCACGTACGCTTCATTCTAATACTAAAAATCATGCCCATCATCATATTAAGGTTGCCATTTTCTTACATATATTCTGTGACTAAACATGTAATCAATTTGACATGTTCAATTAATTAGATCACCTCTAATTACATCATCTGGGCCCACTGTGCTCATTATCCTAAAACCTGCCTATCTTTTAATTCTATAAAACTATCAGAATTACTGAAGTTCAGGAAGACGGATTTTGGGCTGATAGGTCATCTGATTTCCTGCTACATGCCTAGTAAGAAACTTTCTTCGAAATCCTGGTGTTTCAGGAATTGGTCATTTGAGCGTATTGGGCAAAAGAATCCACCACCTTTGCGGTTAACATTCTGAAGCATAGCAAAATTTGCTTGTGATAATTTGGAACTGGATAGAAAAAATTCGGAACATTATTTTGTGTTTGCTGACTCTTCCTGTGCTACAAGAAGGTGAGGCAAGCATTCATTGGTTTGCATACATAGATGGAAGAAATAAGAGCACTGCTAAGAGAATCTCTTTGTATAAGAGCCTGCAATATAAACTTAATGAAAATCCAGGAATTTGGAGCCCCAGGATGCTTCTAAATCCCAAACGGCAGGAAACAAAATTGTCCCTCAGAGCCAGTTTAGTTGCAAAGATTAGATTAAGGCATGAACCTATTCAAGTCTACTTTTATTAGATGGGATCAAAGTAACCACCACCAAATTGAAAGGACAGGGATGGGCTAAGCACAAAATGGAATAGAGGAAAGAGGAGATTCACCAGGTATGAGAATCATAATCAGAAGTAAAAATCTTTGGGTGTGGCGACATTTACATGGAACCTACCAGACATAATTAGACCAGAAGCCTATTAAGCTACAGTTAATAGAACAATTATAAAAATGTGCTTGAATCAACTGTAACAAATGTACCATGCCAATGCAAGATGATAATAATAGGGTGGTATGTGGGAATTGTGTATTTTATGCATGACTATTCTATAAACATACAATTTCTCTAATTACAAAAAAAAGAGCCCTAAGAAGTGTTTAAGAGAACTGTATTACCAAAGACAGTACAAGACAGTTCTACAAAAGTTTGAGATTGCTTGATCCTTAAAGCAATCATCAGTTCTCCAAATCAGAAGGAGGAAGAATCTGAGACATGAAAGTTGTGCAATCCCAAAGAAGGGCATACTCTCCAATGTTCATTTTAGGTGTCACCATAGAGGA
This sequence comes from Tamandua tetradactyla, assembly GCF_023851605.1. Lineage (NCBI taxonomy): Eukaryota > Metazoa > Chordata > Mammalia > Pilosa > Myrmecophagidae > Tamandua > Tamandua tetradactyla. The sequence continues at coordinate 22,697,119 of NC_135336.1, forward strand.
TAATAGACAAAAAAGAACCATTCAGAGGACAAAGCTAAAAGCCACAGAGAATAATCAAAGAAGTTATTCCCAGAGAGCCACAAATACCTGACAGAACCAAGAAATTCTAGATTTTCAGTTGGATGCAATGACTAAATGGGACTTTGGGTTTTCTCCTTTGTGGAAAGGATATGTTCTCTACAAGAGGGAAATACATGGATACATGGAGATATTTCACGGTAGAAACCATTAACTGTCCCACTGTATCATATTCTCTCTTTGTCTTCAGTTAAAGCATCCTTGAGTTTTAACTGGGTAGATGGCTGTTGAATTTTATCTCCATTCTCTTTTATAGCTAGGTGTGGTTATGTGAGCAAACCCTGTAGCAATGGGATTTTATGGAAATGATACCTACAAGCTAGAGTTATCACCTTAAAGTTGTAGGCACCTGCCCTAGATGTCCACCTTCTTCCTGTGGGCTGGAATGAGAGCATGTTAATGAACCACAAGAGAACTTGGGTCCCCGGACTTTCTTGTGGAACAGAGCTGCCTAAATGCCTTCAACAGCTCACCTTCTTTATGACTGTCTGTGCCAGTTTGAAAAGGTTTATGTACCCTAGAAAAGCCATGTTTTAATCCTAATCAACCTTGTGGGAGTAACATTTCTTCTAATCCCTATTCAGTATTGTATGTTGGAAAATTTAATCAGCTTATCTCCATGAAGATGTGACTCAATCAAGTGTGGGTATTAAACTTGATTAGGTGGAGGGTGTCTCCATCCATTCCAGGTGGGTTTTGATTGGTTTTACTGGAATCCTTTAAAAGAAGAAACACTTTGGAAAAAGCTAGAGAACAGTAAGAGAGAAAGACACAAGATTGTCAGATAGCAGAGAATGCCACAGAACCAAGAAGCAGAAAGACCAGCAGCCAGTGACTTTTGGAGATGAAGAAGGAAAATGCCTCCCGGGGAGCTTCATGAAACAAGAAGCTGGAAGAGAAAGCTAGCAGACTTCATCATGTGCCCTTCCAGCCAAGAGAGAAACCCTGAATGTCATCAGCCTTCTTGAACCCAGGTATCTTTCCCTGGATACCTTAGATTGGACATTTCTAAGACTTGTTTTAATTGGGACATTTTCTCGGCCTTAGAAATGTAAGCTAGCAACTTATTAAATTCCCTTTTTAAAAGCCATTCTCTTTCTGGTATATTGCATTCTGGCAGCTAGCAAACTAGAACACCGTTTCATGATAGAAGAATAAACTTTTATCTTACTAATAAACCTCTGTATTTTTAGTCTTCATATTTTAGTACAAGCTTTAAGTTACAAAGCTTAGCCTGAACCTTACTAATATATAGGCTGTCAGTAAGCACTGCCTGTTGAATAAGGAATTTAAATGACAAAATCTGGAAAATATTTGTTAAATATATCTACTATTTCCATTCTATATTCAATTTGAAAAGTGCTTATATATTATATTTTATTTATAAGTTATCATATTTCCCACATATTTTTCCCAGTTTGCCTTTTAATTTTATGATTTGTTTTATAGCAGAAAAGTTCAAACTGCTTATGTACTCAAACCTACAAACCTTTCCCTTTGTGATTTTTTTCATTGCTCTTATGCTTGGAAAAAAGGAATCTCTTTAGGAATAAGATTCATTTTCCCTTACACTATCTCACTTTAAATATGCAACTCTTTGATCCATCCAGAATATATTTTGATTTATGGTGTAAAGTAAGGGCCCAATATTATTTTCCCCCTAACAGTTAATCAATTTGCCCAAACACTTACTAGATAAACCTATTAATAAGATAGGATTATTTAATAGCCCTACTATTTATGATGGGTTAATTACATGTTAAATCATTATCAACATCCACTTCTGGCTTATTGTCATGTGCCAACTTGGCCAAATGGTGGTACCTGTTTGTCTGGCAAGTGCTGGCCTGTCTGTTGCAATGAGGACATTTCATAGAATTAGATCATGATCACAGCAGCTGCATCCACAGCTGATTCCATTTGTAATCAGCCAAGGGGAGTGTCTTCTGCAATGAGTGATACTCTATCTAATCACTAGAAGCCTTTTCAGGACGATTCAGAAGAGACAGGTTCTCTTCCTGCTTCGGCTGGTGAGCCTCTCCTGTGGAGTTCGTCCAGACCGTCCATTGGAATTGTTGGCTTCACAGCCTGCCCTGCAGATTTTGTTTTCTGTGTTCCCGTGGTCCTGTGAGACACTTTTATAAATTTTATATTTGTGAGTGTTCCCTGTTGATTCTGTTTCTCTAGAGAACCATAACTAATACATCTTGGTACTAGGAGGGGTTCTTAAGAAACAGAATCTTAAAAATGGGTTTTTATGAATGGTTTTCTACTCTGACTGGACTCAGAAACACTAAGGACTCTGATTCCCATAATCAGAATGACATTCCCAATCCATGGAGTGAGTTGGCAAAAGAGATAGTCAAAATATCACCATTCGATTCTCCTAATGCTTCACTCGTATGAAGCCAGGCTCTGCGGGATGTTTTTGACACCTTTACAAAGTTTTGTAGAAATAGGTATAGAGATGTTGGCTGGTTGTTGTTAGATATACTGGCTACATTAAGGAGTGAAAGGGATTTAAGGCTTCAAACAAGAAGCTTAAGTGCCATCTGACAGATGTAGATGTTTCCATGAGTATCCTGAAGGAAAATCTTATTTCCTGTAGCCGTAGACTGGAGATCTATGAAAATCAGACTCAGAATCTTATTGTTAGAGTAGCAACTTTACAACGTAAACTGAAATCTCAATGTTGCATGGTGTCTGCCATTAAAGTGAAGGCATTGATTGGAAAGGAGTGGGACCCATAAAAATGGGATGATGACATATGGATTGACAATGATGTCATGTGGTTGAAATCTTAGGTCATGCTGAGTCTTCTCTAGATAACCCTGCAATAGTTTGCCCTGAGGACACAGCCGCCCCACCTCCAGCCCACCTTGAGGAGTTGGCCACCCAACCTCCTCCTGAAGGGATTAGCCCTAGAGTGTTTAATTCTGTTTCACCAGATGAAACTGCAAATGAAGGCCCTGAAGCAAATGGCTTGGAAGATATTTCTAATTCTTTTCATGACCCACCCCCACCATCCCTCATTTCTTCCAGACCTATAACTAGACTAAGGTCCCAACAGGCCTCTAAAGGTGAGGTACAAAGTATCACACATGAGGAGGTACGTTATACTCCAAAAGAACTGTGTGAGTTTTCCAATTTATAGAGACAGAAATCAGGGGAATATGTGTGGCAATGGATTTTAAGGGTGTGGGATAATGGTGGGAAGAATATAAGGCTGGATCAGGCTGAATTTACTGATATGGGCCCACTAAGCAAAGATTCTGCATTCAATATTATAGATCAAGGGGTTAGAAAACGTATTAACAGTTTGTTTGGATGGTTGGTTGAAACATGGATCAAAAGATGACCAACATTACCTGAGGTTGAAATGCCGGAACTGCCCTGGTATAATGTAGATGAGGGGATCCAGAGGCTTAGAGAGATTGGGATGTTAGAGTGGATTTATCATGCAAAGCCTGCTCTTACACCCCAGGAATGTCCGGAGGATGCACCTTTTACCAGAACAGTGAGAAATAAATTTGTGAGTCTAGCACCATCATCCCTGAAGAGCTCTGTAGTTGCACTTCTCTGTAGGTCAGATATTACTGTAGGAACTGCTGTCACTGAGCTGGAATCCTTAGATACAATGGGGATGACGGGATCCTGAGTTGGCTGAAGCCAGGTGGCAGAACTTAATTGCCAAAGACAGAGATGTGGCTATTATAATAGACAGCAAACTCAAAGCAGGAGTCAAAATTATTTGACTCACAGAGATTTGTGGCATTGGCTAGTAAGTCATGGGGTACCTAGAAATACAATAGAAGGGTAGTCTACTAAATTCTTCTTTGAGCTGTATAAACAAAAGAGTTCTAGGTCAAGTGAACAGAAGTCTAACCTGAATTACAAAAACATAAGAGTCACAGCCCCTTAATCAATTTCCAGACTTGAGACAGTTTACAGACCCAGAGCCCCTTGAATGAAGGGGAGACCAGGTCCCTTTGGGGGAGAACCCTGTTACACTGCCACAAATTTATACTGTTAATCTTCCTCCAAGCCTTTCCCAAGGAGACCGACGGCCTTTTACCAGGGTAACTGCATTGGGGAAAAGGAAATGATCAGATATTTGGGGGATTATTAGATACTGGTTCAGAAGTAACATTAATTCCAGAAGACCCAAAATATCACTCTGGTCCACCAGTCAGAGTGGGGGCTTATGGAGGCCAGGTGATCAATGGAGTTTTAGCTCAGGTCCATCTCACAGTGGGTCCAGTGGGCCCCCAAACCCCTTCTGTAGTTATTGCCCCAGTTCCAGAATGTATAATTGGTATAGACATACTGAACAACTGGCAGAATCCCCACATTGGCTCTCTAACTTGTGCAGTGAGGGCTATTATGGTGGGAAAGGCCAAGTGGAAGCCACTAGAACTGCCCCTACCTAGCAAAATAGTAAATCAGAAGCAATACTGGATTCCTGGAGGGATTGCAGAGATTACTGCCACTCTTAAAGACCTGAAAGATGCAGGGGTGGTGATTCCCACCACATCCCCATTCAACTCTCCTATTTGGCCTGTGCAGAAGATAGATAGGTCTTGGAGGATGACAGTGGATTATCTTGAGCTCAACCAGAGGGTAACTCCAATTGCAGCTGCTGTTCCAAATGTGGTATCATTGCTTGAGGAAATCAATACAGCCCCTGGTACCTGGTATGCAGCTATTCATTTGGCAAATGCTTTTTTCTCAATAGCTATTAGTAAGGACCACCAGAAACAGTGTGTTTTCAGCTGGCAAGGTCAGCAATATACTTTCACTGTCTACCTCAGGGGTATATCAACTCTCCAGCCCTATGTCACAATCTTGTCTGGAGGGACCTTGATCGTTTCTTCCTCCCACGAGACATCACACTGGTCCATTATATTGATGATATCATGTTGATTGGACCTAGTGAGCAAGAAGTAGCAACTACTCTAGATTTATTGGTAAGGCATTTGTGTGTCAGAGGATGGAAGATAAATCCAACAAAAATACAGAGGCTTTCCACCTCAGTGAAATTTCTAGGTGTCCAGTGGTGTGGGGCATGTTGAGATATCCCTTCTAAGGTGAAGGATAAGTTGCTGCATCTGGCCCCTCCTATGACCAAAAAAGAGGCACAATGCCTAGTGGGCCTTTTTGGATTTTGGTGACAACATATTCCTCATTTGGGTGTGCTACTCCGGCCCATTTATCGAGTGACCAGAAAAGCTGCTAATTTTGAGTGGGGACCTGAACAAGAGGAGGCTCTGCGACAGGTCCAGGCTGCTGTGCAAGCTGCTCTGCCACTTGGGCCATATGATCCAGCAGATCCAATGGTGCTGGAAGTGTCAGTGGCAAACAGAGATGCTGTCTGGAGCCTTTGGCAGGTCCCTATAGGAGAATCACAATGCAGGCCCTTAGGATTTTGGAGCAAAGCCTTACCATCTGCTGCAGATAACTACTCTCCTTTTGAGAAACAGCTTTTGGCCTGCTACTGGGCCTTACTAGATACTGAACGCTTAACCATGGGCCACCAAGTTACCATGAGACCTGAGTTGCCTATCATGAGCTGGGTGTTATCTGACCCACCAAGTCAAAAAGTTGGGCATGCACAGCAGCACTCTATTGTATAATGGAAATGGTATATATGAGATAGAGCCAGAGCAGGTCCTGAAGGCACGAGTAAGTTACATGAAGAACTGGCCCAAACGCCCAGGGTTTCCACTCCTGCCACATTACCTTCTTTCCCAGACCAGAGCTATGGCCCCTTGGGGAGTTCCTTATAATGAATTGACTGAGGAAGAGAAAACTCGGGCCTGGTTTACAGATGGTTCAGCACGATATGCAGGTTCCACCCGAAAGTGGACAGCTGCAGCATTACAACCCCATTCTGGGGTGTCCCTGAAGGGCAGTGGTGAGGGGAAATCCTTTCAGTGGGCAGAACTTCGAGCAGTGCACCTGGTTGTTCATTTTGCTTGGAAGGAAAACTGGCCAGAGGTGCATTTGTATACTGATTCATGGGCAGTTCCTAATGGTTTGGCTGGATGGTTAGGGACTTGGAAAGACCATAATTGGAAAATTGGTGACAGAGAGGTCTGGGGATGAAGTATGTGGATAGACCTTTCTGAGTGGCCTAAAAACATGAAGATATTTGTGTCCCATGTGAATACACACCAGAGGGTGACTTCAGCAGAGGAAGATTTTAATAATCAAGTGGATAAGATGGCCCATTCTGTGGATACCAGTCAGCCTCTTTCCTCAGCAACTCCTGTCACTGCCCAATGGGCTCATGAACAAAGTGGTCATGGTGGTAAGGATGGAGGTTATGCATGGGCTCAGCCACATGGACTTCCACTCACCAAGGCTGACCTGGCTACAGCCACTGCTGAGTGCCCAATCTGCCAGCAGCAGAGACCCATACTCAGCCCCCGATATGGTACCATTCCCCAAGGTGACCAGCCAGCTACATGGTGGCAGGTTGATTACATTGGACCACTCCCTTAACGGAAGGGGCAGCAATTTGTTCTAAGTTGCATAGACACATACTCTGAATATGGGTTTGCTTTCCCTGCATGCAATGCTTCTGCCAAAATTACCATCCGTGAGCTTACAGAATGCCTTATCTATCGTCAAGGTATTCCACATAGCATTGCTTCTGTTCAAGGAACACACTTCACAGCAAATGAGGTGCAGGAATGGGCACATGCTCGTGGAATTCCTTGGTCTTACCATAGTCCCCATCACCCAGAAGCAGCTAGATTGATAGAACAGTGGAATGGCCTTTTGAAAACTCAATTACAGTGCCAATTAGGTGGCAATACCTTGAAAGGCTGGGGTAATGTTCTCCAGGAAGCTGTATATGCTCTGAATCAGCATCCTCTGTATGGTGCTATTTCTCCCATAGCCAGGATCCATGGGTCCAGGAAGCAAGGTGTGGAAATGGGAGTGGCACCACTCACTGGCGGATCACCCCTAGTGATCCACTAGGAAAATTTTTGTTTCCTGTTACTGCAATTCTGAGCTCTGCTGGTCTACAGGTTTTAGTTCCAAAAGGGGGAGTGCTTCCACCAGTAGAAACAACAATGATTCCATTGAACTGGCATCTAAGACTGCCACCTGGTCACTTTGGGCTACTCATGCCCCTGGATCAACAAGCCAAGAAGGGGATTGCATTATTGTCTGGGGTAACTGACCCTGACTATCAAGAGGAATTAGGACTGCAACTACATAGTGAAGATAAAGAAGAGTTTTTTTGGAATATAGGAGATCCCCTAGGGCGTCTTTTAGTACTACCATGCCCTGTGATTAAAATCAATGGAACACTGCAACAACCCAATTCAGGCAAGACTACCAATGGGTCTGAAACTTCAGGAATGAAGGTCTGGGTCACCCCACCACGTAAAGAACCACAGCCAGCTGAAGTGCTTGCTGAGGGTAAAGGGAACATGGAATGGGTATTTGCAGAAGGTAGTGATAAATATGAACTTCGACCACATGATCAGTTACAGAAATGAGGAATGTAATGCTGTTTTGTTCATGTTATACTATTTAAGTTGCTAAGATCAAGTTTAAGAATGAATATTACCCAACGATTTGCACCCGATTCTGGAGAAATTTAATGTGTTTCCAATTATATGCAGGACAGTTGAGTACTGTTAGGTGAAAGAAAAAAAATGTGTGTTTTATTGTTTTTTATTTAGAAATTAGATATGGTTTAAGGTGGCATGCAATGAGTGATGCTTAATCTAATCACTGGATGCCTTATAAGGAGGATTCAGAATAGACAGGCTCTCTTCTTGTTTTGGGTGGTGAGCCTCTCCTGTGGAGTTTGTCCAGACCCTCCACTGGAATCATCGGCTTCACAGCCTACTCTGCGGATTTTGGACTCTGCATTCCCGCGGTCATATGAGACACTTTTATAAATTTTATATTTGCAAGTGTTCCCTGTTGATTCTGTTTCTCTAGAGAACCATAACTAATACAGATGGCATGCGTTATGAGAAACACTGAATACACCTATGATTAATGGCTGATAATACTATTATACGTTCACTTTCTGGAAGTCTTATGTTGCTTACTGGACATGTAATATCACATTTTACAATATAAAGTAATGCCATCCATTGCCATAGAACAATGCCATCTATAATTTTGTTGTTATGATTTGCTTCCAGATGTAGAAGAAATGCTTTTTAACTGAATTATTTCAAGTTCCTTATTTATTTATGCTGTTAATAAGAGAAGAGAGAGAAATTTTTCTGAATTTTCATTGCTACTATGCAGATAAAAGAAATATTGATACTATACAGAGGTAGAATACCATAAGGAAGGTGGTAAGAATAGTTTAGACTGAGGAAATGGCTGATCAGAAAAGTGCTATTCACTTATTTTGAGACATAAGGGGAACTAAGATATAGGAAATCAGGGTACAGAGACACCATACCAGAATTCTGGGTCAGAAGCCTGAAAAGCAACACGTGAAACAGGGATAAAAATCAGATTGCTAAATGGTTGTTTCATTTATGGCTTTGAAGCTTAAAATTGGCTATCTGTTGAACTTACTCATCAAATATATATTCGAATTGCAACATTTTTATTTTAATTGCTCTATATCACATTCTTAATAATACTGCTTAAAATACACACTGTATTAACACAAAATGAAGTCTTATTTAAAATTGAAAAATTCAATCTACCTTCTTTTTATAAAAGATCCAGTCTCTCTTTATTCTCTTTATTATCTCTCCTACCTTTCTACATTTCTTTATGTGCTCTATTTCTTTTTCATATCCAGTCAACTCTTTATTAGTCCTTGAATTTTACATCTGGAAGGAATGTAAAGGATAAGAGTATAGAGAAATAAGAGCACAGATGGCCCCAAAACAGAAGAAAAGCTAATAAAATATTAATAGGCATTTTTAAAGAATGAATTTTTGAATTAAAGCTTATATTGAAATTTGTATTAAAAAACTGTGGATGCTCAAAACTGTGTTCACACCTACTAGAATGCTATAGTAAAAAAAAAGGAAAATAAGTACTGGTGAGGATGAGGAGAAATAGGAACCCTCATACACTGCTGGTGAGAATGTAAAATAGTGCAGTCACTATGAAAAACAATTTGGTAGTTCCTCAAAAAGTTAAACATAGAGTTACCATATGAACCAGCAATTCTGTCCAGAGGTATATATCAAAGATAAATTAAAACAAATGTCCACACAGAAATTTTCACGTGGATGGTCATAACCGTATTATTCATACTAACCCAAAGATAGAAACAACCCAAATGTCCTTCAACAGATCAATGAATAAACAAATTGTGGTATATTTTACAATGGAATGTTATTCAGCTATAAAAAGGAATAAAGTACTGATATCTAGAAAACACTACTAAATGAAAGATTATATATTTTATGATTCCTTTTATATAGAATATCCAGAATAGACAAATCCACAGAGACAGAAAGCAGACTGGTGGCTGCCAGAGAATGGGGATAAAGGGGAAATGGGAAGTGGTTATTTAATGGGATGGGGTGTTCTTTTGGGGTGATGGAGAAGTTTTGAAAGCAGAGAAAGGAGGTGGTTGTGTAACCTGAACGCACTAAATGCCACTGAATTGTACACTGTAAAATGTTTGATTGTATATTATATAAATTTCATCTTTTTTTTTTAAAGGGAGGGGAAAAAAACTGGATGTTTAAAAAATTAGGAGTACCTCAAATACCATAATGAAACCTAAATGAGGTGGATGGGAAATGACGTCTAGTTTTCCACAGTAAGCCAAACAATTTTGCCATCTTCAAGATATGAAACAGTTATACTCTAAATTTTCTGGAAAGAAAACATATTTTGAAAATTTGGAAATGAACAGTATTTACTATGAAGCTGAAAAATTCTGTTTCAAACTAAAGTCAACATCTTGTCCCTAAAACCCATTCTTCTCTCCTTGTACTTCCCACCTCTGTTAATGGAATTAGCATTTCCCATCTCTAGAATGAAATCTCAGTCATATCATCTCTAATATCTTTCTCCCATATTCTCTCTCATTTGAGTTATGCTTTCTATTCCAACAACAGCTTACCACTGCAAGGAATCATTCTGGACTCTTTCTCTTATTCTCACATCTAGTCCATCAGCAAATCATTTAAAATATTATCAGGATATGACCACTTCTCACTGCCAGCAATGTCACTACCCTGGCCCAAGCCACCATCATCTCTCAAACGGATATTTTTACTAGTTTCTTCTCTGGTCTCCTTAGTTCTGTCCTTGACCTTTAGCTTCAATCTACTGCCAAATAGTAGCCAGGATCATGTTACTACTCAACTCAAAACTTTCAATGGCTTCCTAAATAAGAAAAAGCTGAAGTCTTTATAAGTAGCTGACAAGGTCTTAAAGGAGCTATCCCCACATTCCTACCACTACCCCAAAACTGCTCTGATGTCATTTCCTATCACTCTCTCATGAAGCCATTCAGGGAGCTCTAGCTTAACCAGCCTCCCTGCCAGGTGTGCTCCTTCCTTCTGCCCTTTACACTTGCTGGTCTCTCTGCCTCGAATGCTTGTCCCTTAGATAATGCATTGCCCATTACTTCCTTCAGGTCTTTTTTTTTTTTTTATTAATTAAAAAAATTAACTAACACAACATTTAGAAATCATTCCATTCTACATATGCAATCAGTAATTCTTAATATCATCACATAGATGTATGATCATCATTCCTTCAGGTCTTTATTCAAAAAAGTTATCCTCCCAGTAAGGTTTCCCCTGGACATTCTTTCTGAAATTTCAATATCCTTCCCCTGGCGTTTCAAATCCTTCTATACATATGATATACTATATGTTTTACTTATGTAGTTTATTGTTGGTCTTCCTGACCGAAATATAGATTCCATGAGTTAGGAATTTTTATGTGTTGTGTTCTCTGTTTATATTCCCAGTGTCCAGAAGAGAGCTTGCATATAGTAGGAGTTCAATAAATTTTTTTGAACGAATGAACTAATACATTAACCCATGAACAAAAGAATGTCTTCAGCTTGGGCTCTCACAGCATCTTCCCTGGTCTCCAGCCAGCAGTGGCTACCCACTAAAATCAATCCTACATACCAAAAATCAGTACTTTACCTACTACAGGTCTGATTCTTTCACTGTTCTGATTAAAACCTAAGTGATTCCCAACTCCCACCACTATCTAGTGAAGAAAGTTCAATTCTTCAAAATGGCATCAAGACCCTTCATAATCAGAATACCCTTTTCCAACCTCTTTTCTTTATATCCCATTCTTATACCTTATTCTGCAGACCTGTGTTTCCCAAACTTGAGTAACTTATGGGAACTTTTTAAAGGGAAATATTTCTTAATGACTCTCAAGGCCACATCCAAGAATCCTAATTTGAGAAACACTAAGTAAGGAATTGACATCCTAATCAATAAAAATATTTTAATTGAAGTCGATTACTGGTAAAATAATCTTTATAAACAAGATGAAAACAAAATTCAAAAATCTCCCCCCTCCCCCAAAATAAATCCATAGACCCTGGTTACAAAAACACCACTGTACACAAATGAAACTACTTACCTGTCCCAGAAGAGGCAGCGCTTATGTGCTTCCATGTTTTCATTCCTGCTGCTCCATCACCCTGGTGTACCCTCCCGGGGGGGGGGGGGCGGGGGGCGAAATTTATCAAAATTCTACTCATATCCTTCAACGCCTTGTTTAATTAGTACTTCCTTCATGAACTCTTATTTTTGATACTCTCAGTCAAAACTTCTCTCGGGGCAATTTTAGAGCTTTTCTATAGTATTAACTATACAATTCTTCCTTATGTTATACCATTATTCTCCTATAGTAATTATACCTTCTGGATAGCATGAAGATTCACTTGTTCTTTTTTATTGGCACTTTTCGCTTCGTGTCTTACATATAGCACCCAATAAATGCTCGCTGAATTAACTGTCATGTAGAGAAAAAAATGTGTTGCTACAAATATGACCTCAACTGAGTCTCTTAAAAATGGGACTGTTTACTAAAAGCTTATAGCCAAACATAAATAGTATACTCATAACAAAAGAGTAAAGGGGGAGAAATTTTTTAAAGTAATTTGTAGGGTTTACCTTCTTTTAAGCATTAAGTCTGATATAGGTATGCATCTTAGACCAGTTCCCAAAACCATAAGGAAGGATGTCAGAAGCACAGTTACTCGAAGACCTAAAAGGAAACAAAAACATCTAGATTATTTCCTATTTTCCCTTCTCATAAGTCCAATGTTAGGAATAATGATTTTTTTTTACTCAATCACACTGATATTATATTCCAAGATTATGGCTTTTCTCTATAACTCCCAGCATGGCAGTGGGGTTGAGAGGGGAAGAACGATACATGCTGAAAATGAAATGATTCTAACTTTAACAGAAAATCTGAATAACCAGATCAAGGATAGAAGAAGTTCTATTAATTAAAAGTTTTCAAAATGAAGGGCTAGAATGTTCATCTTGTTCAGACATGACACTACAAGAATACAGAAAATAATTTTAAAATACTTTCAGTTTTAAATATACAAATTCTAATTTTTGAATGCAAGCTGCTAATAAAACCTCTAAATGCCTATAAAAAGCAATGTAATGTGACCAATAATTGCTTTAAATTTTTTCACAAAAAGTGACAAGTGGTTAATTACATATTTTATCTTACAATTAGCTAATGATTGTCACAGGGCTATAGAAAGTGACCCTTTAGAACTCTTTGATTATTAATATAATAATGATCTTTTACATTTCTTGGTTTGTCTATTTTTTTTTACTTTTTTATTGTATAGTATAACATATATACAAAACACAGAAATAAAAAGCACTAGCTCTCAAAGCACTCTTCAACAAGTGGTTACAGGACAGATCTGAGTTTGTCATGGCCTACCATACAATCCTGTCAGATTTTTCCTTCTAGCTGCTCTGCAATATAGGAGGCTATAAGGCTTAAATATTTTTTATCATCACAATTGACTTTTTTTGTGTGAACAATAACATACATACAAAAAAGCTATAAATTTCCAAGCACAGCACCACAATTAGTTGAGAACATATTTCAGAGTTTGACATGGGTTACAATTTCACAATTTTAGGTTTTTACTTCTAGCGGCTCTGAAATACTGGATACTAAAAGAGATATCAATTTAATGATTCAGCATTCATATTCATTTTTTAAATCCTATCTTCTATGGATAATTCCACCATCACCTTTGATCCTTCCATCCCTCTCTTTAGAGGTGTTTGGGCTATGCCAGTTCTGAATTGATATTGGACTAGTCTGTCACTAATAAGGGGTAGGGAGATGGAACTATCTGATGTTCTGGACCAATGAAGCTTTTTTTTTTGCATTATTTATATTCTTCAACCTGAATGTATACTATCTATTCCTGGTATATGTGTGTGTCCTCACCTCAGTGTCTCCTACAAAATGTGGGCAAGATCCCATTCATTATATTTCTTTTGAAACATGGAATCACATTTCAACTTAGAATTGAAATGGAACCAATAATTCATCCAACACAGTGAAAGGTTTTATATCCAGCCTTTATTTGATTACTTTCAGTAAATGAGATTTCCCTATTTCATAAGGCAAAAATTCCATTGTTGGGGAGCTCTTATTTTTAGGACTTTTTTTTTTCCTTTAGTTTAAATCTGCTGTCCCATTGGATCAAGTTCTGTTCTCTGGAGTTATATGGGGGAAAAAAATTGAAGGACTGTCAAACCATTCGCCTTATGATGCAGTATATACATCCTTTCCATGCATAGATACATTACAACTTGCAAGTATTCTTCAAACAACTTAAGGCAACTAGAAATAGATACGATATTCTATCTATGGCCATGGTACTACAATGGTACTTTATAAGGTACTATGTGTCCTACTGGTGGAATGTTCCTTCTATTAAAATTACCAGTACTGCCGAATTTGGCAAGCACCTCTCACAGGTGGCTTATACTAAGTCGGAGTGGCAAAGGTGACCACATTTCTTCAAATTTCTCCCGTATTTGAAGTTGCTGCCTACTAAACCATTTTTGCTGTAAAGCAGCCCCTCCCTTACAGGTTTGCAGAAGTTTCCATTTACTTTGAGCTCCTACCTCCTTATGTTTATTCCGAAGAAGTTTACTTCACTACAAGAAAACTTAATGCTTCATCTCCCTTTGTAGCACCTGCTAAAGCTGGTTCCAGCCAGCTCTAGTCACTAAGGAGGGTATGCACAGTCAGGAGAAGACCTGACCTAAAGTCGCTTTTGCCTAACTATAATAGTAAAAATCACACCCACCAATCATGCAAAGCTGCCATTTTTGAACATGCACGCATGAAGTAGCATGATTTCAAACTGTGTATGTTCCACTTTCACTTGCCCCTATCCTTGGCTACTCCCTGAAGCCCACCTTCCCCAAACAGTATAACATCCCCAGACCCTTTCTGCTTGGGAAGACAGATCTGTGGTCCTTAAGCTCCTATCTCCTGCTGGGCTGACCTTGCAATAAACTCTTTTTTTTCTCAAAATCCTGGTGTTACAACATTGACTTCTGTGCACACTGGTCAATGAGCTTGCTTTAGGTGGTAACAATTTGGCAACTCGAATGGTCTGTGGTCTCAGAGATCTCCATGGTCCCCATGGGATGATTTCCAGTCACCAGTCATGCTTGGCCACCTAGACTGGTTAAGTCTAGAGTCTTGATGACTGGGACACTTTCACATTCTTGCCAGCATCGTCAACCCTATGGCGCAGTTTCATTTTGAGAGATATGGTTCCAGGTACAGATGTCTTCTGGGTAAGTAACTTTGTTGTAGGGACTACTCTTTTGCAAAACCTGTTCATTTGTCCAGGCTTTCTGGTTATTTGCTATTAGTTAAGACTGTGGGTTTAAATCCCACCTTAGTCTAGTCTGGTTATTAGAGGGTCACACTAGGGTATTCACATTCTAGCTCCAAAGTTCTGAATCTGGTTTTATTGGTCCACTCTGTTATAGACTCTTTGTCTACCAAGTCTAAGTCTAACTTTATTTAGTTCTGTGTACACTTTATCTTCATGTGCTGAAAGTCAAAACCATGGAAAATGTTAACAGAATAAATGGCTGCAGCCCCTTAGACTGTGTCTTAGATAACTGGCTTATGTTAGTTATGAACCAATGAAGAAAAAAAGATGGCATTTTTCTGTAACACAGCATGGCCTTAATATAAATTAGAGTCTGGAGGAAACTGGCTGGGAAATGGGGCCATTAATTATAATCCTATATTGCACTGGAACTATTCTATAAGACGGAAGAGAATTAGGATGAAATTTGGTATGTTCAATCCTTCATGGCCTTTGCAAAAATAAGCATTTGCAAAAAAAAAGATGTACTATCATGATATAAACAGAAAAAATGTACTCGGTCTCAGCTTGTGGGGAAAGTGAAATTGGGAAATCAGAGAAATGTCAGTCCTGAGCAAAACAGGTCCAGCTAGATTCTGGCTCCGATGAAGACCTGTTTCTATTACACTTAGAGCTTCCCTTGATTTTCCTACCTCCTTACACTGGGAACAGGAGAGAGATGGTGGCTCTTCTCCTCAAAGTCAGACCTTCTCAAGTCCTCCCTCATTGACCAGTCCCAGTCAGGGCATTCAATTGATTCAGGGAACTCAATTTGGTCGGGGACTTCCCAATTCCAGGCAAGGCATTTCCCACCCAGACAAGTTCCAACTGGATCAGATGACCAAGGAAACTACAGAGGATTTATCTGAATTTTCCTTTCTCCACCTCTGATCTGTATATTTGGAAATACAACATGCCTTCATATTGGGATGACCTTAGGAAAATGGAAGCTTTCTTTACTTCTGTTTTGCTATTCATAATCCTACATAGTAGACATTCAAGTCCTCTTAAACACCCTTCTCACCCCGGAGGAAAGTAGAATGGGTCTCAAAATAGCCCAGCAGGAAGCCAGTAGGCTGCATGACCACCAATCTAACAGCCTAGAGCATGTTCTTGGGGCTCTGGCCATTCCTATGACAGAGCTACATGGGAACCCAAACGAGTAGGAGAACCATGCTAAATTAGATGATTATAAAGAGTGCTTCATAACAGGAATGCAGAAAGGTATTTCAAAACCCAAAAGATCTTTGACACATATAGACAATACTCCAGGATGCCTGAGCATCCAAGCAACATGAGATTAATTAATACGACTTTTATTTTTAGCCGAAGTGCTCCAGACATATGAAAAAAATGTCAAAAATTAGAAGGATGATTAGGAATGCTGATGTCTCAACCTGTTGAGATTGTTTTTAAGATCTAACAACCAAGACCAACTTCAAGAAAAGAAAACGAAATGCCAACCTGATGGGAGCAGCCATCAGTGGAAGTTTAGCCAGATGAAAATGTATTGGACCAGCCAAACAACATGAGAAAAGGTAAGGCCCCCAGGACACCCACCATCTAATCTGAAGTATGCCCAGATACTGTCATACTGAGGCCACAACAGTGTGCCTATTAGAGAGAAGAAAGCCACTGGAAGTGAAAATAACCAAGTCACCCCCAGAAAGAGGAGGCCTGGTGTTCTAGTTTACTAGCTGCCAGAATGCAATATACCAGAAACAGAATGGCTTTTTAAAGGGGGAATTTAATAAGTTGCTAGTTTGCAGTTCTAAGGCTAAGAAAATGTTCCAATTAAAGCAAGTCTATAGAAATGTCCAATCTAAGGCATCCAGGGAAAGATACCTTGGTTCAAGAAGGCCCATGAAGTTCAGGGTTTCTCTATCAAGTGGAAGAGCACATGGCAAACACAGTCAGAGTTTCTCTCTCATCTGGAAAGACACATGATGAACACAGTGTCTTCGGTTAGCTGTTTCTCCTGGCTTCCTGTTTGATGAAGCTCCCTGGGAGGCATTTTCCTTCTTCATCTCCAAAGGTCGCTGGCTGGTGGGCTCTGCTTCTCGTGGCTATGCCATTCTGCACTGCTCTCTCTGAATCTCCTTCATTCTCCAAAATGTTTCTTCTTTTATAGAACTTCAGAAACTAATCAAGACCTACCCAAATGGGTGGAGACATATTTCCCCCAATACAGCTTAACAACCACTCTTGATTGGGTCACATCTCCAGGGAGATGATCTAATTACAGATTCAAACATACAGTATTGAATAGGGATTATTCTGCCTTTACGAAATGGGATTTAGATTAAAACATGGCTTTTCTAGGGGACATACATCCTTTCAAACCAGCACACCTGGACACCTTGAAAAGCCAACTACCAAATGCTTCAGCTTGCAAGGGATGAGAGTGACCAAGAATAATGGGACCCCAGGGGCACTTTCCAACTTTAGCAGCCAGATCACCATTTCCTAGCAGGTATCTACATTAGTGGGAAAGAAACTTATAGACTTTTTAATTGACGCTGGAGCTACCTACTTTGTTTTGAACTAAAAACAGGGACAACTTTACCAAGAACTATAGCAATTACTGGGGTATCTTGAGCCTGAAACAATAAGTCTTTTCTGCAATCCCTTGAATGCCAAGTAGGAAATATCAATTCGAAACAGTTTTCTCTATATTCCTGAATTTTTTATGCCACTACTCAGATGAATCTTACTGACCAAATTAAATGTCCACGTAACGTTCTAAGCAGAAAAGCTGGACACTGAAGTTCCCCCCCAATAGGTCAGTCTGCTCTGCTTCACCCAATAAAGTAGTTCAATCTAAGATTCCTGAAGATATCTTTTTTTTTTTTTTTAATAGATGAGCAGGCACTGGGAACCGAACCCAGGTCCCTTGCACGGCAGGCAAGAATTCTGCCACTGTGCCACCACTGTACCTCGAAGATATCCTTTTGAAGTTGCAGGGAATCTGGACTTGGATTCATCACTCAAGAATAAAAGTTATCCCCACCCAAGAAGGTGATTCTCCACCTTCTCTTCATAATACTAAAGTCTCAGTGGAGCTGTTGACACTGAAGCAAGACCACCATCCAACAGAAATCCTTCCTCACCACCTGGTTATACCTGTGAACTATCACAGACCTTAAGATACTTTTTAGAAGAGCCAAAGACAAGTAATAATTAACATAGATAATACTAAAAAAAAAAAAAAAAAGACAAAAAACAACTGCTGTTGTTTAAATGCTAACTGCTTAGCCATGCATTCTCCTTTTCCTTATTGGCTAGATTCTATTTGATATTATTTATGGACTAATGTCTGCTTGCCTAGTGGTAGAAATAACTTTCTTGGTAGCCAGAGGAATTACATGATAAGGGGTAAATATATTTCCTTGTAATTGTGCAATTTAGGATTGAAGTTACAAGATTTTAAAAGAATAGCTTTCTTTAACTCTCATGATTCTGTCCACCTATAACCTTCCTTGCTTCATGAAAGAGGGGAACTGGAAGGAAAACTTTGTTATAAAATCATCATAAGTTTTAGTCTGGGGAGAGCAGTTTTGCAATTGTTGGATATGCCATCCAAACCCCTATATAAAATCCAATTCCTACACTACTATATCAATGACGAGTTTTCTCCAAGCTCCTGAGTCAGTCTCACTAATGGGTCACCAGGATCTTAAGATTGAGCTTCCCATAAAAGGTGAGCTGCTCACCTTTAGCTCCTCCCTTTGCTTTGAACTTACCCCCTATTATAACCATTCCCAGGAAAGGAATGAGGGATATGGAACTCTGCTCCTAAGTTCCTCCCTACTTAGGAGGAGTTGCCCCACATTGTATATGAACATGGAGTTAATAAATTCTGGGTCTATGCTGACAACTATAATAAAGCAACATGCAATCATACAGTGAATTATAACTATAGAAGGAGATGTTTATATCTATTATACCATCAAAACATCTGAAAATGACCCAAACTGGGAACTATCATATAAAAAGCTAAGAAAATGGGACAATGGAAGAAAACTTGTAAAGAGTCCTCCTCAAATCACCGTCCTTACATGAACCTTATAAAGTAGGCCCTTTATCAGCCCTCTGTCGTGATCTGAACAAAACCTTAGATAGTCCTAAAATATTTTGGTAAATACAAGCCCTACAGAAAACTTCTTGGGACATATATTTATCTGTGGAAGCCCCATGAGCCATTTGCTTTTTAAGGGTTTTGAAGAAAGCATCTTTGACACACAGGTCAAAATGTTCCCATGTGTAAATAATGTCTGAATAAAAGGCCAGTACTCTAAGGTATTTAAAGCCTGATATTTCAGTATACCAACCTATCAACCATATCCAACACGAATGGGAACTAAGCATAATTGCAGCTGAAATAGGATTAGAAATAGGGCTATAAGCTCCTTGGGGTTGGTTTGCTTATTGTGAAGCATCTTTATGCAATTTGACTGCAGTGGTTGAAGAACTTGCTAACTCCACTGTTAATTGCCCTTGAGGCTGTTCAAGTCTCCATCAACTCTTTGGCAAATGTTGTCATCGACAATAGGACAGCCTTAGACTATTTTTTTTGTAGCACAAGGAGGAGTCCGCACTATAGCAGATACCTCCTGCTATACTTCGGTAAATAGCTCTACCAGATTAAGTTAAATATACAAAAGCTGTACAATTAAGCCACCTGGCTACATAATATTAATAATCCATCACACAAACTTTGTGGGCATCAATTAGAAGCTACTTACCCAAGTTGTCTTGGCTCTTAGCCATTTTAAGTCCAATAATAATAACAGTAGTGCTTCTCATATTTGGACCTTTACTTCTAAATCTTGTCATTAAATCTGTATTCCTGAGACTGTGGTCCACTGGATTCTCTACTCAGCTGCTGTCTTCAGATATTAGAAGCTGGGGAGATAGATATCCCAGAGCCACCTCCTTACCCCGGGATCCAAGAATACCTCCAATTGTATGCTAAGATGTTCCATTCCTTGAATCCCAACCTATGCTCCAAGTCAGCAGGAAGTAGCTCAAGTGGTCATCACACCTCAACCCTCAAGAATGAGGAATGCAACAAAAAAAGGGGGAATGAAACCGCTGCCTACTAACCCACTTTTGCTGTAAAGCAACCCTCCCCTCACAGGTTTGCAGAAGTTTCCATTTACTTTGGTTGAGCTCTCACCTCCTCATATGTACTCAGAAGAAACTTTAGAATTCAGAAAATAATCTGAATATGAGTAGCATAATTTGCAAAAGGACTATCATGAAAAATTGTGCTTATCCATAACAAGTAATGCATGCATACTGCTCATTTGCTACTTCTACTATTAATATAGTACCTATGTTTTAAACCCCATTATGAACACAGACAACCGAGTGGAATTAATAAAAAGTACTTACATAGTCATAAATATCCTAAAACTGCAAAATGTTCCTTGTGCAGTTATACTGGGTGCCTCATGATATAGTTAATAAAATTTTACAAAATTCGGTTTATATTCTACATGATGTTTATTTTTTCCTAAATATTTTGCTCACCAGTGAGCAGTGGTGCATTGTATATGGTCATGTGGTCTAAATAACGAAGCTTCCTATTTTTACCACTGAAGATTAGCATTTTTTACTCAATTATACTTTTTTGTCAAATATATGACAATATAACAGGTAATAGAAACATTTAAAAATGAAGAAGTTGTGAAAGGCTGATTATTAAAGCAGCCTCCCAGAAACAGCTTGGTGGCTCTCTTGCTTATTCTTAATTGCATCCAAATGTTGTTTATTCTACCCCAGTTGATACTCAATTCAGTCTTTAATAGATTGCTTTCTTCATCTTGTCCAAATCCTGACAAAGCCTAAATTAAAAATTCCAGATAATTAACAGATAACCACTTACCTTAGATAGGAGAGGTATACAGACCCCAAAATAATAGGTTTATGACATATCAAGCATCTTTATATAAACAGGTTCCAAGTGATGACAGTAAAGGCAAAAACATCTGATGAAAGGTCTTAAAGGTATGATTAGAACAATTTTGGGAAAAACTGACATGACTGGAAATAAAAATAAATTATATTCAAACACTGCACCTATAATCTAGAGGAAGCTTCCTTTCAATGGATGAGATAAATAAGTCCTTTTCCTAGGGAACTATATGGTATAGGAATGGAAGTCCCTACAATAGATGTCTAAAGAATCAGGATGCAAACATGATTGGGAAAAATCAAGCACATTCAACAGAAACATGGGAAATCAGCCATAGTCACAAAGGTTACCTGGTAAGACCACCCTTCCTCAGATTCAACATTCTATCAAATGGACTGAACAGGAACTCTGTTTACTCCTGGCAAGACCCCTAGCTCCTCTACTCCAAATAGTCACAGCCTTGCCATCCCAATCTGCCCTGGAAACTATCAAGACTAATCACATTTTTGCCTGTTTTCCAGTTTTCATCAGCCATAAGGATCCAAGAAACATGGACCAAAAGGTGGCCTACATTACCTAAGGTTGAAATGTCAGAACTGCCCTGGTATAATGTAGGTAAGGCTTAGAGAAACTGGAATGTTAGAGTGCCTTTATCATATAAGACCTGCTTACCCACTCCAGGAATGTTCAGAGGACACACCTCTCAGTAGGACTGTGAAGAGTATATTTGTGAGACTAACTCCACCTTCCCTAAAGAGCTCTGTGGTTGCTCTTCTGTGTAGGTCAGCTATTACTGTGGGACCTGCTGTCACCAAATTTGGACTCTTAAACACAATGGGGATGATAAGATTCCGAGTTGGAAGAGGCCAAGTGGAAGCACTTAATCATGAAGAACAAGGTAGGTATGTTACCACAATGGACAGAAGACTCAAAGCAGCAATCAAAATAGTCTGACTCCAAAAGACCTTTGACGTTGGGTAGTAGATCATAGGGTACCTAGAAGTAAAATAGATGCACAGTCTACTAAATTTTTACTTGTCTGTAATAGCAGAAGAGTTTAAGGGCAAGCAAACAAAAACTTGAATCATAAAACAGGGAATCATGGCCCCTTCATCAATTCTCAGACTTCAGACAGTTTACCTAGAGCCCCTTGAATGAAGGGAAGACCAGGTCCCCTTGGGGATCATTCCCTGCTACACTGCCACAAATTTTTTTTTAATCTTTTATTATTGCAATTGCATTAAACAGAATGTAAGCTCTATGATTATCTTTTCATCACCTGTGCTGCTTACTGTCAAATACTAAGAAACAATAAAAAATGGGTGGATTTAATTGACTTGACAATGAATGTATGAAAGACTGAGGATTATACATCTATTAAAAAAGAATACAATAGTCAATATCTAGCATGAGAGAGAACCACAGTGCCAACTTATGTGTTCCTATAACAGCAGTCTACTGGACTGGATGAAGCAAGAACCCGTCATGGCAATGAACTTCACATTTCCAGCTCTGCATGATCACATCATGGCACTTGGAGACACTTTGGGCTTTGTTCTGAATGAGAAAGGATACCCTTGGAGAGATTCCAGTAGAAGACTGACACGATGAGATTTATATTTTTAAAAAAGATCACTCTTGAAAAGATTACTATACCTATATTGCGGAGAATAGAGTAGACAGGAAGGGTAGACATAGGAATATAATTTGGGAGGCTTCGAAGATAAAAAATGAATATGGCTTAGGGTAGGTGGGGTAGTAGATGCAGATTGTTGGATAATTCCCAACAGTATTTGTCTCATGGATTGGTGGTATGTTGTCAGAGAAGAGTTAATGAAGAGTAACTCAATGATTTGGGCCCAGGTGACTAGATAATGTAATTTGTAAATCCAGAGATTTTGGATACCGAATAGCAGGCTTGAGTGGAAGGAAACAAGAATTAAGTTGCTGAAAAGTTAAAATTGAAATGCCTGTTATATATGCAAGTGGTATATCAGTAAGTCAACTGTAAGTCTTCAGAATAATACTTAAAGACAGGACTAGTTGAGACCAGATAGGTAAGATAAAATGTTTGAGACTGAGCCTTGAGGCAATAGGGGTGATTTGGAAAGCACATGAGATAACAGGTTGACTCTGATGACATAAAAAGAGGTGAAACCTCAGGCACTAGTGAAGAATGTGTATAAAGAAGGAGAGCATAATGACTTATAGCAAATGTAGTTTATATTTATATTAAAATGAGAACTGCAGTTTAACCACTGAATTTGACAACATCATGAACACAGGTGGCCCCAATGAGAGTAATTTCAGTGCAGACGGTGCATAGAGCATATTCAAAAGGGAAAACATAGTGAGAGTAAGTGAGCAGGGAAAGAAGGGTTTAAATAACATTTGGTAGTGATTTTATTATTTTTGTAAAGGGGATCAGAGGATTGATATGACAGCTGGAAGGACAGGTATCAACGGGGTTTTGTTTCAAATTCTTAGGTTTGATTTAAAAATTTTTTTAATTGTATAGTATAACATATATACAAAGCAAAGAAATAAAAAAACAATAACTTTCAAAGCACTCTTCAACAAGTGGTTACAGGACAG
The DNA here is from genome assembly GCF_023851605.1 of Tamandua tetradactyla. Lineage (NCBI taxonomy): Eukaryota > Metazoa > Chordata > Mammalia > Pilosa > Myrmecophagidae > Tamandua > Tamandua tetradactyla. The sequence goes on from NC_135336.1 coordinate 22,720,596, forward strand.
ATTTCAGAGTTTGTCATGGGCTACCATACGAACCTCTCAGATTTTTCCTTCTAGCTGCTCCAGAATATAGGAGGCTAGAGGGCTTAAATATTTTTTATCATTACAACTGACTTTTTTCCTTCTCTTTTTTTGTGTGTGAACAATAACATATATACAAAAAAAAGCTATAAATTTCCAAGCACAGCACCACAATTAGTTGTAGAACATATTTTAGAGTTTGACATGGGTTATAATTTCACAATTTTAAGTTTTTACTTCTAGCTGCTCTAAAATACTGGAGACTAAAAGAGATATCAATTTAATGATTCAGCATTCATATTCATTTGTTAAGTCCTATCTTCTATGTATAATTCCACCATCACCTTTGATCTTTTCATACCTCTCTAGGAGTGTTTGGGCTATGGCAATTCTAATTTTTGATATTGGGAGGGTCTGTCACTAATACAGGGTAGGGAGATGATGTCCAGACCCATGTGATGTTCTGGAGATGCTGGGCTAGGTTTCAGGACTTATCTGGACCAGGGACCCCTCTGGAGGTTGTAGGTTTCTGAAAAGTTACTCTAGTGCCTGGAACCCTTGTGGAATCTTATATATTGCCCTAGGAGTTCTTTAGGATTGACTGGAATGGTCCTGGTCGGGGGTTAGTAGGTTATGATAGGTAGCAAGGTCTACCTGAAGTTTCATAAGAGCAACACCTAGAGTAGCCTCTCGATACTATCTGAACTCTCTCTGCCACTGATACTTTATTAATTATACTTCTTTTCCCCCTTTTGGTCAGGATGTAATTGTTGATCCCATGGTGCCAGGTCTGGATTTATCCCTAGGAGTCCTCTCCCACATCGTCAGGGATGTCACCCCTGGATGTCATGTCCCACGTAGGGGGGAGGGCAATAATTTCACTTGCAAAATACACTGCCACAAATTTATACTATTAATCTTCCTCCCAGCCTTCCCCCAAAGAGACCTATGGCATTTTACCAGGATAACTGTGCATTGGGGAAAAGGAAACAATCACATATTTCAGGGATTATTAGACACTGGCTCAGAAATGACATTAATTCCAGGAGACTCCAAAAGTCACTATTCTGGTGGTCCACCAGAATAAAGGGCTTATGGATGTCGGGAAATCAATGGAGTTTTAGTTCAGGTGCACCTCACAGTGGTTCCATTGGGTCCCTGGACACATTCTGTAATTATAATAGACATGCTTAGCAACTGGCAAAATCCCTGATTTGTGGAGTGAGGGCTATTATGGAAGGAATAACCAAGTGGAAGCCATTAAAACCGCCCCTATCTAGAAAAATAGGAAATAAAAAACAATACAGGGAGCAGACCATGGTGGCTCAGCAAACAGAGTTCTCGCCTGCCATGCCCAAGACCCGGGTTCGATTCTCGGTGCCTGCCCATGTGAAAAAAAACAATACAGGATTCCTAGACAGACTGTAGTGATTAGTGTCACCATCAAGGACTTGAAGGCTATATAGGTGGTGATTTCTACCACATTCCCATTCAACTGTCCTATTTGGCCTGTGCAGAAAACAGATGGATCTTGGAGGATGACAGAGATTACTGCTAACCAGGAGTTTACTCCAATTGCAGCTGCTTTTCCAGATGTAGTACTGTGGCTTGAGCAAATCAACACATCCCCTGGTACCTGGTATGCAGGTATTGATATGGAAAACGCTTTTTTCTCAATTGCTATTTGTAAAAACCAACAGAAACAGTTTGCTTTCAGCTAGCAATGCCAGCAATACACCTTCACTGACCTACCTCGGGGGTATATCAACTTTCCAGCCCTAGGCCATAATCTAATCTGCAGGGACATTGGTCACTGCTCCTTCCCACAAGACATCACATTAGTCCATTTTATTGATAATATCATGTTGACTGGACCTAGTAAGCAAGAAGTAGCAAGTATTCTATACTTATTGGTAAGGCACTTGTGTGCAAGAAAATGGGAGATAAAATAAAGGGCCATTCTACCGCACTGGAATTTCTAGGTGTCCAGTGGTGAGGGGCAACACCAAGATATCCCTACTAAGGTGAAGGATAAGCTGTTGCATCTGGCCCCTCTTATGACCAAAAGAGAGGAACAATGCCTAGGTGATCTCTTTGGATTTTGGAGACAAGATAATCCTCATTTGGGTAAACTACTCTGGCCCATTTACAGAGTAACCAGAATAGCTACTAATTTTGACTGGAGAAGGAACAGGGGAGGCTCTGTGATATATCTAGGCTGTATAAGCTGTTCTGCCACTTGAGCCATATGATGCAGCAGATCTAATGATGCTGGAAGTGCCAGTGGCAAATAGAGATGCTGTCTGGAACCTTTAGCAGGCCCCTATAGGAGAATAACAATGCAAACCTTCAGGATTTTGGAGCAAATTCTTGCCATACTCTGAAGACAACTGCTCTTCTTTTGAGAAACAGCTTTTGCACTGCTACTGGGCCTTAGTAGAGACTGAATGCTTAACTATGGGCAACCAAATTACCATGAGACCCAAGTTGTCTATCATGAGTTCAATGTTGTCTATACAATTCAGGCATAAAGTTAAGTGCGTCCAGCAGAACTTCATCATAAAATGGAAGTGGTATATATGAAATAGGACTACAGTGAATCCTGAAGGCACAAGTAAGTTACATGAGAAAGTGGCCCAAATGGCCATGGTCCCCACTCCTGCCACATTGCCTTCTCTTTCCTAGCCCACAGTTAAGACCTCTTGGGGGAGTGCCTTATAAAAGGAAGAGAAAATTCAGGCCTGGTTTATAGATGGGTCTGCACAATAGGCAGGTATCGCTTGAAAGTGGACAGCTGCAGCACTACCACCCCTTTCTGGGACATCCCTGAAGGTCACTGGTAAAGGGCAATCCTCCAAGTAGGTGGAATTTTGAGCAGTACATCACATATTGTTCATTTTTCTTGGAAGGAGAATTGGCCAGAGGTGCTTTTGTATACTGACTCATGGGCTGTTGCCAATGTCTTGGCTGGATGGTCAGGGACTTGGAAAGAAAATGATTAGAAAATTGGTGACAAAGAGATCTGGAGAAGAGGTATGTGGACAGACCTTTCTGAATGGCCAAAAGACATGAAGATATTTGTGTCCTATGTGAATGCTCACCGGAGGGTGACTTCAGCAGAGGAAGGTTTTAATAATCAAGTGGATAAGATGACCCATTATGTGGATACAAGTCAGCCTCTTTCCATAGCCACTCCTGTCATTGCCCAATGGGCTCATGATCAAAGTGGGCATGGTGGTAGGGAGAGAGCTTATGCATGGGTTGAGCAGCATGGACTTCCACTAACCAAGGCTGACTTGGCTACAACCAAGTCATTGGCTTGGTTGTTCAGTGCCCAATCTGCCAGCAGCAGAGACCTATACTTATTCCCTGATATGGCACCATTCCTCAAGGTGATTGGCCTGCTACCCAGTGGCAGGTTGATTACATTAGACCACTTCCATCATAGAAGGGGCAGGGATTTGTTCTAACTGGAATATACACATACTCTGGATATGGGTCTGCCTTCCATACACAAAATGCTTCTGCCAAAACTACGATCTGTGGACTTACAGAATGCCTTAACCATCATCCTGGTATTCCACTCAGTATTGTTTCTGATCAAGGAACCCACTTCACAGCAAATGAAGTGCAGGAACTGGCACATGCTTGTGGAATTCTTTGGTCTTATCATGTTCTCCATCATCCTGAAGTAGTTGGATTGATAGAACAGTGGAATAGCCTTTTGAAAACTCAATTACAGTACCAACTAGGTGGCAATACCTTGCAGGCTGGAGCAATGGTCTCCAAGAGGCTGTATATGCCCTGAATCTGCATTCACTCTATGGTGCTGTTTCTCCAATAGCCAGGATTCATGGGTCCAGAAATCAAGGGGTAGAAATGGGAGTGGCACCATTCACTGTTCTAGTGATCCACTAGAAAATTTTTTGCTTCTTGCCCCTGAAACCTTAAGCTCTGCTGGTCTACAGGTCTTAGTTCCAAAAGGAGGAGTGCGTCTACCAGGAGACACAACAATGATTTCACTGAACTGGAGGTTAAAACTGCTACCTGGCCACTTTGGGCTTCTCATGTCTCTGAATCAACAGGCAAGAAGGGGATTACTGTACTGTCTGGGGTGACTGATTCTGACTATCAAGGGGAAAGAGGACTGCAACTACACAATGGAAATAAAGAAGAGTTTTCCTGGGATACAGGAGATCCCCTAGAGTGTCTCTTAGTATTAACATGCCTATGATTAAAATCAATAGAAAACTGCAACAACTCAATCCAGGCAGGACTATCCATAGCCAAGAAGCTTCAGGAATAAGGTTTGGGTCACCCCACCAGGCAAAGAACCATGGACAACTGAAGTGCTTGTTGAGGGTAAAAGAAATATGGAATGGGTAGTGGAAGAAGGTAGTGATAAATAAGAACTATGTCCATGTGACCAATTACAGAAATGAAGATTGTGAAGGTATTAATATTTCTTCCTTGCTTTGTTATGAGTATGTCTGTATTTGTACACAAAGCAAATATCTTTGTTTTCTTCTCTATCTTATCCTCTTATCATATGACATGCTGTATCAGTCATGTTGTAGTATTTAAGTTATAGGATATCAAGTTTAAGAAGGAATATTACCCAAGGACTTGAACTCTATTCTGGATTTACTGTGTTTCTGTTTATATGCAGGACAGTTGAGTACTGTTAGGTGAAAAATATCTCTGTTATTGTTTTCCTTAATTAGAGATTATGTATGGTTTAAGGTGATGCATACAGCTGCCAAGTTGACAAGGGGTGGACTGTGATGGTTAGGTTCATATGTGAACTTGGCCAGGTGATGGTGCCCAGTTGTCTGATCAAGCAAGCATTGACATAACCATTACTGTGAGGACATTTCCTGGACTTAAATCATCAGTCAGTTACTTGCATCTATGGCTGATTACATCTATGATCAACTAAGGGGAGCATCTTCCACAATGAGAGGCATTTAATCCAATCAATTGAAGGCTTTTAAGGGAGAGATGATGACTTCACCAGTCAGAAAAGGGCACTTTCATTTCTACTTCAGCCAGCCAGCCTCTCCTGGGGAATTCAATGAAAACCTTCATTGGAGCACCCAGCTTGCAGCCTGCCTTACAGAATTTGGACTTGTACATCCCCACAGTTGCATGAGACAATTCTTATAAAAATATCATAATATTTACAGATACCTTTGGTCAATTTTGTTTCACTAGAAAACCCTGACTAAAACAGATGGGAACAGGGCAGCCTTTAAACTTAATTTATGTATTAAGAGGTCTTGCCATCCTGGCGTTGCGAACATGAACTGTTTTCACTCTTGTGTGAGTTTTGGAAATTATTCTGTCTGCTCCTTTTTGCTGATCTTTCTTCAGCTGTTGTAAGTTTCCTCACATGCATGTGCTAACCAGTTCTTAGTTAAAGAATCAAGAGGTTTCGATCCAGAGCTTTCTCTCTGTGCAGTTTTCTCCTCTCTGATACTCTACCCAGACAATTTTAGTTGCTTAGAAACTGATGGGCTCTGTTTGAGTTTCCCACCTCTGCACTGCTATCTGTCTGGAAATTTCTCCAGATCCCTCATAGGGATCACTGTCTTGGGCTGCCTGTTGTTGTCCAGTCTATACTACCCCTACCACTTCTCCTTGTTGCAGTTATTTATAGATTATCACACACTTGCCTCAAGTTCATTCACTCTTACTTCTTGAAGATTTCTTGGTAATAGTATTACTCTCTAAAATACTATTTAACAAATCTTGGTGATTTCAATATCCACACAGAAGGTCCTTTCAGTACTCTGGTTTCTCCATCTCCTGATCTCTTCTCTAGTGGTCATGCCCCCTAGCCTACCTCAGCTGTCCATAATCCAAGTCATTCTCTGATCTTATTTTTAACATAACTACATCCCTGACATAGATTCAATATCAAACATCCCATTCTTTAAACAAGACCTCCTCTTTTTTAGTCACCCCCTCTAGTGATCAACAATTCTTGATCCAACCAGGAATGGGTAATTTTGTAACCTACTTCCTTTTTTCATCTACCTCCCATGATCTCTAGCCTTCTTTAACCCAGGCTTAGATTCCATGGCACACTGGAATATCACTCTCTAGCACATACCATCTACTCTTGCCCTGCACTCTCCTAGTTCTATTCTTAGTACCATCTCTGGATAAATCTTTCTCTCTCTGCCAACTCTGCCCACAACTGCACTTGCTCAGGCAGAACAGCCTGGAGGAAAATATACAACGATGCTGACTGATCTCACTTGAAATTAGTGACCAATAAAGCAGAACGTTAGTGCTGCCCAACAATCTAACTACAATTCCCTCATCCACATGTTTTCCACTTTTCTAGAAAATTGTTTCATAACTTATCATCTCTCTTCAATCCACCAATAACTGCTCTCCTGTCCTCACTTGTCAGGTGGTATTTTGCTTCTTATTTTCTGAAAAATATAACTTTCACAAGCTCCCATCACCTACTATCTGCATCTATATTTACTATCTTTCCCTCTACTACTCAAGAATTAACTGTCAACAGCCCTATCTAAGGTTGACTTGTGCTCTGGAGGCATCCCATTTCATCCCATCTTGCTTATTTAAGTACATGTATACAGCAGTTCCTTTCTCTCCCTCCAGCTTCATCAATTCCCCCCTTCCTGCTGGATCTATGAGGATATTGCATTAAGAGACAAAAAATAGTCCCAACTCCACATTCCTGTTAACTATTGGCCCATTTCTCTGTTGCCCTTTATGGTATTACTTCTTGGAGAAATGTCTAATCTCACCGTTTTAGTTTGCCAGCTGTCAGAATGCAATTTACCAGAAATCCAATGGTTTTTAAAAAGGGGAATTTAATAAGTTACAAGTTAACAGTTTTTAGGCAGTGGAAATGTCCTAATTAAAGCTATTCTATAGAAATGTCCAATCTAAGGCATCCAGGGAAAGATACCTTGATTCAAGAAGGTCAATGAAGTTCAGGGTTTCTCTGTGAAGTGAAAAGGCACATGGCAAACACCATCAGGGTTTCTCTCTCAGCTGGAAGGGCACTTGGCAAACATGGCATTATCTTCTAGCTTCCTCTCCAGCTCCCCAGGAGGCATTTTCCTTTTTCATCTCCAAAAGTCCCTGGCTAGTGGACTCTCTGCTTTGTGGTTCTGCAGCATTCTGTCGTACTTCTCTAGCTTTTTCCAAAGTGCTTCTTCTTTTAAAGGATTCCAATGAAACCAATCAAGACCCACCTGGAATGGGTGGAGACAAATCTCCACCTAATTGGATTTAATACCCGCACTGATTGAGTCACATCTCCATACAGATAAGCTAATTAAAGTTTCTAACATACAGTACTGAATAGGAATTAGAAGAAATGGCTGTCTTTACAAAATGGAATTAGGATTAAAACATGGCTTTTCTAGGGTACATAAATCTTTTCAAACCAGCACACTCACTGTCTTCCAATTCTTCTCCTAGCATTTTATTTTGAACTAACCCTCACACTCCACTGAGACTGTTCTTATAAAGGACACAAAAGATCCAGAGAGTTCCACGTTATTGCTAAATTCAAGTTTCTATTCTCAGTCCTCATCAGCTGGTTCTTCCTTATCTCCTCAACTTCTAACTGCTGGAATGTCCCAGGGCCAAGTCCTCAGATCTCTTCTGGAGCCATACCTCTCACCACAGATGATGTCATCTACTCCCAAGGCTTTAAATACCATTTATAGACTGGCAACTCCCAAATGTATAATTCAGGCCTCTCCCCCGAACTCTGTATTAGTATGTCCAAATGACAATTTAACTTGTCTACTTGCATCCAATAAGCATTTAAAACTCCTGATCTTCATGCCATCTGTACCTAAATTGCTCCTTCCACAATCTTCTATATCTCAGTAAACTGCAGCTCTTTTCTCCAGATTACTCATGCTTAAAAGTTAAGAAACATCATAGAGTCCTTTCCTTCCTTCACAGTCCACATCCAGTTCATCAGCAAATATCGGTGGGTCTACTTTCAGAATATATGTAGACTCTAGCCATTTCTCAAATCCATCACTACTACTACCCTAGTTGGAGCCACCATTAGCTCCCATCTGAGGTATTCTACTAGGCCCCTAACAGGCCCCTCTGCTCTGGCTCTTGCTCTCAAGACCATAGCAGTCATTATTTTATTCTGACAGCTTTTCAGGGGCTTCCCTCCTTACTCCTTAACAGCCATCATGCTTACAATGGCCTACAAAGCCCAGCATGACCCAGCTTCCCACTGTCTCGGACCTCATCTCCTACCACCCCCTCACTTGTTCTAGTCCAGTCACACAGGGCTCATTGCTCTTTCTTGGATATTCCAAACAAGTTTAGTGCCTTTGTCCTTGGCATTCCCTTTGCCCAAAAACAGTCTTCCCTAGAATTGACATGTCAGGCTTCCTTTTCCTTCATGTCTCTGTTCAAACACACCTATCAATGAGGCATCCCCTCACATATATAATAACATAAAACAGAATACCCCAACCAGATTCCTTATCTCTCTTACCCTGCTTCATTTTACTACAAAGCATTTAAATATTTAATTTTTTTTTTTGTTGCCCAGGTCTCCTCACCAGACTGAAGGCTCTATGAGAGCTATATCCCTGATGCCTAGCACACATTTAGGGCCTAACAGGCCCCTCTGCTTGGGCTCTTGCTAACCCCCTCTTGAAACTTTCATTGGCTTCCAGGGCACACTCACTCTTGGTTGTCCTGTTATCTCACTAGATGATTCTTTTCTTTCTCCTCTGCTGGTAAATAAAAAGGAATAAGGAGACGTTAAACCCATTGTGGGAGATAACCAGTCTTCTACGCTAAGCTGGGTGAGCCCTACGTCAGCTGGAAGGACAGACAACTACCTACCCTCCAGAGAGCAAATACTTCAGTACCCAAAGATGCAGAGAACTTGCTTTATATGTGTGTAGATAGGACACCTGCAGCAGGACAGCCAATGTATGAAATTGTATTAGCTTTTTCCTATTGATAAGGAAAACTATTTCCTAAAAGAGGAAATGTTTAAATTTACTTTTTGTTCCTTCAACCGATGGAAAATATAAAACTGAATTCACTGTATAGTCAAGGAACTATTAAAGTGACTTATTTTGTAAAGTAAATAGGTAATCCCTCATTTACCTGGTCATAGACAGTAGATACAATTATAAGAGAAATAAAAATGAGCATTTTTCTACCATAAAAATAAGGTTGGCTAAATTTAGAGAACAAAATTGAAAAATGTTCCTGATTTAAAAAAAAATAAGGAAGAGAAATTACAAAATTGCATTTTCCCCTAAATTTAGCCAACGTTGTAAAGAATGACTGGCAAACTATCACAGGTTAGAGGAGACTAAGGAGAAATGACAACTAAGTGCAACATGGGATCCTACACTGAATCCCGGAACAGAAAAAAATAGACCTCAGTGGAAAAACTGGTAAAATTCTAATAAAGTCTATAATTTGGTTTAAAAACAAACAAAACCCTCAAACAAACAAAACCTCAGTACAAGAATAGTCCCTTTCTTAGCACTTCACACCTCACACACATCTTATGAATAAGTACTTGCTCTGCCTGGAAATTCTACACCTGTCAAACTTGCCTTTCTAGGGCTGGATACATTTAGTTGTTAGACGGTTCTTCCTCCTATCACTTTCGGTTATAGCTGTTTGCAATTTCACTCAGTCTAATTCCTCTTTTACTTGATCTTCACATATTTTACATTCTGTCTCAAGTTTCTTTTTGAAGCTTCATATACCCAATGCTCTTCAACTCACACACCATGATTTTTGCAACCTCAAGCATTCCCGTCACTCGACTTTTAAAGTATCTGAGTTTGTCAGTGGCCTTGTTAAAAGAAATGCTCAGAACTGAACACTAGTGTGGAGCGCATATGAAACTATTTCTCTTCTTTTGTATACTATGCTTCTACATTTAAAATTGTCCTCTAACTTTTAGCAGCTACATTACACAGTTGATCATTACTGAACTCACAGTCAATAACTTCTTCATCTTTGACATATGGATTCCTATAAAGTACATCTGAGAAGGGAAGAAGGGAGCCCAGCTACTAATAGGATCCTGCTATTCTACACTCTTAACCACAACTATTTGAGTGCTGTGTACGTGACTATTACAAATCTACACCTACCTACACTTCATTTTCAAAATCTAACTAAAGAACACATTTCAACAAATCTTATGAAAATTAGAACTAAAACAAAAATAAACCAAGTAGTTCTCAACCATTATTCAATCGACAAACCTAAAATCTTGCACAACAGCCTCTTGAAGGTGCAGTACATAGCTAGCAATCATTTACCTATACTCACACGGTATAGTCCGATGCCGTACCAATCAATCCTGAGGCTTTTTTTTTTTTCTCAGAAAATCACCCTGGCAAGTGGTAAACTGAGATGTCTCTATAAGGCATCCCTCTATGAGAGTCTTTGTTCACCTGTAAGCTTTATCCGAGAGTCATAAATCTCAACTAGAAAGCTACCTAGTCACACACACACACATACTTTAAAGGCTGCCATGCACCATCTTCCCAAGAAACCAAAGCGTCAGATGTGAGTTTCCCAATACCTTTTCCTGAGCTGGAGTCATCTATTATGCAAAGCTTACTCATTACTCCCTTAAATGTAGGTATCATCAGTCTATTTCCTGACCTTTCACCCTCAACAACCCCAAACTATTTTGGACCAAAGCATCGGTTATTTTTGTCAGGTGTAGAAACCATACATAACACGTGCATGGGGATGCTCTGATATCCACAATATGTAAAAACTTGAACATTTAGCGATCGCTTAACCCCTGGTATTGCACAATCGGCAGCCTTAACAAAGATACAAATATTTTCAAAGACGCTTCCCATATTTGTCGCTTTAGGGAGAGAGCTCTTAAGTTAAGAATGGGATGCCAACAACACTCTGCCACCTCACACGATCCCTACGATGCGCCGAAGGGAGGCGGCTCGTGGGCTCGGTGACCAAGCGGGCTCGGGACTCCGCAAGCAGAGTCAGCGCCAGCCCGCGCTCCCCTGACCCCCTCACCTCTCTTGTCCAGGAGCCACATGAAGGCGAAACAGGGGAGGAAGCCGATGGGCCCCCAGAGCACCAGAAGCGCGATGTCCCAGCTGGAGAAGCCGTAGGCCTGGCGCGCCGAGTTCTGGATGGGGCCCCAGGTATTCCAGACCAGGCCTTGCGCGAACGCGAGCAGCGAGAACAGCAGCAACACCAGCCAGCGGCGTCCGTACACCCGCCCGGGGCCCGGGGCAACCGCGGGCAGAGCCGCGGCCACCGCCGCCTCCCGGCTTCTCCAGACAGCTCCCGACCTAGGCCCGTGCCCTGGCCCTAAGAGCGGCTGCCGCTCCTCTTCGCTGCTCCACCCTGAGCCCATGGCAACACGCGGCCCGCGGGGCTCCGGCCCGGCTCGGTCCCAGTCGCCGCGGAACAGCCCGGCCGGGGTGAGGCTGCAGGAGGTGGAGGCTGAAGCTGCTCGGGTCGCCCTCGGCCGGGACCAGGCTGGTGCGCCTGCGCGGCTCGAGAGGGCCAGGGGCCGGGAGGCGGGGAGGAGGCAGGGGTGGTCCAGAGGCCGCCTCTCTGTGGGTGGGGGGATGGTGGCGGGAAAACAGGCGAGAGGAGAGGCGCAGGAGTGCTAGTGGGAGGACAGCAAGGAAATGAAAAGACAGGGAGGAGGGCGGCTGAGCCCTAAGGAAAACAAACTCCTGAATAGGCTATATTAGAGGAGGTTGGGCAAGCACTCCCGGATTGGGCTGGAGAAGGAAGCGGCCCAAGTGTACATCATGTCCCTAATAAACAACTCGGCGACCTCAGGTCATTTAATCTAATGTTTGCTTCTATATCGGTTTTTTTCTTATTTTTGTTGGGTTTATAACTACAGAAACAATAGAGGGACATAGTATAAGAGTGAGGTGTAGTGGGGACCGAGGGATTTGTCGCAGGAGAACCACTTCTTGTGTATTTTTTTAACGTGAAATAAGTACTACCTAGTTTTATCAGCTTTTTGTGCCTTACATACTCAGTGAGATTTTAAGCTCACCAATTTGATATGTGTGTGTGTACAGGTACGTGTGTGTATCTTTCTACCTATTTTGACTGCAACTCAGGCTAGCATTAAAGATGTGTTGATTAAGGCTGAAAAATTTCTGCCAAAGAGGTGTCCTAGATCCATCTCTAGTTTTTATGGTTTTGACCAGAGAAATAGGAAATGAGAAGAAAGGTGGGGATTGTTGATCTCTCAATCAGGCAGTCGTTTGTTAATTTCTATATGCAAATCTAGGAGCCTGACATCTCTGGATTTATGTCCTTAAAACCTTAGTCAAGCTACTTGACTTTTTAGGTCAGAAATTGAATCATGGGGAACAGTTAAAGGGCACGTTGACTGAGGTTCGTATTCGCGAGCAGCCAGGAAAACCGAAGGGAGTCACATTACGGCCAGAGGAGCATGAGCTATCCACGGCTGCAGTGTAACCAAACTCAGACACATTTCACTGCCCAGAGCCCCATAAAGAAAGCAAAGCATCCCCTAAAACTCCAATACTGTGGGATGGAAAAGGAAAAAAAGAAGAGAAAAAGAAACTAAGCCAGGAAAAAAAAAAAAAGACACTGAACGAACACTACAGTGTCACAACAGAGACCACGTGTCTGCATTTCAATGACAGAAAAAGAAAACAAACCCGCTTGGCCGGGCCCAGCGACCGACACGTGACCTCCGATGGGCGGGGACTTCCGGGGAAGACTCGTGGAATGGCTAGGAGTCCTTCCTGTCCGCCGCTTTGAATCCGGAGTTTTGCTGCTCGCTCTCCCACCACGGAGCCCCTCTCGTGGGAGTCATGGCTGCAGGTTCGGACGAGACCACGGATACCGCCCTTGCAGCTGGAGCTGGAGGGAAAGAAGGTAGGTGCTAAGCTGAGATCAGACCCTGAGTACAAACCTTGTGCCAACTGAATCTCTTGGCTCCTCTCGTGTGGCCTTTTGGTTGAGCCCCAGTCCCAGGTTTCCGAGGATGTTCCAGTCCTTGCACTGAGCTATGAAGAAAATGATTTGTTTTCTAATGAACTTGTCTTTTTTCGAATTGTATCAGATTTTTGATCCTTGTACAGTCGCATCCTACCAGTGCTGTTTCACCTGTAAGTGTGTTATGAATGTTAGAGGATTAAAATTAAAATTGTGAGATTGGATACCACCCTTGAGCTAAACGGAGATATCTGGAACTTTTGCGAAGAGGAATTATGAGCTTTTGCTCGAATTTTATGAAACCGCTGGTTGAGAGAACAGGTGAGGTTTGGAGGCCCATGAGCTTGAGCTCCCTGTTCACGTTTTTGAATGACTGCTCCGTGCATGGTTCTGTTCTGGACATTGCTAGTAGGGCCAGATACTTTGGGATGTATTTTCTCAAGGAACTCACAATTGAGTAAAGCAGCCTAGAAAGGTAAAAAGAACGACTAATATGTAATCACTTGTTAAGGGCTTAAAAGAGGAAGAGAGATCCCAGTGGGGGAAACATAAGTGCTTCAAGGAGGGAGTATATGAAGGTGGACATTTGTGATTGGATGAGATTTTGACCAACTCAGGTTAGGGGATAGGAGGATATGGAAAGACTCAGAGCAGAAAAGCACTGGATGAATGTGTCTGAAGGGTAAATGGTCAGGTTATCCTAGAGTGTAGAATAATGTAGGAGAAGGTAATGAGAGAGAAAACTGGAGAGGTTGTTGGGGCCAAATTATGATGTATTGTGAATGCCAGGGTGAGAAACTTTGGAGACAATGGGGACCGTTAAAGTTGTGGGGTTTTTTGGGAAGAAAAATTATGTGTTTTGACCTATACTTTATTGGCAGTCATGCATAGAAAGATTGGAGTTGGGGTCCTGAGGGTGCAGAAACCTCTTAGGTTATTTAGATAAGGGGAACAAGTGCCTCAGCAAGGTGTTTACGGTGATGACAGTGGGAAAGAAAAGAAGGCAATGAGGTGTAGTGGTAGGTTTAAAGGCTTTGGAGTTAGGACTACCTGGATTTGAATTGTGGCTCTTTACTCACTAGCTGTGAAATAACCCAAATGGTTTCTCCATCTTCAGAATCTTTTGACTCTAGTTCATTATATACACGTTATGACCTAAATACATGTGATTATTGCTATCCCAGAGCTTACAGACTAGTAGGGAAGTTGCACATTGATTTATAATAGGTGTTATAAATACTATAAAAGGAGAAGGACTCAGGAGTGGTGTTATTCCTGGACTTTAGAGGTCAGAAAAGAGTTCTTGGAAAAAGTGACTTCTAAGCTAGGATTCAAAAAGTAGACAAGTATCACCCTACAAATACAGGTTAGAGAGATGACCTTTCTGAACAGAGAAATAGTAACTTTCACAATCTCCTGCCTTTATAACTTGCTCTTATATCCTAGGGAGACAATTCTTGAACTTCATCTAGACCTCTAATCTATTGATTCTTCCATTTTACTGTCCTCTATACCCTCTTATCCAGCTTAGAGTACATACCATTGTTGATTATTATATCTCTCTTAAAAATACACACTAATCTCTTCTCCCTCTCTCCCTGCATTTTTTTTTGGCATGATCAGGCACCGGAAATTGAACCCAGGTCTCCAGCATGGCAGGTGAGAACTCTGCCTGCTGAGCCATTGTGGCCTGCCCTCACCCTGCATTTTGTTCTTCTGGAAGAACTCCTACTCTGATGAATCCATCCTTCTGCCCTCTTTATGTCTGCACCTATATGGCCGAACTTTTCTTGAAAAAGTCACATAGCTGCACAGATTGATACTATAAAATGAAAAGGGCTAACCTATTGCATAATAACCCAGCATGGGCCTGAGATCCTTCTGATCCTGTTTCTCTGGTAAACCTATGTTCTAACTTTATCCAATGACAATTCCCTAAATGCTATAGCTTCTCTCTATTTCTTTTTAATTTTCAGCTAATGATTTGCAAATTAATTCTGCACCCATACTGTTGACTATTATCTTCCTTCACTATCAAACCATAGTTCGATCATCCTTATTTCTCATCTATACTACTATTATATCTTCTTGATTTCTTTTCCTTTGTTCTGTCTTGTGCCGGTCCAATCCCTTTTCCATTCAGCAGGGGGAGAAAGACACCGTCTTGCTAAAAAAAAAAAATTCCGTGTTTTCTACTGGACTTAGACTAAAATCTAAACTCAAAACCATGGTCTTAATCTTCAGGTTTCAAAATATTTCATGTCCTCAGACCTTACCTGACCAGCTTACTTAGTTTTGGGGGAGGGGGCATGGGTAAGCTCTGGGAATCGAACCCAGGTCTCTGGCACAGCCTGCGAGAATTCTCCCACTGAGCCATCAGTGCACTGTCCTAACTTATTTAATTTTTATTTTTTATTTTTTTGAAGACCAACTTATTTAAAATAGTCATCTTATTTTACAACCCTAGATGTTTTATAATGTAGCATCCTTCTTCCTTCATTACTTATTGCTATCTGTAATTACTTGTTTTTTATCTGTTTCTTCTATTAGAACTTAAGTACCTCGAGGGCAGGAGCTTTGTTTCATTCACTACCACGTACCCAGCATAGCTATATTGCCAGGCACATAGTGGGCACTTAATACGTATTTGTTGAGTAAATGAATAAGGGAACTCTGGGCCAAGTCCAGAAACAAGAAGAGAGAGAACATAGCATGGTCCAGGAATTGAAAAAAGTTGATGTGAGGCATACTGAGGGAAGAGGGGATCCTCAAGAGCCCTTTTTGTCAAGTTTAGAAGTCTGAACTATACCCTAAAGCAATGGGAAGCCTTTGAAGGACTTTAAGCCTAAAAGTAACATGATCAGATTTGGTTTCAAGATTATTCTAACTGTAGAGGGAATAGACTGGAAAACAATCTAGCCCCTCTGAGCCTCAGTTTCCTCATCTATGAAATGCATGATATCATGAATATTAGAGATAATATATGTAGATCATCTAACATAGTATCTGGCAGGAATTAGGCATTCAACAAATGGTAATCCTTTTTATTAACAGAAACTGCTGGCCGTGGTGATTGCTGTTGAAACAAAGGAAATTGGAGATATCGTGAAGATTTCCCTGCCTGAGTAACTGGGTGTCAGTTAGGAATGTAGAAGAGGAAGTGGTTGGAAGCAATATTGAGTTTTAATATAAATGCATAGATTTTAAGTATGGGAGGATAATATAAAAAAGTATCAAACATGTAGCTGGGGAAGAGGAGGTAATGTGGCCTCAAAGAATGTAGCAGGACTCACAGATATTAGGGATAGTTTGAGGGCAGAGAACTTGAATAGACGTTATTTTCTTTTCTTTTTTTAAAATTTTTTATTTTGTTTTAATTCTTTCTACACAGGAGGGGAACAAAAATTCTAGACTTTTACCCTGAGAAAGGCAACAGGCTGCTTCCTGCACTTAGACAAAACTTCATATAAAGCTGCTCACAATGATGGTTATATATATATATATATATATATTTGTATTTATATATATAAATATATATAGTGCCCCTTACCTGCTCTCCCACCCCCCTCCCAGGTAACCTGTAATGTTTTCTATCTCTGCATACTTGCTGTTACTATCTGTTCCATAAAAGGGATTATTATACAATTTCTGTCCTTATTTATTTGTCTTGCTTATTTCACTGAGCCTAATGTTTTGAAAGTTCTTGCATGTGGAAGCATGTCTCAGAAGTTCATTTTTTCTTATGACCAAATAATATTCTATTGTGTATGTATATCACACCTTGTTTATCCATTCATCCATTGATGGATACTTGGACTGTTTCCAGCTTTTAGCTATTATGAATAATGTTATTACAAACATTAGTATAAAACTATCTATTTGCAACCCTGTTTTCATTCTCTTTGGGCATATACCTAAAAGTGGGATTGCCAGGTCAAATGGTAATTCTGTATCTAAAATTTTAAGGAAGGACTGTCTTGCTTTCCACAGGGGCTTCCCCATCTTACATTTCCACCAACAATGAACTGAAGTTCCACCTTCCTCACAACCTCTCCAACATTGTTATTTTCTGTATTTATTTTTTAATAATAGTCATTCTTGTGGGTGTGAAATGGTATCTCATTGTGGTTTTAATTTGCATTTTGCTAATGATGTTGAATATCTTTTCATGTGCGTATTGACTCTTTGTCTATCTTCTTCCAAGAAATGTCTACTCAAGTCCTTGGTCCTTTAAAAAAATTTTTTTTTATTGAGAAATCTTCACACATACACATTCTATACATGGTGTACAATCAGTGGCTCACAATATCATCACAAAGTTGTGTATTCATCACCATGATCATTTTTTAGAACATTTGCATCACTCTAGAAAAAGAAATAAAAAGAAAAAGGAAAAAGCTCATGCATACCATATCCCTCACCCCTCCCTCTCATTGACCTAGTGTTTCCCTCTACTCAATTTATTTTACCGTTTGTCCCCCCATTATTTATTTACTTTTTAATTGATTATACTCATCTGTCCATCCTCTGAATATAAGGAGCATCAGAAACAAGGTTTTCACAATCACATAGTCACATTGTAAACATTGTACCTTTATATAATCATCTTCAAGAATCTAGGCTACTGGAACCCAGCTCTACTGTTTCAGATACTTTGCTCTAGCCACTCCAATATACCATAAACTAAAAAAGGATATGTATATAATGCATAAGAATAACCTCCAGGATAATCTCTTGACTCTCTCAGCCACTGAAATTTTATTTTGTCTCATTTCTCTCTTCTCCCTTTTGCTCAAGAAGACTTTCTCAATTTCTTGATGCAGGGTCCTGGCTCATCCTGGGATTTCTGTCGCATGTTGCCAGGGAGATTTACACCCCTGGGAATCACGTCCCACATAGGAAGGAGGGCAATGAGTTCACCTGCTGAGTTGGCTTAGAGAGAAAAGCCACATCTGAGCAACAGAAGAGGTTCTCTGGGGGTGACTCTTAGGCCTAATTTTAAGTAGGCTTAGCCTATCCTTTGTAGGAATAAGTTTCATAGGGGCAAACCCCAAGATCAAGGGTTCGGCCTGTGGATTTGGTTGTCTCCACTGCTTGCCAGAATATCAGAAATTCTCCGAATGGGAAAGTTGAATATTTCCTCCTTTCTCCCCATTTCCCCAGGGAACTTTGCAAGTATGTTTTTATTCACTGTTCATATCACTTTGGGATTTATCAGGGCATCACACTAACCTGGACAGATCAACAAAATCTCATGCCCTACTCAAGATTCTTGTACCTTAAGTACAAGATTGTACTTAAGGTATTCAGCTAAACTGCTTTGTCCATTTAAAAAAAAATTTTTTTTTGTCATTGAATTGTAGGAGTTCTTTATATAGTCTGTAAATTAAACCTTTTTCCAATATATGGTTTGAAACTATTTCCCCCCATTCTGTAGGTTTTTTCACTTTCTTGGTAATTTCCTTCAGTGCACAAGTTTTTAATTTTGAGAAAATAAAATCTATTGTTTCTTTTGTTGCTTGTGCTTTTGGTTTCATATCTAAGAATCCATTGCAAAATCCCAAAACATGAGGATTTGCCACTATGTGATCATCTAAGAATTTTATAATTTTAGCTCTTATAATTAGGTCCTTGATCCATTTTGAGTTGATTTTTTTTGTATATGGTTTGAGGTAGGGTTCTATCTTCATTCTTCCATTTGTGGTATCCAGTGTTTCCAATACCATTTGTTGAAGAGAATTTCTTTACCCTCTGCATCTAGCACTCTTGTCAAAAATCAAGTGGCCATAAATATATGGATCTATTTCTAGACTTTGATTTCTGTTCCACTGATTTATTTGTGTCTGTTTGTGCTAGTACCACTATATTTTGATTACCATTGCTTTGTAATACAACTTGAAATTGGGATGTATGAGTCCTCCAACCCTGTTCTTTTTCAAGATTGCTTTAGCTATTTGCGATCCCCTGGGTTCTATATAAATTTGAGGATTAGTTTTTCGTTTCCTACAAAATAGTCTCTGGGAATTTTAATAGTGCATTGAATGTGTATATTGCTTCAGGTAATATTAACAATTTTAATTCTTCTAATCCATGAACATGCGGTGTTTCACTATTTATGTCTTTAATTTCTTTCAGTAGTGTTCTGAATTTTCAGCTTACAAGTCTTTCGGATCCTTAAATTTATTCCTAGATATTTTATTCTTTTAGATACTATGTAAAGTGAATTATTTTCTTAATTTCCTCTTCAGATTGTCCATTCCTTGTATATAGGAACACAGTTGTTTTTTGGATGTTGATCTTATACCCTGCCACTTTGCTGAATTCATTTATTAGCTCTCATAGTTTTCTTGTGATTCCTTTTAGTTTTCTGTATATAAGATCATGCCATTTGCAACTAGAGATAGGTTTACTTCTTTCTAATTTGGATTCCTTTTATTTATTTTTCTTGCCTAATTGCTCTGGGAAGAGCTTTCACTATAATATTTAATAGCAGTGGTGAGAGTGCATCCTAGTCTAGTCCCTTTCTTCATCATAGGGGGAAAGCTTTAAGTCTTTCTCCATTGAGTATGATGTTAGCTGTGGGTTTTTTATATATGCCTTTTATTGTGTTGAGAAAGTTCCCATCTATTCCTACTTTTTTGAATATTTTATCAAGAAAGGGTATTAGATTTTGTCTCATTGCTTTCTGCATATTTTTAGATAGTCATGTGGTTTTATCACTGTCATTCTATTTATCAAGTTTATCACATTGATTAATTTTCATATATAGAACCATCCTTGCATTCCTGGGATGAATTCTACTGGGTCACTGTATTGGTTTTAAAATGTTATGTACCCCAGAAAAGCCAAGTCTTTTTAAATTCTGATTTAGTATTGTGGGGTGGAAACTTTGGATGTTTCCATGGAGATGTGACACACCCAATTGTGGGTGTGACCTTTTGATTAAATGAAGATCTGACTCCACCCATTCAAGGTAGATCTTTTTTTAAAAAATATTTTTATTAATAAAACAACATACAAACACACAAACATTCTTAATATACAAACATTCCATGCATGGTATACAATCAGTGTATCATCACATAGTTGCATATTCATTGCCATGGTCATTTTTTTTGAACATTTGCGTCACTCCAGAACAAAGAAGTAAAAAAGAAAAATGAAAAAAACTCATACATACCATATCCCCCACCCCTCCCTTTCACTGACCATTAGTATTTCCATCTACTCAATCTATTTTAACCTTTTTTCCACCTTTTTAGAATTTATTTTTAATCCATATTTTTTGCTCATCTGTCCATACCCTGGATATAAAGAGCATCAGAAACAAGGTTTTCACAGTCATGAACACATTGTGAAAGGTTTATAGTTATTCACTTATCTTCAAAAATCAAGGCTACTAGACACAGCTTAACAATTTCAGGTACTTCCCTCTAGCCACTCCAATATACCATAAAATATAAAGAGATTTCTATATAATGCATAAGAGTAACCTCTTTAACTCTGCTTGAAATCTCTCAGCTGCTGAAACTTTATTTTGTCTCATTTCTCTCTTCCCTCTTATGGTCAAGAAGGCTTTCTTAATTTCATGATGTCAGGTCTCAGCACATCCTGTGAGTCTGTCCCATGTTGCCAGTGAGGTTTACACCTCTGGGAGTCATGTCCCACGTAGCGAGGGGGAGGGCTATGAGTTCACCTGCAAGGTTGGCTTAGAGAGAGAGGCCACATCTGAGCTACAAAAGAGGTTTTCTTGGGGTGACTTTTAGGCATAATTATCAGCAGGCTTAGCCTATCCTTTGTAGGAATAAGTTTCATAGGGGTGAACCCCAAGATCAAGTGCTCAGTGTATTGAATTGGTTGTCCCCACTGCTTGTGAGAATATCAGGAATTCCTCAAATGAGGAAGTTGAATATTTCCTCCTTCCTCCCCAGTCCCCAAAGGTGACTTTGCAAATGCTTTTTTATTCTCTTCCCAAATTATTCTGAGATTTAGCGGGACATCACAGTAACCTGTACAAACCAACAAGATCTTATGCCCTGTTCAAGATTCCGTATCCTTATGGTGTTCAATTTTATCATGTTGAGGAATTTCCCTTCTATTCATATCCTTTGAAGTGTTTTCATCAAGAAAGGATGTTGAATTTTGTCAAATGCCTTCTGTATCAATTGAGGTGATCATGTGAGTTTTTCTGTCTTGACTTACTGATATGGTGTATTACATTAATTACTTTTCTTTTGTTGAAGAAGCCTTGCATGCCTGGAATAAATCTCACCTGTTCATGTGTATAATTCTTTTAATATGCTGCTGGGTTCAATTTGCAAATATTTTGTTGAGGATTTTTGCACCTATATTCATTAAAGATGTTGTTCTGTGTTCTAGTTTGCTAGCTTCCAGAATGCAATATACCAAAAGTGAAACAGCGTTTAAAAGGGGGAATTTAATAAGCTACAAGTTTACAGTTCTAAGGCTGTAAAATTGTCCAAATTAAGGCAAGTCTATAGAAATGTCCAATCTAAGACAGCCAAGGAACGATACCATGGTTCAAGAAGGCCAGTGACGTTCAGGGTTTCTCCCTTGGCTGGAAGAGCACATGGTGAAGTCTGCTAGCTTTCCTTTTGGCTTTTGTTTCATGAAGCTCCCAGGGGCATTCTCCTTCATCTCCAAAGGTCGCTGGCTATGGACTCTGTCTCTTTTAGAATCTCATGGCTTTTTCTCTTGTTCAGTCATCATTCTCTGCTCTCTCAGAATCTCCTCTTTAATAGGATTCCAGTAAACTAATCAAGACCCATGTAGAATGGGTGGAGACATGTCTCCATCTCATCAAATTTAATACACAATTGATTGAGTCACATCTCCATAGAGATAACCTAATCAAATTTCCACCCTACTGAATAGGGATTAGAAGAAGTGGTTGCTCCCACAAAATTGATTAGGATTAAAGCATGGCTTTTCTAGGGTATGCAAATCCTTTCAAACTAGCACAGTCTGTAATTTTCTTTTCTTGTAGTATTTTTATATGGCTTTGGTATTAGGATGATGTGGTTTAATAGAATGAGTTTTAGGTGCCTTTCCTTACTCTTCAAATTTTTTGAAGATTTTGAGCAGGATTGGTACTAACTCTTGAATGTTTGATAGAGTTCACATGTAAAGTCATCTGGTCCTGGACTTATCCTTTTTATGAGATTCTTTGATGACTCATTCAGTCTCTTTACTTGTGATTGGTTTGTTGAGGTCATCTTTTTCTTCTTGAGTCAATGTTGGTTGGTCACCTTTTAGGAATTTGTCCATTTCATCTATGTTGTCTAGTTTATTAGTATATAGTTGCCCATAGTATCCTCTCATTACCTTCTTTATTTCTGCAGCATCCATGGTTGTGTTTCCTTTTCCATTTCTGATTTTATTTATTTGCATTTTCTCTCTCTCTGCCTCTTCTTCCTTCCCTCCCCCACCCCTCTTTGTCAACCTAGCTAAGGGTCCATTGATTTTGTTGATTTTCTCAAAGAAAAAGTGTTCTTTGAGAACCAAAGAAATTGGTCCTTTGAGTTGTTGATTTTCTCAGTTGTTTACCTATTCTGAATTTCATTTATTTCTGCTCTAATCTTTGTTTATTCTTTCCTTTTGCTTGCTTTGGGGTTAGTTTGCTGCTCTTTCTCAAGCTCTTCCAAGTGAACAGATAATTCCGTAATTTTTGCTCTTACCTCTCTTTTGATATAGGCCTTGAAGGCAATAAATTTCCCTTTCAGACCTGCCTTTGCTGTATACCATAAATTTTCATATGTTGTGTTTTTATTTTCATTTTCCTCGAGATACTTACTAATTTAATTTCTCTTTTAATTTCTTCCTTGACACACTGGTTGCTTAAGAGTGTGTTCATATACTTGTGAATTTTCTGGCCCTCTGCCTGTTACTTCACTCCACTGTGACCTGAGAAAGTGTTTTGTGTAATTTCAGTCTTTTTAAATTTACTGAAACTTTGTGACCCAACATATGGTCTGTCCTTTAGAATGATCCATGTGTACTTGAGAAAAATGTATAGCCTGCTGTTGTGGGTGTAATATTCTGTAAATGTCTGTTAAAATAGCTCATTTATCATATTATTCAAAATCTGTTCCCTTATTGATACTCTGCCTAGAGCGGAGAATAGAAGTCTAGAGCTATTATGGTAGAGCTGTCTACTTCTTCCCTCAGCATATTCAGTTTTTGTCATGCATTTTGGAGGACTCTGGATTGATGCATAAATATTTATGATTCTTATGTCTTCTTGTTGAATTGTTCCTTTTATTAATATAGCGTCCTTCTTTGTCTCTTTTAATTATTTTACATTTGAAGTCTAATATGTTGGATATAGGTTCCCCTGCTCTTTTCTGGTTATTGTTTGTGAAATATCATTTCCAACCTTTCACTTTCAACCTATTTTTGTTCTTGGGTCTAAAGTTAGTCTTCTATAGATAATACATAAGTGGGTCCTGTTTTTTAATCCAGTCTGCCAGTGTATGTCTTTTGATTGGGGAAATTTAATCCCTTAATCTTTAATGTTATTACTGTAAAGGCAATACTTTCTTCTACCATTTTGTCTTTTGGATTATTATGTCAGATCTATTTTTTTTTCTCTTTTTACCTTTACTGATAGTCTTCCTTTCTGCACTCTTCTCCAGATCTCTCTCTCTCCTATCTTTTCCTGCTATCCTGTAGTGCTCCCTTTAGTGTTTGTTGCAGAGCCAGTCTTTTAGTCCCAAATTTTCTCAGTGATTGCTTGTCTGAAAATATTTTAATCTCCCCCTCATTTTTTTTGGCCTGGGCAGGCACCAGGAATCGAACCCGGGTCTCTGGCACGGCAGGCAAGCGCTATGCCTGTGAGCCACCATGGCCCACACTCCCCCTCATTTTTGAAGGACAGTTTTGCTAGGTAGAGAACTCTTGTTTGGCAGTTTTTCTCTTTCAGAATCTTAAATATATCATACCACTTCCTTTCTTGCCTTCATGGATTCTGCTGAGAAATGCACACATAGTCTTATTGAGCTCCCCTTGTATATGATGGATTGCTTTTCTCTTGCTGCTTTCAGAGTTCTCTCTTTGTGTTTGACAATTTGACCACCCAATTAGTAATTAGTCTTGGAGTAGGTCTATTTGCATCTATTTTGTTTGGGGTACACTGCATTTGTTAGATATCTAATTTTATGTCTTTCATAAGACATGGGAAATTTTCAATGTATTTCCTCTGTTAATCTTTCTGCTCCCTTTCCCTTCCTTTCTTTTTCTGGGACATCCATAACATGTATATTCCCTTGTTTCTTGTTGTCATTCAATTTCCTGAGACCCCGCTCATATTCTTCTATTCTTTTATTTATATTTTCTTATGTGTGTCAGATTTCAGGTGTCTAGCTCTCTAGTTCACTAATCCTTTCTTCTACCTCAACTCTGTTGCTGTAGGTTTCCATTGTTTTTTCATCTCTTCTATTGTGCCGTTCATTCCCATAAGTTCTGCACTTTATTTTTTCATGCTTTCTATTTCTTCTTTATTTTTTCATGCTTTCTATTTCTTCTTTATGTTCACCCAGTGTGTTCTTTATATCCTTCCTCAACTTGTTGATTTGATTTTTGTTGAGATGTTGCTTGTCTTTTTGAACATCCTGAATTAGTTGTTTCAACTCCTGTATCTCATTTGAAGTGTTGGTTTGTTCCTTTGACTGGAGCATATCTTCAGTTTTCCTAGTATGACCCATTATTTTCTGCTGGTGTCTAGGCATTGATTATTTTATACTGGAGGTTGGTTTCACTCTATTGCCTAGGGTTTCTCGCTTAGTGGCTTTGTTCTCTGTCTGTTCTTTGGCATTCAGTTTAACTTATTTTAGACCTCTAGCACAGGTTCTGTTTAACTGACCAGAATTTTCAGTTCTTGTTTTTTATTTTTCTCGGCCTGCCTATATGGAGGCTTTTTTTTAATTGAGGATGATCTCCTCAAATATTATCGACCCTTGTCAGATTTCCCCAAACCAGACAGGCCCCGGTCTCAGGAGGAGAGAGTAGCCAGCATCAGTTTTCCCTGAGGGTGAGACCCAGCAGGTTGTTGGACTTTCCTATGAACTCCTCTAGACTCTTTGCTTTTCCTATCCTGCACAGCAACTTCCCACCAACTTAAAGTGAGGCAGTGCCTTTAATTTCAGCAGACTCTCCCTACCAGGGGCATGGTTGAGACAGAGGCTGCTGTAGTCGGGGGTGGGGGGGGTGGGGGCTTTGATTGCTTCTGTTTTCCAGCCCCTGGGGCCTGAATTCCCTGAAGGAAGGTCTTCTTTGAGCTGGAACCCTATCCCCCTTTTCTTGGGGGAAGATATGCCCTTTAGGAAATTAACCCCTTTCACCTGACCAGTTACTTTGTCTCTCAGACATGCCTTAGTTCCACCCTTGCCTGGGGCAGTGCTGGAACCTGAGAGTACTTGCAGTTCTATCTCATGACCTGTTAAGAGGTTAAAAAATAAAAAAAAAAGAAAAAGAAAAGAAAAATGCCTTTCCAGAGCTGGACCCCTGCTCCCTGTGTTTACCACTCAGTTGCTTGAGTTTGTACGTGCTCTGTGTATCTCCAGGCTTTTTCCAGCATTTTGTTCTATCCAATTCAAAAAGCCTCTGTTCTGTTTTGTTTTTTTAATCCATTAGCCCCACCCCCTTCTCAGCTGGCTAGAAAACTCCTGGTTCCTTTATTGCTTATTTCAGGCTTATCTGTGCTCAGGGCCTGTATTCAGTAGTCAGAATTTGTTAATTAAATCCACAATTGGAGCTTGGTTGAGCTATGCCTTTGCTATTAGTAAAGTGTTTCCTGTTCCCTCAGGGAACCAACCTGTTGTGCCTGTGGGGAAGGGGCACTCGTCTGCGTGTCTCGGGAGACTTACAGTTCTGTGTTGGATTTCAGCTGTTCCACCCATTCTAGACTGTGATACACTGTGTGTCTGGTCACTGATGTCCCCCCAGCAGTTGTTCTGTGCAATTTCTTGGCTATTTACTAGTTGCTTTGGAGGATAAACTAAATCCCACACCTCACTATGCTGCCATCTGGTCCCCTCTCAGGTTTTGTCAATTTTGTTTATCTTCTTAAAGAACCAACTTTTGGTTTTATTGATTCTCTCTATTAATAGTATTTTTTGGCCTCAAGTTCATTTATTTCTGCTGTTCTTTCTCTAACTTATGCAGTTGTCCAGTTAATGCATTTTTTATGCATTTAGAGCTATAAGTTTCCCTCTCCACACCTCTTTTGCTGCATCCCATAGGTTTTGATATGTTGTAGTCTCATTTTTATTCATCTCTACGTATTTACCACTTTCTCTTGCAGTTTCATCTTTGACCCATAGGTTGTTTAAGAGGGTATTGTTTAACATCCATGTATTTGTGAAAGTTCTGTTTCTTTTATGATTATTGTTTTCCACCCTCATTCCAGTATGATCAGAGAAAGTGCTGTGAATAATTTCAGTCTTTTTAAGTTTACTGAGATCTATTTTGTGCCCTAACATATGATCTCTCCTGGGCAATGTCCTATGAGTGCTAGAGAAGAATGTGTATCCTGGTGTTTGGGGATGCAGTGATCTATATATATCTGTTTGGTCTAATTCATTTATCACATTTAGCTTCTCTATTTCCTTACGAGGCCTCTGTCTGGTTGTTCTATCTATAGAAAAGAGTGATGTATTGAAGTTTCCCACTATTATTATCGAATTATCTATTTCTACAGTTTGGCAATGTTTGCCTCATGTTCTTTGGAGCTCCTTGATTGGGTGCATAAACATATCATTGTTATTTCTTCTTGGGTAATTGTCCCTTTCATTAACAGATAGTATCCTTCCTTGTCTCTTATGACATCTTTATATTTAAAGTCTATTTTGTCTGATATTGGTATAGCTATCCCTTTTTTCCTTTGTTACAGCTTGCATGGAATTTTTTTTTCATCCTTTAACTTTCAATCTATTTGTATCCTTGGGTCTAAGATGAGTCTCTTGTAAACAGCATATAGATGTATCATACTTTTTAATCCATCTGCCAGTCTGTATTGTTTAATTGGGGAGTTTAATCCATTCACATTCTAAGTTATTACTGTAAAGACAGTACTTGAATCAGCCATCATATCCTTTGGTTTTTATTTGTCAGATCTATTTTTACCCTCTCTCTCTTTTTATCCATAAGTTACTGTTTTATTGTTGTTGTTGTTCTTAACTTTTTAAATTGTATAACATAACATATATACAAAGCAAAAAAAGGAAAAAGCAGTAGTTTTCAAAGCACTCTTTAACAAGTAGTTACAGGACAGCTCCTCAGAGTTTCCATGGGCTACTATCACATCGTCTCAGATTTTCCTTCTAGCTGTACCGGAACACTGGATGTTAGAAGGAATAAATATATATATATTTTTATTGTCACAATAGACTTTTCTTTTCTAGTTTTGAAAAATAACATATATACAAAAAAGCAATAAATTTCAAAGCACAATGCAGCAATTAGTTCTAGAACAGATTTCAGAATTTGGTATAGGTTACAATTCCACAATTTTAGGTTTTTACCTCCAGCAGCTCTAAAATACTGGAGACTAAAAGAAATATCAACATAATGATTCAGCAGTCATATTCATTTGTTAAGTCCTTCCTTCTCTGTATAATTCCACAGTCACTTTTGGTTTTTCTCCCATTCTGTAGGAGTATTTGGGCTATGCCCATTCTAACTTTTTTCACGTTGGAAAAAATAATGATATAATAAATAAATAATAATATAATTTCAATAGTATGATAAGTTACTGTTTTAGTTTTTAAAGCTACTGGAATACAGTATACCAGAAACAGAACAGCTTTTAAAAAGGGAATTTATTAAGTTGCAAGTTATAGTAGTTCTAAGGCTGTGAAAATGTCCAAATTAAGGCATCAACAGGAGATTACCTTCACTCAAGAAAGGGTGGTGCCGGAACACCACTGTCAGCTGGGAGGGCAGGTGGCTGGTGTCTGCTGGGGTTTTTGGCTTCTGGACACCTCTCAGCTGGGAAGGTACATGGCAACATCTGCTAGCTTTCTTTCCTCATTTCATAAGGATTCCCTGGAGGCATTTTCCTTCTGCATCTCCAAAAATCTCTGGCTGTGTGGGCACTCTTGGCATTGAAGCTTTTTCCAAAATGGTCCCCTCTTAAATGGCTCCAGTAAGCAACCCCTCCTTGGGTGGGTGGAGACACATCTCCATGGAAACATAATTAAACCATCTAATCAAAAGGTACTACCTACAATTGTGTGGGTGGAAGACATCTCCATGGAAACAATGTAAAAGATCCTACCCAGCAATATTGATTGAGGATGAAAGAACATGGGGTACACAACAGTTTCAAACTGGCACGGTTGCTCTTACTAATACTCTTCCATTCTGTGCCCTTCTCCAGACCTCTCCTTTCTTTTTTTTCAGCTGACAGAACTCCCTTTAATATTTCTTGCAGGGCTGGTCTTTTGTTAATATATTCTCTCAGTGTTTCTTCGTCTGTGAAGATTTTGAACTCTCCCTTACTTTTGAAAGACAGCTTTACTGGATAGGGAATTCTTGGCTAACGATTTTTCTCTTTCAGAACCTTAAGTATGTCATATATCTGCCTTCTTGCCTTCATGGTGCCCATTGAGTAGTCAGTACTCAGTCTTATGTGGCTTCTCTTGTATGTGGTAAATTGCTTTTCTCTTGCTGCTTTCAGGACCTCCTTCTCTTCAGCATTTAACAATTTGATTAGTATGTGTCTTGGAGTGAGTCTATTCGAATTTACTCTATTTGGGGTTCGTTGGGCTTTTATTTGCATATTTATTTCTTTTATAAGGGTTGGGAAGTTTTCCCCAAATATCTCTTCAAATACTCTTCCTAGCCCTTTACTCTTCTCTTCTCCTTCTGGGACACCAGTGACTCTTATATTTGTTCGCTTCATGTTGTCCCTCATTTCCCTGAGACCCAATTCAAATTTTCCCATCATTTTCACCATCTATTCTTTTGTACCTTTACGTTCAGTTGCCCTGTCCTTTAGTTCATTTATTCTTTCTTCTGCTTCTTCAAATCTGCTGTTGTGCATATTTTTTGTGTATATTTTTAATTTGGACTACAGTATCTTTCATTTCCATAAGATCTGCTATTTTTTTCTATTTACTCTTTAAAATATTTTTTCTGCTCTTCTAATGTCTTCTTGATATCCTTTTTGTCTTTGACCAACTCATTGAAGTTATTTTGGAGATTTGTATGTACTTCTTTGATTAGTTGTCCAGACTCTGTGTCTCCTCTGGTTTTTTAATTTGGTCATTTTGCTTGGCCATATCCTCTTTTATTAAAAAAAATTTTTTTTTTTAATTCTTTTACTGAGAAATAGCCACACACATACAGTGCAATCATACTACACCATCAGTGATTCACAATATCATCACATAGTTGTGCATTCTTCACCATGATCATCTTTAGAACATTTGCATCACTCCAGAAAAAGAAATTAAAAGGAAAAAAACCTCATACATTCCATATCCCCCCATCCCTCCCTCTCATTGACCCATAGAATCAATCTATCCAAGGCTATATCTTCTTGCATCTTCATGTACTTCGTTATTTTCTGCTGATATCTTCACTTTTTGATTATTTTGAGGTAATTTCTTTTGGAAGTTGATTTCCCTCACTCACCTAAGATTTATAGTTGCTGGGGTTTGCATTAAAAGGTCTCCTTGCGACTTCCGGAGGAGATGGTGGCTTAGTAAGACGCGCAGATCTTAGTTTCTTCTCCAGGACAGCTACTAGGGGAGTAGAAACAATACAGAACAGCGCCCAAAGCCACAACAGAGATAAGAAAGACAGCGTACCCCATCCTGGAACAGCTGGCTGGCTGAGAGAAGCCGCTTGGGTGAGATCGCCGAGGCGCGCGGGTGGCGCTCCCTTCCCCCTTCCCGGGCCGGAGTAACTCCCTTCCCCCTTCCTGGGCCGGCTGGGAGAATTGGAGAGGCGGTCCCCTGAAACCGCGGCGGCTGGTGGCCACACCACGCGCGGCCCCCCGGACCAACTGAGAGAATTGGATCGGAAATCCCCAGGCCGGGGAGAACGGTGACAGGCGGGGGAGGCCCCTTCCAAACCCGTGACTCCCCAGGAACGTGCACTCTCCCAGGCGGGCCGCTGCCGCTGGCGCCCTCCCGCCACGCTTGTCGCCCGGGCCGACTAGGAAATTCGGACGGGCGTTTTCCCGGGCTGCGGCGGCCAGCAACCCTCCCTGCGTTCGGTCCCCGGGCCGGCTAGAACTCTTCCAAGCCGCTTCGGCTAGCGAACCTCCCGGACAGCGAGAGTTTTCCAAAGTTAAAGGTCCCACAGCACCTTTTACTGGTGGGACCCACAGACAAACGTGTGCCACGAGCGCCACCTACTGGGCAGGATAAGAAAAACAGAACCCAGAGATTTCACAGAAAAATCTTCCTAACTTTTGGATCCAATACCCAGGGAAATCTGTCTAAATGCGCAGACGCCAACAGAAGATAACGGATCACACTCAAATAATTGAAAATATGGCCCAGTCAAAGGAACAAACCAGTAGTTCAAATGAGATACAGGAGCTGAGACAACTAATGCTGAATATACAAACAGAAATGGAAAACCTCTTCAAAAACGAAATCGATAAATTGAGGGAGGACATGAAGAAGACATGGGCTGATCAAAAAGAAGAAATAGAAAAACTGAAAAAACAAATCACAGAACTTATGGAAGTGAAGGACAAAGTAGAAAAGATAGAAAAAACAATGGATACCTACAATGATAGATTCAAAGAGACAGAAGATAGAATTAGTGATTTGGAGGATGGAACATCTGAATTCCAAAAACAAACAGAAACTATCGGGAAAAGAATGGAAAAATTTGAACAGGGTATCAGGGAACTCAAGGACAATATGAAGCGCACAAATATACGTGTTGTGGGTGTCCCAGAAGGAGAAGAGAAGGAAAAAGGAGGAGAAAAACTAATGGAAGAAATTTTCACTGAAAATTTCCCAACTCTTATGAAAGACCTAAAATTACAGATCCAAGAAGTGCAGCGCACCCCAAAGAGATTAGACCCAAATAGGCGTTCTCCAAGACACTTACTAGTTAGAATGTCAGAGGTCAAAGAGAAAGAGAGGATCTTGAAAGCAGCAAGAGAAAAGCAATCCATCACATACAAGGGAAACCCAATAAGACTATGTGTAGATTTCTCAGCAGAAACCATGGAGGCTAGAAGACAGTGGGATGATATATTTAAATTACTAAAAGAGAAAAACTGCCAACCAAGACTCCTATATCCAGCAAAATTGTCCTTCAAAAATGAGGGAGAAATTAAAACATTCTCAGACAAAAAGTCACTGAGAGAATTTGTGACGAAGAGACCAGCTCTGCAAGAAATACTAAAGGGAGCACTAGAGTCAGAACCGAAAAGACAGAAGAGAGAGGTATGGAGAAGAGTGTAGAAAGAAGGAAAGTCAGATATGATATATATAATACAAAAGGCAAAATGGTAGAGGAAAATATTATCCAAACAATAATAACACTAAATGTTAATGGACTGAATTCCCCAATTAAAAGACATAGAATGGCAGAATGGATTAAAAAACAGGATCCTTCTATATGCTGTCTACAGGAAACACATCATAGACCCAAAGATAAACATAGGTTGAAAGTGAAAGGTTGGGAAAAGATATTTCATGCAAATAACAACCAGAAAATAGCAGGAGTGGCTATACTAATATCCAACAAGTTAGACTTCAAATGTAAAACAATTAAAAGAGACAAAGAAGGACACTATATACTAATAAAAGGAACAATTAAACAAGAAGACATAACAATCATAAATATTTACGCACCGAACCAGAATGCCCCAAAATACGTGAGGAATACACTGCAAACACTGAAAAAGGAAATAGACACAAATACCATAATAGTTGGAGACTTCAATTCCCCACTCTCATCAATGGACAGAACATCTAGACAGAGGATCAATAAAGAAATAGAGAATCTGAATATTACTATAAATGAGCTAGACTTAACAGACATTTATAGGACATTAAATCCCACAACAGCAGGATACACCTTTTTCTCAAGTGCTCATGGATCATTCTCAAAGATAGACCATATGCTGGGTCACAAAGCAAGTCTTAACAAATTTAAAAAGATTGAAATCATAGACAACACTTTCTCGGATCATAAAGGAATGAAGTTGGAAATCAATAATAGGCGGAATGCCAGAAAATTCACAAATACGTGGAGGCTCAACAACACACTCTTAAACAACGAGTGGGTCAAAGAAGAAATTGCAAGAGAAATTAGTAAATACCTCGAGGCAAATGAAAATGAAAACACAACATATCAAAACTTATGGGATGCAGCAAAGGCAGTGCTAAGAGGGAAATTTATTGCCCTAAATGCCTATATCAGAAAAGAAGAAAAGGCAAAAATGCAGGAATTAACTGTTCACTTGGAAGAACTGGAGAAAGAACAGCAAATTAATCCCAAAGCAAACAAAAGGAAAGAAATAACAAAGATCAGAGCAGAAATAAATGAAATTGAAAACATGAAAACAATAGAGAAAATCAATAAGACCAGAAGTTGGTTCTATGAGAAAATCAATAAGATTGATGGGCCCTTATCAAGATTGACAAAAAGAAGAAGAGAGAGGATGCAAATAAATAAGATCAGAAATGGAAGAGGAGACATAACTACTGACCTCACAGAAATAAAGGAGGTAATAACAGGATACTATGAACAACTTTACGCTAATAAATACAACAATTTAGAGGAAATGGACGGGTTCCTGGAAAGACATGAACAACCAACTTTGACTCAAGAAGAAATAGATGACCTCAACAAACCAATCACAAGTAAAGAAATTGAATTAGTCATTCAAAAGCTTCCTAAAAAGAAACGTCCAGGACCAGATGGCTTCACATGTGAATTCTACCAAACGTCCAGAAAGAATTAGTACCAATTCTCCTCAAACTCTTCAAAAAAATCGAAGCGGAGGGAAAACTACCTAATTCATTCTATGAAGCCAACATCACCCTCATACCAAAACCAGGCAAAGATATTACAGAAAAAGAAAACTACAGACCAATCTCTCTAATGAATATAGATGCAAAAATCCTCAATAAAATTCTAGCAAATCGTATCCAACAACACATTAAAAGAATTATACATCATGACCAAGTAAGATTCATCCCAGGTATGCAAGGATGGTTCAACATGAGAAAATCAATTAATGTAATACACCATATCAACAAATCAAAGCAGAAAAATCACATGATCATCTCAATTGATGCAGAGAAGGCATTTGACAAGATTCAACATCCTTTCCTGTTGAAAACACTTCAAAAGATAGGAATACAAGGGAACTTCCTTAAAATGATAGAGGGAATATATGAAAAACCCACAGCTAATATCATCCTCAATGGGGAAAAATTAAAAACTTTCCCCCTAAGATCAGGAACAAGACAAGGATGTCCACTATCACCACTATTATTCAACATTGTGTTGGAGGTTCTAGCCAGAGCAATTAGACAAGAAAAAGAAATACAAGGCATCAAAATTGGAAAGGAAGAAGTAAAACTATCACTGTTTGCAGACGATATGATACTATACGTCGAAAACCCGGAAAAATCCACAACGAAACTACTAGAGCTAATAAAGGAGTACAGCAAAGTAGCAGGTTACAAGATCAACATTCAAAAATCTGTAGCATTTCTATACACTAGTAATGAACAAGCTGAGGGGTAAATCAAGAAACGAATCCCATTTACAATTGCAACTAAAAGAATAAAATACCTAGGAATAAATTTAACCAAAGAGACAAAAAACCTATATAAAGAAAACTACAAAAAACTGTTAAAAGAAATCACAGAAGACCTAAATAGATGGAAGGGCATACCGTGTTCATGGATTGGAAGACTAAATATAGTTAAGATGTCAATCCTACCTAAATTGATTTACAGATTCAATGCAATACCAATCAAAATCCCAACAACTTATTTTTCAGAAATAGAAAAACCAATAAGCAAATTTATCTGGAAGGGCAGGGTGCCCCGAATTGCTAAAAACATCTTGAGGAAAAAAAACGAAGCTGGAGGTCTTGCACTGCCTGACTTTAAGGCATATTATGAAGCCACAGTGGTCAAAACAGCATGGTATTGGCATAAAGATAGATATATTGACCAATGGAATCGAATAGAGTGCTCAGATATAGACCCTCTCATCTATGGACATTTGATCTTTGATAAGGCAGTCAAGCCAACTCACCTGGGACAGAACAGTCTCTTCAATAAATGGTGCCTAGAGAACTGGATATCCATATGCAAAAGAATGAAAGAAGACCCATGTCTCACACCCTATACAAAAGTTAACTCAAAATGGATCAAAGATCTAAACATTAGGTCTAAGACCATAAAACAGTTAGAGGAAAATGTTGGGAGATATCTTATGGATCTTACAACTGGAGGAGGTTTTATGGACCTTAAACCTAAAGCAAGAACACTGAAGAAGGAAATAAATAAATGGGAGCTCCTCAAAATTAAACACTTTTGTGCATCAAAGAACTTCATCAAGAAAGTAGAAAGACAGCCTACACACTGGGAGACAATATTTGGAAATGATATCTCAGATAAAGGTCTAGTATCCAGAATTTATAAAGAGATTGTTCATCTCAACAACAAAAAGACAGCCAACCCAATTATAAAATGGGAAAAAGACTTGAACAGACACCTATCAGAAGAGGAAATACAAATGGCCAAAAGGCACATGAAGAGATGCTTAATGTCCCTGGCCATTAGAGAAATGCAAATCAAAACCACAATGAGATATCATCTCACACCCACCAGAATGGCCATTATCAACAAAACAGAAAATGACAAGTGCTGGAGAGGATGCGGAGAAAGAGGCACACTTATCCACTGTTGGTGGGAATGTCAAATGGTGCAACCACTGTGGAAGGCAGTTTGGCGGTTCCTCAAAAAGCTGAATATAGAATTGCCATACGACCCAGCAATACCATTGCTGGGAATCTACTCAAAGGGCTTAAGGGCAAAGACACAAACGGACATTTGCACACCAATGTTTATAGCAGCGTTATTTACAATTGCAAAGAGATGGAAACAGCCGAAATCTCCATCAACAGAAGAGTGGCTAAACAAACTGTGCTATATACATACGATGGAATACTATGCAGCTTTAAGACAGGATAAACTTATGAAGCATGTAATAACATGGATGGACCTAGAGAACATTATGCTGAGTGAGTCTAGCCAAAAACTAAAGGACAAATACTGTATGGTCCCACTGATGTGAACAGACATTCGAGAATAAATTTGGAATATGTCATTGGTAACAGAGTCCAGCAGGAGGTAGAAACAGGGTAAGATAATGGGCAATTGGAGTTGAAGGGATACAGACTGTGCAACAGGACTAGATACAAAAACTCAAAAATGGACAGCACAATAATACCTAATTGTAAAGTAATCTTGTTAAAACACTGAATGAAGCTGCATCTGAGCTATTGGTTTTTGTTTTGTTTTGTTTTGTTTTGACTTTACTATTATTACTTTTAGTTTTGTCGCTATATTAACATTCTATATCTTTTTCGGTTATGTTGCTAGTTCTTCTAAACCGATGCAAATGTACTAAGAATTGATGATCATGCATCTATGTGATGATGTTAAGAATTACTGATTGCATATGTAGAATGGTATGATTTCTAAATGTTGGGTTAATTTCTTTTTTTCCGTTAATTAAAAAAAAAAAAAAGAGAGAGAAGGGGTAATTGGAGCCGAAGGGATACAGACTGTACAACGGGACTGGATATAAAAACTCAGAAATGGACAGCACAATACTACCCAATTGTAATCCAATTATGTTAAAACACTGAATGAAGCTGCATGTGAGGTATAGGGTTTTTTTTTCTTTCTATTAATGTTTTAATTCTTATTCTGTTGTCTTTTTATTTCTTTTTCGAAATTGATGCAAATGTACTAAGAAATGATGAATATGCAACTATGTGATGTTATTAAGAATTACTGATTGTACATGTAGAATGGAATGATTTCTAATTTTTTTGTTAATTCTTTTTTTTAATTAATAAAAAAAAACTATAAAAAAAAAAAAGGTCTCCTTGGCACTTTGTTTATCACTAATTACCAATTCAACCAAGGCCTCCCACAGGAGATGCAAGTCTTTTGGGAGAACTGTAGGGATTTGGCAGAATAGCAATTTCCCAGGGTGTACCTTTCCTGCCTTTCTTAGTGATGGTGCACCTGGGTCACCTTTTCACCTCAAGCCTGCTTTTCCCTAACTGGGGCAGCCAATAGGGCGGGATTCGATCCAGGTGAAATTGCTTCAATGGGGCTGGTGTCCATGCATGCTGGCAACTGCCAGCCTTGGGGGTGGGTGTGGGGGTGGAGGGTGGGAGCTGTGCAGTTCAGCAGAGATCTGCTTGATGGCACGTTGGGTCTGGTGATTCCCAGGCTTCCGAGTAGAAACAACCTCAGGCTGTAGGGTTGAGAGTTTCACCTTCCAGGCCCTTAGCCAGCTCAAAAGTGCCCTGCTAGTCAGCAGGCCCACATGATCCCTGCCTATTGTGTACTCATGGGCCACTGGGGTGGGGGATGAGGTAGGGGAACTCTTGGTGCTTCCCTGTGCCTCTTTCCTTGCCCGTGCCTCTCTGTCCATGCGTTTCATAAGCACTCTGGACTTCTGTGGAGAAAGGATACAGGTAGCAGAACACAGAGTGTCTCCCTTGGCTGCTAATTGTCAAATTGACTGTTAGGCTCTGCATCCCCTCTCCTTTCAAGAGTCTACTCCCAAACCAGGCGCTCGAAGCAGCCTGCTTCAGGATTGGGGGGGTAGGTACTGTGCACTGCACTGGGTTCTCCGTGTATGGCTAAAATAAGTTTGTTGATTCCCAGATTCCCACATGGGAGCTACCAGCTGCAGGGCTGAGTGATGACTCCCCAAGTGGTTGCAGAGATGGTTGGAGTACTAGCTCCTTCCTCACCTGCTTTGGGCTGGTGCATAGCAGCCGGCCCCAGAGATGGTCATGTTTAAATAAACTCATCGCATCTTTTTTACCATAATTTCTCCACTTTTTTATCCAGGTCCTCCCTATATAATGTGGAAGTCCCTTTCTGTCCACTCATATCCTGGAACCACTCTCCTGGTCATTCTCTGCCTTTTCTGTAGTTACACCACAGTGGAGAAGTTAGCTCTGCCTCTCCTATTTACCATCTTCCAATTATTGCCTGTTCATTTTGTTTCTCATTCTTTTTTCTTTTTTCCCTCAACTTGGAACAATTTCAGATGTTTTGTTTTCAAGTTCACTGATCCCTTCTTCTCCTTCTCCAATCTACTCTTGAATCCTTCTATTGAATTTTGCCTTTCAATTATTATACTTTTGAGTTCTAAAATTTCCATTTGGTTCTTTTTTATAGTTTCATCTCAGTATTGAAATTCTTACTTTGTTCATGTATTGTTTTCCTGATTTCCTTTAGCTCTTTGTTTTTCTTTAGTTCATTGATCCTATATATGAGCATTGTTCTGAGATCTTTTCTAGTAATTCCAGAGACTGTTATTCCTCTGGATTATTTTCCACTGAATTCTTTTTGTTCTGTGACTGGACCAGACTCAGAACAAGATAGGGGAAAGAGAAAGAAAATGGTGGGGGGAGGAGAGAGGGAGCAAAAAGGAGAAAAATACTAACAAACAAAACACCTCCACACACACAAAAAGAAGTACATTGCCTTTCCAGGTTCCTTATATTACCTGTGTTAAATAAAAAGCTGCTACTTTCAAGAACAAAACCTAGATTAGCATCTCTGCTCATTCCTCAGGGATACACCAGATCCCAAATTTTAAAACAGAGAAAGACAAAAACCAACTAACCAAAAAAAAAAAGAAAGAAAGAGAGAGAAAAAAGCAAAATAAATGTACTAGCTCTGTTCTAGTTTGCTGGCTGCTAGAATGCAATATACCAGAAACAGAATGGCTTTTAAGAAGGGAATTTAAGTTGCAAGTTTACAGTTCTAGGCAGTGAAAATGTCCAAATTAAAGCAAGTCTATAGAAATGTCCAATCTAAGGTATCCAAGGAAAGATACCTTGGTTCAAGAATTCCGATGACATTCAGGGTTTCTCTCTCAAGTGGAAAGGTAATTGGCGAACATGGCTCCATCTGCTAACTTTTTCTCCAGGCTTGTTGTTTCATGAAGCTCCCCCGAGGCATTTTCCTTCTTCATCTCCAAAGGTCTCTGACTGTGTGGGCTCTTGTGGCTTCATGGCACTGAAGCTTTTTCCAAAATGTTTTCTCTCTTAAAGGATTCCAGTTAACCAATCAAGACCTACCTGGAATTGGTGGCGCCACATCTCCATGGGATAATCTAATCAAGCTCCAACCTACAGTGCTGGATAGGGATTAAAAGAAATGGCTGCCTCCACAGATGGATCAGGATTAAAGCATGGCTTTTCTAGGGCACATAATCCTTTCAAACTTGCACAAGCTCTCTATGTCCCTGTAGATGCTGGTGTAAGGTCAGAAAACACTGTTTCTGAGAGAACCTGAGGCTAGTGTCTGCACAGGAACGAGAAAGGAAAAGCCTAACCAAAGAAAAGGTGCACTTGGTTTTTAAGTTCTAGTAGATGCAGCGAAACCAGAAGCTTATTGCCTCTATGCTGTGCCCTCGGGGATCTGCCTAACCAAGAAAGCCTACACATAGAAGGAATTAAAAAAAAGACAAAACAATTAAAGAAGGTGTACTAGCTCCTTACATCTAGGTGGATGCTAGTAGGAGTCTGGAAGTGCTTCAGCAAGCCAGCTTCCATGCTGGTTCAGGGATTCCCTACACTGACCTCAACCTTCAGCCTCAACTTTTAAAGGAGGATATTTCCTGTGTGAGCCCTGGCTCAGGTGGCCTCTCCTGGAATACCAGGTGTGTTGTCTGCAGCTGCAGCCATTTTTGCAGCACAGCTGAGCAGTGAGGCTTAGTTACTATTTTGTGTTTTTACTTACAAAAGCTGAACTCTCAGCAGCCTTTTGCTTTTCTGGCGCTCCTGTAGTTGTAAGTGTCCATTCTGATTCCAGAGTTACCATCTAGTTAATTGCAGTCTCTTTTTCCAGTGCTTTTTTTTTTCCTAGTGGAGGGAGCAATTTGTAA
The DNA here is from genome assembly GCF_023851605.1 of Tamandua tetradactyla. Classification (NCBI taxonomy): domain Eukaryota; kingdom Metazoa; phylum Chordata; class Mammalia; order Pilosa; family Myrmecophagidae; genus Tamandua; species Tamandua tetradactyla. The sequence goes on from NC_135336.1 coordinate 22,759,764, forward strand.
AACTTCCTACTCTGCCACTTTGTGCCTGTGCTCCTTTTCTTTTTCTTATTCACATATCACAAAATTTATCATTTTTAAATGTTCAGTGTTATGCATCCATTGCCACTATCCAATTCCAGAACATTTCATCACCCAAAAAGAAGGCCCATCCTTTAGAGTCACTCCTTATTTCCCCCTCCTTACAGCCCCTGACAACCACTAATCTATTTTCTGCCTCTATAGATTTGCATTTTCTGGACAGTCCATAGAAATGGAATGATACAATCTGTGGCCTTTTGTGTCTGGCTTATTTCACTTAGCATAATGTTTTTTTTAAACTTTTTTTTTAATTGTGAAAACTAACATATATACAAAAAAAGCAATAAACTTCGAAGTACATTTTAACAAGTAATTAACCAACAAATTTTAAAGTTTGGCATGGGTTACAGTTACATGATTTTTCATTTATTCTTCTAGCTGCTCTAAGACATTGGGGATCAAAAGAAATATCAGTATTTTGATTCCATAGTCGTATTCATTTGTTAAATCCTATCTTCTCTATTATACCCTTCCTTCTCTTTTTTTTTGTGCAAAATAGCATATAACAAAAAAAGCAATAAATTTCAAAGCACATTGTAACAATTAGTTGTAGAACAGATTTCAGAGAGCATAATGTTTTTAAGGTTCATCCTATCATAGCATGCATCAGTAACTCATTCTTTTTTTTTTTTTTTCGCATGGGCAGGCTCAAGGAATCGAACCTGGGATTCTGGCTTAGCAGGCGAGAATTCTGCCACTGAGCCACTGTTGCGCTGCCAAGTACCTCATTCCTTTTTTATTTTATTTATCCAATCATCAGTTGATGGACATTTGGGTTGTTTCATTTGGGGGCTTTTATGAAAAATGCTGCTATGAACATTCATAGGCAAGTTTTTACATAAACATGTTTTCATTTGCATGGGCATATACCTATAAGTGGAATTGCTGGGACATATGGTAATTCTATATTTAAGTTTTTGAGGAAGCCAGTGATTATTATTATTTTTTTTTTTTGGGTGCATGGTCCGGGAATTGAACCTGGGTCTCCCGCATGGAAGGCGGGCATTCTAACCACTAAACTACCCGTGCACCCCAAGCCAGTGATTCTTAATCTTGAAATCCTAAGAGAAAAAAATCTGCTGAAAAGTATGGATTTGCTACCCAGAAAAATGCAGCATGCACACATGTTTTTGAAGTTAACATCAAATTTTTGCATTAAAAGATACTCTAAATCTTGTGTGTGGAACTTTTGACCCTATATTAAACTGTCATCCTCCCCAGAAATACCCTCTGGGGTAACTCTGATTATTATCATTGAAAAGTAAGTTAAGTGGGTAAAATCATTCTGGAAAAGGAGGCTTTGCCTTGAAATGGGTAAGGCTGATGTGAATAAAGAATAAGAAAATACAAATATTAAATAAATGCAACTATAAGAGTCTGTATTTTCAATACAATGAATATACTGGGAATCATAGAAAAGTTCATTCTTGAAAAACTTATTACCACTCCATTATCAAAAGTATTTGAATGCAAGACGAGGCTCCCATAGCTTGGGGAGTACTTGGGGCACATCCACCTTTGCTTACCTAGTGCATATCCTGTTGTAGTGTATAAAGCCTGAGGAAGACAGTTATCAGCTGAGCTGTTGACAGTGCACCACTGGAGTTAGTGAACTTGAAAGATGTAGTTATAGAATTCATTCAGGAAGAGTGGGCCAGGCTACGTATATCCCAGAGAAAGCTGTTCAGAGACGTGTTGCTGGAGACTATCAATCATCTGTTCTCAGTGGGATACCAGGTAGTCTTAAAAAACAAGAAATGCTAACCGTATATCATATCTGCAGGAAAGATATATCTACCATCATGTCATTGAAGCAGAATTCTCATACTCGAAAGAATGGCATTACATGTAGTGAATTGCCGGAAGACTGTACTCACAGTTCCAGAGTGACTCAACATGTATTAACTCACATGGGAAGGAAACCCTACTTCAGCAATCTATTTGGAAAAGCCCTCAATGACCAATCATCTTTTAATCAACAAAAGCATTTTCACCCTAGAAGTAAGTCATATGAATGTCATCTAACTGAGAAATCCTTTGTTCAAAACTCTGGCCGTGCATATTACAATGAAACTCAGATTTGAGAGAAACCCTGCGAATATCTTCTATGTGGGAAAACCTTCACTCTTGTTTCTTATCTTAGAAAATATGAGAGAATTCACACTGGAGAGAAACCGTATTCATGTCATCTATGTGGTAAAGCCTCAATATTCTCAATATTCTGGCCTTAAAAAATATGAGAACACTCACACTGGAGAGAAACCCTATGAATGTCATCTGTGTGGGAAAGCTTTCACTTATTCTAGCCGTAGACAACATGAGAAAATTCACACTGGAGAGAAACCATATGAATGCCATCAGTGTGGGAAAGCTTTCACTCTTGTTTCTTATCTTAGAAAACATGAGAGAATTCACACTGAAGAGAAACCTTATAAATGCCATCTATATGGAAAAGCCTTCACTCAAGGTCCTGCCTTTAAGAAACATGAGAGAATTCACACAGTATAGAAACCTTGTGAATGTTACCCCTGTGGTAAGGTCTTCACCCATTACTCTAACCTTAGACAGCATGAGAACACTCACACTGGAGAGAAACCCTATGAATGTCTTCTATGTGGTAAGGCCTTCAGTGAATGTGCTTACCTGAGAAAATACAAAAGAACTCACACAGGAGAGAAACTTTATGAATGCCATCTGTGTGGGAAAGGCTTCACTCAAAGTTCTAACCTGAAAAAAACATGAGAGAACTCACACTGGAGAGAAAACGTATGAATGTCATTTATGTCAGAAAGTCTTCATCCACTATTCTAACCTTAGAAAACATAAAAGAACCCACACTGCAGTGAAACCTTAGGAATATCATCATTGTGGGAAAGCCTTTACTCAATGTTTTAACCAGAGACAAGTAAGTGCTTTCTCCACAGCATTCAACCTTGGCTAAAGGACAGTCTTCAGAGTTCCCTAAGGGACAGACAGAGTTCAGAGTTCAGGTGAAGGAACTGATGTGCAAAAATTAAATCCAAACATAGTGCTGTTTTCACAGCATCACAAAATCATTCAAAACACTGAATACAAAATGGCCATTCATATAATGTTCACTCACCACCTCTTTAATTAAATTCAAACCTGGTATAAAAAAAAAGTATTTGAATGGAACCTCAAGCAGGAGACCATACAGTGAAGAAGGCAGTCTTTGCCTTAAAATAGATTATAAACATAGTTTGGGGGGGGAAAGCCAAAGAAAAAAAGAGTTGCAGCATAAGAGATATCACAAGGCAGGATGCAATTATTTGTGGTATAAATATCATACACGTTAAAGTTGGGAACTAAAAGGAGAAAAAAAATGGATACAAGTTGGATTGGTCTGTGCTACATAGAGTAACTTCTTGAATGTGAAAGTGACTGGAAGACACCATTTCTGGTGAGGTGAGGCCAGGGTGGAAAGTGAATGGAGGAAAGCCCAAAGCATGTTGGTTGGGGTAGAGGATGGGAAGGAAAAGTGAGGAGACTTGGTTTTGCTAGAGTGGAAGCAGTGAGAGAAAACACAGCTGAGAAGGAGGAAGGTGATGTCTGTTGAAACCAGAAAAGAACAGGGGTGAAAACAGAGAAATGTTGAGGTAGAAAAGAGAGAAATCATGGGTTTCAATCTTTTCAGAAAAGTAGAGTAATACACCTCCAAGAGTGCGGGATTGGAGGGGGCTATTGGGGACTGAACAGTACAGAAACTGTGGAATGGTAACAGGAATGGGGAGGGTGGTTAGGAATCCGTTGTGATAAAGTGGAAGCTAAGGGAGCTAGCTGGGTGAGGTGAGCATGAAATTGTGGAACTGATCCCTTGGTTTTGAGACTGTTGCTGCTTACGCTTAATAGCTCATTATGTAAGAGTGGAGAAAGCAGGCAATTTAATAAGTTTCATCCATTGCTGGAAATTAGGTGTGAATTCTTACTCAGTTTTTTAGAAGATATTTAGCCTCAGCTTATACCAAGCAGTGTGCTAGGCTCTAAGGATGTAAAAGTAACGGGTTTGCCTTCAAGGATTTGATAATCTTTGTTTGATGTAATAGCTTGAAATTTAATAAAAACAAACATGAAGCTATTTATTGTTAAGAATCAAGTTAAGATTTTGAGTGTGAAATGTTATTTTCAGGATCACACTTTGGTTGAACCATTTCTGTGAAATTAAAAATTATACTTCTTAGGTTTGAGTCTAATTTTATTTTTCAAACTGATGTTCATTTATTTCTTTCAATCTATAGGGCTTTGGCCTTTTTAATTGTAAATGGGCTTATGTCTTGATGAAGAGAAGAATGTATTCTAACTAGCTCTCCTAGTTAGGAGAATTCATTTCAGAATTGTACAAACATAACACTCCTGTATAATTGGACTTAACACCTCTTCTAATTGTAGGTGTCATTTTTTTTTCTCATTAAAAAGTGAGGCAAATCGAATAGGGAGGAGATTCCCCCAAGACACCTCAGACCCATTCCATACCTGGAACTTCCCAGTGTTAGACCAACAGTACCCGGTTGGAAACAAACTCCCATGTAGACCCCAGGGGATCCTTAGTGATGACACAGAGTATACGTTTATGTATCCCCTGGGAGCAGCTAAATTTTGGCATGAGTGCTTGAACTATAAAGTGTCTCCCATTCCTGTGCCCAATGTCCACTCTTTCATGTACCTGATAAGAGCAGATGTGCCCAGCGGCCTGTTGGCCTGAGAACCCTGCTTGTCCAGTACTTCTATAGACCTGCTGATGACCTGAGGTTTAAAATAGGCTGAAATGACTTGTGAATCATCAAATAAAAATTAAGTAAACTTGTAAAAAAAAAAAAAGCAAGGTGATCCCAGAGAGCCTCTTTTGTTGGTTAGATGTGGCCTCTCTCTCTCTCTGTAAGCCAACTCAGCAC